>NC_136265.1:117223993-117436493 GCF_964187855.1 Myxine glutinosa
TGGTCTCTCGATGACCATGAGCATTCCTTTGGTCTCTCGATGACCATGAGCAGTCCTTTGATCTCTCGATGACCATGAGCAGCCCTTTGGTCTCTCGATGACCATGAGCAGTCCTTTGATCTCTCGATGACCATGATAATCCCTTTGGTCTCTCGATGACCATGAGCATTCCTTTGGTCTCTCGATGACCATGATAATCCCTTTGGTCTCTCGATGACCATGAGCAGTCCTTTGATCTCTCGATGACCATGATAATCCCTTTGGTCTCTCGATGACCATGAGCATTCCTTTGGTCTCTCGATGACCATGATAATCCCTTTGGTCTCTCGATGACCATGAGCAGTCCTTTGATCTCTCGATGACCATGATACTTTGGTCTCTCGATGACCATGAGCAGTCCTTTGATCTCTCGATGACCATGATAATCCCTTTGGTCTCTCGATGACCATGAGCATTCCTTTGATCTCTCGATGACCATGATCAGCCCTTTGGTCTCTCGATGACCATGAGCAGTCCTTTGATCTCTCGATGACCATGATCAGCCCTTTGGTCTCTCGATGACCATGAGCATTCCTTTGGTCTCTCGATGACCATGAGCAGTCCTTTGGTCTCTCGATGACCATGATAATCCCTTTGGTCTCTCGATGACCATGAGCATTCCTTTGGTCTCTCGATGACCATGAGCATTCCTTTGGTCTCTCAATGACCATGAGCAATCCTTTGGTCTCTCGATGACCATGATAATCCCTTTGGTCTCTCGATGACCATGAGCAGTCCTTTGATCTCTCGATGACCATGATCAGCCCTTTGGTCTCTCGATGACCATGAGCAATCCTTTGGTCTCTCGATGACCATGATCAGCCGTTTGGTCTCTCGATGACCATGAGCAGTCCTTTGATCTCTCGATGACCATGAGCAGCCCTTTGGTCTATCGATGACCATGAGCAGCACTTTGATCTCTCGATGACCATGAACAGTCCTTTGGTCTCTTGATGACCATGAGCAATCCTTTGCTTTCGATGACCATGAGCAGTTCTTTGGTCTCTCAATGACCATGAGCAGTCCTTTGGTCTCTCGAAGTCCATGAGCAGTCCTTTGGTCTCTCGATGACCATGAGCAGTCCTTTGGTCTCTCGATGACCATGAGCAGTCCTTTGGTCTCTCGATGACCATGAGCAGTCCTTTGGTCTCTCGATGACCATGAGCAATCCTTTGGTCTCTCGATGACCATGAGCAATCCTTTGGTCTCTCGATGACCATGAGCAATCCTTTGGTCTCTCGATGACCATGACTAGTCCTTTGGTCTATCGATGACCATGAGCAGCACTTTGGTCTCTCGATGACCATGAGCAGCACTTTGGTCTCTCGATGACCATGAGCAGTCCTTTGGTCTCTCGATGACCATGAGCAATCCTTTGGTCACTCGATGACCATGAGCAATCCTTTGGTCGCTCGATGACCATGAGCAGTCCTTTGGTCTCTCGATGACCATGAGCAATCCGTTGGTCTCTCGATGACCATGAGCAATGCTTTGGTCTCTCGATGACCATGAGCAGTCCTTTGGTCTCTCGATGACCATGAGCAGTCCTTTGGTCTCTCGATGACCATGAGCAATCCTTTGGTCTCTCGATGACCATGAGCAATCCTTTGGTCTCTCGATGACCATGAGCAATCCTTTGGTCTCTCGATGACCATGAGCAGTCCTTTGGTCTCTCGGTGACCATGAGCAGTCCTTTGGTCTCTCGGTGACCATGAGCAGTCCTTTGGTCTCTCGATGACCATGAGCAATCCTTTGGTCTCTCGATGACCATGAGCAATCCTTTGGTCTCTCGATGACCATGAGCAATCCTTTGGTCTCTCGATGACCATGAGCAATCCTTTGGTCTCTCGGTGACCATGAGCAGTCCTTTGGTCTCTCGGTGACCATGAGCATTCCTTT
Source organism: Myxine glutinosa (assembly GCF_964187855.1). Lineage (NCBI taxonomy): Eukaryota > Metazoa > Chordata > Myxini > Myxiniformes > Myxinidae > Myxine > Myxine glutinosa. The sequence goes on from NC_136265.1 coordinate 117,225,932, forward strand.
GGTCTCTCGATGACCATGATAATCCCTTTGGTCTCTCGATGACCATGAGCAGTCCTTTGATCTCTCGATGACCATGATAATCCCTTTGGTCTCTCGATGACCATGAGCATTCCTTTGGTCTCTCGATGACCATGATAATCCCTTTGGTCTCTCGATGACCATGAGCAGTCCTTTGATCTCTCGATGACCATGATAATCCCTTTGGTCTCTCGATGACCATGAGCAGTCCTTTGATCTCTCGATGACCATGATAATCCCTTTGGTCTCTCGATGACCATGAGCATTCCTTTGATCTCTCGATGACCATGATCAGCCCTTTGGTCTCTCGATGACCATGAGCAGTCCTTTGATCTCTCGATGACCATGATCAGCCCTTTGGTCTCTCGATGACCATGAGCATTCCTTTGGTCTCTCGATGACCATGAGCAGTCCTTTGGTCTCTCGATGACCATGATAATCCCTTTGGTCTCTCGATGACCATGAGCATTCCTTTGGTCTCTCGATGACCATGAGCATTCCTTTGGTCTCTCAATGACCATGAGCAATCCTTTGGTCTCTCGATGACCATGATAATCCCTTTGGTCTCTCGATGACCATGAGGAGTCCTTTGATCTCTCGATGACCATGATCAGCCCTTTGGTCTCTCGATGACCATGAGCAATCCTTTGGTCTCTCGATGACCATGATCAGCCCTTTGGTCTCTCGATGACCATGAGCAGTCCTTTGATCTCTCGATGACCATGAGCAGCCCTTTGGTCTATCGATGACCATGAGCAGCACTTTGATCTCTCGATGACCATGAACGTTCCTTTGGTCTCTTGATGACCATGAGCAATCCTTTGCTTTCGATGACCATGAGCAGTCCTTTGGTCTCTCAATGACCATGAGCAGTCCTTTGGTCTCTCGAAGTCCATGAGCAGTCCTTTGGTCTCTCGATGACCATGAGCAGTCCTTTGGTCTCTCGATGACCAAGAGCAGTCCTTTGGTCTCTCGATGACCATGAGCAGTCCTTTGGTCTCTCGATGACCATGAGCAATCCTTTGGTCTCTCGATGACCATGAGCAATCCTTTGGTCTCTCGATGACCATGAGCAATCCTTTGGTCTCTCGATGACCATGACTAGTCCTTTGGTCTATCGATGACCATGAGCAGCACTTTGGTCTCTCGATGACCATGAGCAGCACTTTGGTCTCTCGATGACCATGAGCAGTCCTTTGGTCTCTCGATGACCATGAGCAATCCTTTGGTCACTCGATGACCATGAGCAATCCTTTGGTCGCTCGATGACCATGAGCAGTCCTTTGGTCTCTCGATGACCATGAGCAATCCGTTGGTCTCTCGATGACCATGAGCAATGCTTTGGTCTCTCGATGACCATGAGCAGTCCTTTGGTCTCTCGATGACCATGAGCAGTCCTTTGGTCTCTCGATGACCATGAGCAATCCTTTGGTCTCTCGATGACCATGAGCAATCCTTTGGTCTCTCGATGACCATGAGCAATCCTTTGGTCTCTCGATGACCATGAGCAGTCCTTTGGTCTCTCGGTGACCATGAGCAGTCCTTTGGTCTCTCGGTGACCATGAGCAGTCCTTTGGTCTCTCGATGACCATGAGCAATCCTTTGGTCTCTCGATGACCATGAGCAATCCTTTGGTCTCTCGATGACCATGAGCAATCCTTTGGTCTCTCGATGACCATGAGCAATCCTTTGGTCTCTCGGTGACCATGAGCAGTCCTTTGGTCTCTCGGTGACCATGAGCAGTCCTTTGGTCTCTCGGTGACCATGAGCAGTCCTTTGGTCTCTCGGTGACCATGAGCAATCCTTTGGTCTCTCGATGACCATGAGCAGTCCTTTGGTCTCTCGATGACCATGAGCAGTTCTTATGGATGTCTATGATGCAGAAAACGAGGACAGAATGTCAACGGAATCGCCAGAATCCAAAATTAGCCAAAGGAGACAAATACTGTCTATTACAATGGAGGAGAGTCGGGGGACATGTGGACATATCTTCAGACATATTCCCAAGAACCTCAAGTGAGCATTTTAAAAGTTTCTGGGTTGGACATCTTTTAATAATCGAGAAACTTCTGACAAAGCAAAACACGTCGATATTTGACCCCAAGGTCAAACCGTCTGGACATAAAGGGGTCATTTGCTGTTTCTATTTCAAAAAACTCCTTTTTTAATTTATGAAAAAGTGGATTCACGAAGGGCCCAAACATTACAACGTGAGCACTTGCCTCATCGGTGACATCACATCGGATTGACCAATCAATGCACAGAGAAGCAGATGAACGTCATTGCATGGCTGGTACTTCAAGTCGGCTGTGCCTTGAACATGAAGGCAAAAAAAAGAATTCCAACATTTTTATTCTCATAAGGTCTTCATATTATGTCTTCATATTCATTCAAGACAAAACCACAGAACTAGAGACCGATTCACATCAGTGTCGGAGGAAACAGAGACTGGATAAGAAAATAACCCTGCAGACCAAAAGGGAATATGAAAAGGATGTGCCCAGGAATATTAAACAAAACAGGAAGACATTATTTAAGTATACAAGGGGTAAGGAAATGGATGAGGAGTGTGGGCCCATTGGGAATAACACGTGGGCCCATTGGGAACACAGGACGATTGGTGGATGATGAGGGTGAGATGACTAGCTTATTAAATAGCTTTTTGTTTGTTTGTACATTTACACAGGAGCAGTCAGAGGAACTTCCAATAGCTGAAAGTATCTATCTCGGGATTAGACAAGGGATTTTAGAAAAGATCCAAATATTAGAGGAAGAGAAAGAGCAGCCAGAGGGGTTAAGGGATGATAAAGCTCCAGGACTGGATAATGTGCATCCCAGAGTTTTGTGGGAGGTGGCAGAGCAGGTAAGCGTGATGTCAGCGGATATATTTAACAGGTCGTTGGAGTCAGGACAGGTACCACAAGACGAGAAAGTAACAAATTATTTAACAAGTACAGATGCATTCAAAGTACACCGCCCCCATGCCAAATAAATAAATATCCTCCAGCGCGCCTCTGGCGCCCGGAAATACCACCTTGCAGCTCATAGAGACTGTATTGGGTGGGAGAGGTGTACAATAAATTGATTGATTAATTGCATAATTAAAATCAATAACCGATTATCATAAAATATTTTCTTAATCAATTGGCTAATAGCATACCTAAACCACCAGTATTTCATCCGAATCTGGAACTTTCTGAAAACTAATTAAATAATTAATTAATCAAAAAATAAATAATTAATCGATTAATTGATTAATCAATAAATCCAAAATGTCCTTTATAGCCACATCACTTGGTCACTGTCATGTCCATATATCAGCTTCCTCACTCAAAAGGTGCGTGAGATATTGCCCAGATGAGAAAGAAAATAAATAAGTAATTAATAATGAAAATAAATAAATAATAATGGTAAGATAATTAAATTGTGAATCAATTGTCTTATACAATACCGAAACCACCACCATTTCATCCGAATCTGCAACTTTAAAAAAATTAATGAACGATTTCATTAATTGGATAAATTAAATAATTAATCGATTAATTGATTAATCAGTAAATCAAAAATACCCTTTACAGTCAAATCACTTGGTCAATGTCGTGTCCAATTATTATCAGCTTCCGAACTCAAAAGGTGCCTGAGATATTGCCCAGATGAGAAATAATTTTTTTAAATAATAATCATAAAATAATTAATCAATTGGCCAATAGCATACCTAAAAACCACCAGTGCTTCATCCGAAGCTGTAACTTTTAGTAGCTGTAATAAAGCCAAATCACTTGGTCATCGTCATATCCAAATATCAGCTTCCGAACTCAAAAGGTGCCTGAGATAATGCCCAGAAGAGAAAGGAAATATATAAGTACTTAATTAATCGATAATAATTAAATAACTAATCAATGAATTCATAAATCAAAAAACAAAAAATATCGTTTTTGCCAAAGCACTTGCTCAATATTGTGCCGAAATTTCAGCTTCATCGATCAAAGGATGGCTGAGATATCACCCAGACAAACAAGAAAACAAACAAAGAAACAAGTGCAGATACATTCAAAGTACACCACCCCCATGCCAAATAAATAAATATCCTCCAGCGCGACATTGCCCGAGTGCTGGCGGCGCCAGACAATACCACCGTGCAGCTCATGGAGACTGTATTGGGTGGGAGAGGTGTACAATAATTGATTGATTAATTGCATAATTAAAATCAACAAATAATGATCATACAATATTTTCTTAACCAATTGGACAATAGCATACCTAAACCACCAGTGCTTTATTTGAAGGTATAATTTTTTGAAAAATTTAAATAAATCATTAATCAAAAAAATTACATAATTATTTGATTAATCAGTAAATAATGAATGGCTTCATTGATGAATCAATAAATCAAAAATATCCTTTATAGCCAAATCAGTTGGTCATTGTCATGTCCATATATCAGCTTCCTATCTCAAAAGGTGTCTGAGATAATGCTCGCATGCAGGTTGGTGGTCTTTCTGTTTTCTACCGACTCCTCTCCGGCCTTGCTCCCCCAGCTCTCTCTGTGCTCTGTCCCCCAAATATTCCTACAGGTCGCACAAGATCTGCTAGCAACCCTCTTATGGTTAAACTGCCAAAATCTAGGTTCTCTGCTCAGCTTCACTCTTTCATTCCTCTTTTCTCCCGCCTCTGGAACAAACTCCCCCACTCCCTTCAATCCCCCTCCTCCCTCCAGGTCTTTAAAACAGCTGTTCACAACCATCTCTTATCTTCCCCCATCCAAAACCTTGATCTTTTCTACCCCCGCTAATTTTCACCCCAGATACACTTTTTTGAAATTCCAACTTCTTTCCTGGAAGTCCTTGCAGTGTCCATATGTTTTATACCTCTCCCACCTCCCCCCAAGCCCTCTCCCTCCCACAGTTCTCTCGATGTCCTTGCTCTCAAATGTTGTGCTTGTGTCCGTCTTTCCCCCTCTATCCCCATCTTGTCCACCGCTCCCCTTATTTTGTGTTTTGTCTGTCGGTTTGACTTTTTGTGTGATGAATGTTGGCTCTTTCACGACCCTCGATCTTGTATACAAAAAAAATAAAAATAGAATACCTAATCACCACCGTTTCATCCGAATCTGTAACTTTAAAAAAATTAATGAATTATGACATCAAAGAATTAATTGATTAATCAATTAATCAAAATAAACTTTGGTTTGATCTTGATCTTGATCAAATCAAATAAACTTGATCATTGTCATTTCCAAATATCAACTTCCCAACTCAAAAGGTGCCTGAGATAATGCCCAGATGAGAAAGGAAATAAATAAGTACTTAATTAATCGACAATAATTAAATAACTAATCAATTAATTGATTAATCAAAAAACAAAAAACTACTGTTTTTGTCAAAGTACTTACTATTGTTCCGAAATTTCAGCTTCCGAGCTCAAAGGATGGCTGAGATATCGCCCGGACAAACAAACAGACAACCGGAGTGAAAACTGAGTACTCCCTTTCAGCAGCGTCATTTCCGGGCCCCCTTCGGTGCCCGGCAATGACGTTATGCAGCGCTTGGAGATGGCATAGGAAAGGAGCAGTGTACAACTACAATAAAGTATGCAGAGAAGAATTGGGGAACTATATACCTCTTAATTTGTTCGTTGGAAACGATTAACTATATGTCGATCATCATGGCCTTACCAAAGGGATATCTTGTTTAATAAATGTATTAGAGTTCTATGAAGGTGTTTCTGATTGGGTGGATGAGGGAAGTAGAGTGGACATGGTATATCTTGACTTTCCTAAGGTATTTGATAATAACGTACCACATAGCAGGTTGTTAGTTGAGATGAGGGTTGTGGAGTGGTTGGTCAGAAAGCTAATTTGATTGGAAACTGGATTAGTGATAGGAAGGAAGGAAGGAGTGGGTGGACATCTCGCTGGTCATTTTTGTTGTACACCGCTCCTTTCCTATGACGCGCGCTGAAAGGGAGTACTCAGTTTTCACTCCGGTTGTTTGTTTTCTTGTTTGTTTGTTTGTTTGTTTTCTTGTTTGTCCGGGCTATATCTTTTTATTTCATTTCGGTTTATTGAAATAATTAAACACTGGACAAGGCAGTTCGAGGACTGAAATTTTTCAAGTTTACAATAATAAAAGTATTTCATAAAACTTACAAATGTATATAAAAAATAATAATAATCATATAAAATTACATTTATCAAAATACGTAAAAGGAATGAACAAACATACATTATAATCAAACAACAAAAAAATATATAACAAATTCTACCAACAAAATAACCTAAAATAGCAGAAAACTTAAGGAGATCAACAAAAATATTATGCATGTAATTGATTTTATTCACCGACATAACAGAATTAAGCATATCAATCAAAAAGGGAATTGTTGAATTCTTGTATCTGAGTTACACCGAGGTCGGTCAAGATGTTGAGCATTCCTCAGTTGCATATTATATCGAGACACAGATTGTCGGGTAGGAGGAAGAATGTCACGGTGACGATCACATTTTAAAAGACCAAGTCCAAAACGCAAGAGAAGCTCATTCCTGCGTTCGCATATCTCAGCCATCCTTTGAGCTAGGAAGCTGAAATTTCGGCACAATATTGAGTAAGTGCTTTGGCAAAATCGATATTTTTTGTTTTTTGATTTATTAATTAATTGATTAGTTATTTAATTATTATCGATTAATTAAGTACCTATTTTTTTTAATTGTTTTTTTTAATTTTAATTAAGTACCTATTTATTTCCTTTCTCCTCTGGGCATTATCTCCGGCACCTTTTGAGCTAGGAAGCTGATATTTGGACATGCCAATGGCCAAATGATTTGGCTGTAAACACGAATTTTGATTTATTGATTAATCAATTAATCGATTATTTATTTAATTATTCGATTAATGGCCTCGTTAATTAATTTTTTTAAAGTCACATTCGGATGAAACAGTGGTGGTTTAGGTATTCTATTAGCCAATTGATACATTATGTAATTATTTTACGATTATTGTTTATTTCTTTTCATTATTAATCATTTATTTATTTTCTTTCTCATCTTGGCAATATCTCAGGCACCTTTTGAGTGAGGAAGCTAATATTTGGACATCACAGTGACCAAGTGATGTGGCTATAAAGGATATTTTTGATTTATTGATTAATCAATTAATCGATTAATTATTTATTGATTAATAATTTATTTATTTTTTCAATTAATGACTTATTTTAATAAAATTCTAAAAGTTATAGCCTCGAATGAAGCACTGATTGTTTAGGTATGCTATTTGCCATTTGATTAAGAAAATATTTTTGATCATTGTTTATTGATTTTAATTATCATCTGGGCAATATCTCAGGCACCTTTTGATCCAGAAAGCTGATATTAGGAATTGACAATGACCACGTGATTTAGCTGTAAAGGGTATTTTTCAATTATTGATTAATCAATTAATCGATGAATTATTTAATTATTCAACTAATGACTTGATCAATTAATTTTTTTTAAGTTACATATTCGAATGCAACGGTGATGGTTTAGATCTTCTATTGGCCAATTGATTAATAATTTAATTATTTTACGATTATTTATTTCTTTTCATTATTAATCATTTATTTATTTTATTTCACATCTGGGCAATATCTCAGGCACCTTTTGAGTGAGGAAGCTGATATTTGGACATCACGGTGACCAAGTGATGTGGCTATAAAGGATATTTTTGATTTATTGATTAATCAATTAATCGATTAATTATTTAATTATTCGATTAATGGCCTCGTTAATTAATTTTTTTAAAGTCACATTCGGATGAAACAGTGGTGGTTTAGGTATTCTATTAGCCAATTGATACATTATGTAATTATTTTACGATTACTGTTTATTTATTTTCATTATTAATCATTTATTTATTTTCTTTCTCATCTTGGCAATATCTCAGGCCCCATTTGAGCTAGGAAGCTGATATTTGGACATCACAGTGACCAAGTGATGTGGCTATAAAGGATATTTTTGATTTATTGATTAATCAATTGATTAATTGATTAATTATTTATTGATTAGTCATAATCGATTATTAAATTTTTTCGATTGATGACTTATTTTATTAATTTTCAAAAAGTTACAGCCTCGGTTGAAGCGCTGGTGGATCCAGGGGGGGGGGGGGGGGTGGGAGGTGGGAAGAGGGTGCGCACCCACCCCCTTCGGATTTTCGATGATAAATTATAAGCTATGAATATCATGGAATGGCCCTCGTGTCCAGATCATTTTGAATAAGGAATATTCCAGGGCAGCTTACCAATGCTCAGGTTTTAAATCACTTTTGCTTTATCATAAAACACTCCAAGTACCACGGTAAAAAAACACATGCTTGATTCACATAGATTTCGTCACGAGAATTCTTCTGGATTACTTGTAGTTAATTAGCCCAATTAACTTAGGAGATCATAACAATCATTTCGGAAGAACTACACAAATCAGAATTTCCACATCAGAAGGCTTCAGGGGAACTACACAAAAACATGCCGCACACAAAATAACACACACACACACACACACACACACACACACACACACAGACACACACACACACACACACACGGTATTGGGTGGGAGAGGTGTGCAATAATTGATTAATTGCACAATTAAAATCAATAAATAATAATCGTAAAATAATTTCTTAATCAATTAGCTAATAGCATACCTGAACAGGGGCCAGACCAATAATCCAGAAATTTGAAGACGGAGTGGTGCACGAAGCCATAGTGCTGAGGGGGCTGGGGGGCTGGAGGGATGAAGGGGTGTGTGGGGGGTCTGGGGGTCCTCTCCCAACAAATTTTTAAAATTGAACGTCAGAAAGTGCATTTCGTGCGTTCTTGGAAGTTTCTGCAGTTCCTTGTGTTCTTCGCTGGTCCAACAGTTCAGTCGATTCGCGATGACTGATGGTCAGATAGAGGAGCTGGTGAAACGACTTGCTCAGCTGTTCCTTGTGCTATAAGTTGATGAATTTTGTGTGTGTGAGTAATCAGATTCACAAAAGTCGAGATACTTCGTCGATTGGGTATCCCTGGTCGAGCCAAAACAAACACCTACAAACGGTACGTGCTGTTTCCTCGCTTGATGCTGTTTCCTAGTTCGACGTTCAGCATTTAGAAGGATAAGAGCACAGACAAACAACCATAGGTTGGCATCCATATGGAGGAGGAAATTCCTTGTGAAGACCTGCTCCATATTTCTCACCTCTCACTCTGTACATTCGGCCATGTTTGTAGGCAACATTTGAACACGTGTGTTGTTAATGTGTCCCATGCATTCCGTACATCCTCATCACCTTGTGATTTACCTGTGTGTGACTAATACCACGTGTTTCGACCTCTTGACTCGGAGGAGCATCACTTAGTGTTGATGTGCTGTGCTTGGCCTGAGCTTTCCGCACACTTACTTCATATCCATGTGCGTCTTCCCACTCCGTGTTGACATCGTGAGGGCAGGTAACGAGTGTGTCGGTTGATAAACGTGTGTGATCGTACCTGGTTTGGGGAGCCGTGAAAACATTTATGAAAAAGAAAAGAGAAAAGAGTTTCTGTTATAAACCAAGGAAAGTGAGATCGCTCTGGGAGAGTCTTATTTCCGGGTACTCGAGAGGATTGATGTAAAATCACATTTAACATAAACACAGCTCTACCTCCACCTGTCTGCTCATAAAGACAGCGCTACCTCCACCTGTCTGCTCATAAAGACAGCTCTTCATTCATCTGTCTGCTCATAAAGACAGCTCTACCTCCATCTGTCTGCTCATAAAGACAGCTCTTCCTTCATCTGTCTGCTCATAAAGACAGCTCTACCTCCACCTGTCTGCTCATAAAGACAGCTCTACCTCCACCTGTCTGCTCATAAAGACAGCTCTTCCTTCATCTGTCTGCTCATAAAGACAGCTCTACCTCCATCTGTCTGCTCATAAAGACAGCTGTTCCTTCATCTGTCTGCTCATAAAGACAGCTCTACCTCCACCTGTCTGCTCATAAAGACAGCTCTACCTCCACCTGTCTGCTCATAAAGACAGCTCTACCTCCATCTGTCTGCTCATAAAGACAGCTCTACCTCCACCTGTCTGCTCATAAAGACAGCTGTTCCTTCATCTGTCTGCTCATAAAGACAGCTCTACCTCCACCTGTCTGCTCATAAAGACAGCTCTTCCTTAATCTGTCTGTTCATAAAGACAGCTCTACCTCCACATGTCTGTTCATAAAGACAGCTCTACCTCCACCTGTCTGCTCATAAAGACAGCTCCACCTCCACATGTCTGCTCATAAAGACAACTCTACCTTCATCTGTCTGTTCATAAAGACAGCTCCACCTCCACCTGTCTGCTCATGAAAACACAGCTCTACCTCCACCTGGCTGCTCATGAAGACAGCTCTACCTCCACCTGTCTGCTCATGAAGACAGCTCTTCCTTCACCTGTCTGCTCCTAAAGACAGCTCTTCCTTCACCTGTCTGCTCATGAAGACAGCTCTTCCTTCACCTGTCTGCTCATAAAGACAGCTCTACCTCCACCTGTCTGCTCATAAAGACAGCTCTACCTCCACCTGTCTGCTCATAAAGACAGCTCTACCTCCACCTGTCTTCAACCGAGAAGGAAGTTGAGGAAGCGATAAAAGCAATGAAGAGTAAAAAAGCGGGAGGGCCGAAGGGAGTTGTGGGAGATATGTTGAAGGCAGGAGGAAGTTGGGGTGTGACGAGAATGACAGAGATCTGCAATCTGGTGGTGAAAGAAGGCCGCATTCCAGTGGATTGGGAACTGAGTACTCTCGTCCCTCTATACAAGGGGAAAGGTGCGCAAGATTGGAGGTCTCGTCTCTTCAAAGCTGTCCATGCGGCACGCTTTCGAAGTTAAGTAACTTTTCACAATTGTGTTTTTGTCGAAACTGTATCTTTCTCTCGGTGTATGTAACTATTGGTGTGTCTTTAATAGTATTCTTGGTGTTGGTTTTTCATACCTGTGTACAGAATCGTCGGTCTTTCGTATCGCGTATTCTGAGGCCTAAGTGTAGTACTAGGCTACCGTGTCCGACCTTGGCTTGAGGCTTTGTTTTTGTCTCAGCGGTTCTTCGATCGCGCTGCAATTACTTTCTGGTCTCTGGTTTTCCCGGTCTTTTCACCCCATACTTCCTTGTTTTAAAATCTCCTCAAAAAAAAACAAACAAAAAAAAAACTATTTCCTTCTGTTCTTATTCGTTTATTCGTTCTTATTTGTTCGTTCGTTCTTCGACCACGTTGTTTGTGATCACGTGATCACGTTGTTAAAAAATGTCTAATCTGTCCCCTGAAGACCTGTATTCTGTCATATTCTATAACACCTTCTTCTTCTTCTTCTTCTATAAAAGGATGCTTTCGACTTGCTCACCAAATCTATTCATTCCAAAAAAAAATTCCATCTCTAATAGTGCATCTTTCATTCATTCCCTAAACTCTCCAGAACTCCACCCATCCTTCAGCGTCCTCAGGCGTATTTTTGACTCGAATGTCTCAAGAAACTCATTTTGCAATAAATGTTCGTTTCCCATTAATCGTACACTTTTCAAAATCCAATCTCACCCCTCCCCTCCAAATCTTCCCCATCACCCCTCCCCTCCAAATCTTCCCCATCACCCCTTCCCTCCAATACTTCCCCATCACCCCTTCCCTCCAAATATTCCCTATCACCCCTCCCCTTCAAAACTTCCCCATCACCCCTCCCCTCCAAATCTTCCCCATCACCCCTCCCCTCCAAATCTAACCCCTTGCCCCTCCCCTCCAAATCTTCCCCATCACCCCTCCCCTCCAAATCTTCACCATCACCCCTCCCCTCCAAATCTACCCCTTTGCCCCTCCCCTCCAAATCTTCCCCATCACCCATCTCTTTCAAATTTCCCCCCTTGCCCCTCCCCTCCAAATCTTCCCCATCACCCATCCCTTTCAAATCTTCCCCCTTGCCCCTCCCCTCCAAATCTTCCCCATCACCCCTTCCCTCCAAAACTTCCCCATCACCCCTCCCCTCCAAAACTTCCCCATCACCCCTCCCCTCTAAATCTACCCCCTTGCCCCTCCCCTCCAAATCATCCCCATCACCCATCTCTTTCAAATCTTCCCCCTTGCCTCTCCCCTCCAAATCTTCCCAATCACCCATTCCTTTCAAATCTCCCCCCACACCCCTCCCCTCCGAGACTCTCCCTCGCTCCTCCCCTCCTAGACTCCCCTCTCACCCCTCCTCCTCAAAGCGTCCTCCCCGCTTCTTCCCCCTTCCAACTTTCACCTTCATCTCCCTCAACCTTCTGCCTCGCTCTTCCCCCTCGTCAAATAACACCTCACTGCGCCTCTCCCAATCACCATCAAACCTTTTGTCCGCCCCATTCTTCCCTTTCTCCAAGCTATTCTGTAATCTCTGACACACCTTCAACAGCTCTCCCTACCTCTTCCTGCTCTTCCACATCTTACCCTACCGCTCCCCCCCCCCCCCTGTTCTGTATCCGATGCTCCCCCTTCCTCTTCCTTAACAATATGGACCTCAAACATCCGGGGCCTTCGCTCAAACTTGTCTGATCTCTCCATACAGGTTGCTTCTGACAAACCAGACGTGATCTGCTTAACAGAAACTTTCCTCCTTCATGATGTCTCTGATTCCTTGGTATCTCTCTCAGGTTACTCCCTCCTCCGGTATGATAGACCTGAGCCTCGTCCTGGAGGTGGGGTTGCGATCCTTATAAAAAAACTCTCTTCCTCACTCGCCCTGCACTGCCCTCTCTCCACCTCACCCCCATGAATACCTTTGGCTACGGCTTCCCCTTCGCTCCCACCTTTTGTTCATATGTGTGTTGTACCGTCCACCAAACAGTGATGACTCCATCTACATCTCGCTGTCTGAGAATATGGACCAACTTATATCTACCCATCCCAACTCTCTCTTCCTCATATGTGGTGATTTCAACTGTCACCATGCCAGTTGGCTGGGTGTGGGTACCTCTCTCACCAGCCATGGCTCTTCAGCAAAGGACTTCTGTGACTCACCGGGACTGACACAATCTGTCAATTTCCCGACCCGGATTTCAGTCAACGGAGCATCTTCCCTTCTGGACTTGGTTATGACTAACTTCCCTGAAAATGTCTGCTGCTCTTCTTCTGCTCCAATCGGCTCTTCTGATCATGTGCTTGTTAAAGTGGACATCTCTCTGACCATTCTCAGAGAGCCTCCTCAGCGTCGACGAGTCTGGCATTTCACTCAGGCCGACTGGCACGGTCTTCAAGCAGCCATCAATCATCTGGACTGGTCTCCCATCTCTACCGCCTCTGACATCAACTCATCCTGGGAATTCTTCCAAAGTAAATTGCTCTCTCTCATGCACAGATTTATCCCATCTCGTCTTCAGTTGTCATACCCTTCCTCCCGTCCATGGTACATGGAATCTTGTGGTGAGGCTATTGCCCAGAAACAACTTGCTTTCGTCTCCTGGAAAGCAAATCAAACGGAAGGAAATCTCATTTCCTTTCACAAAGCCCGAAACAAGTGTGTGTCCACCCTCAGGAGAGCCAGGAAACAATATCTCGCCGTTCTCAGGACCGAACTCTCTTATCTGTCTCCCTCTTCCAAATCCTGGTGGCGTCTGGTCAAATCTGTTTCTGGTGTTTGTTCCCCCTCCATCCCCTCCCTCACCTCAAATGGCCACACGGCTGACTCCGCACGTGAAAAAGCTGAATGCCTCAACTCTGTGTTTGCCTCTAAATCTTGTGTCCCAAACCCATCCCTCTCTGTACCCACCGTACCCAGTCGTACCCAGCTGCTCCTGGACTCTTTGTCCTTTCCTCCTGACAAGGTGGAAATGTTTCTGTCAACCCTCGACTCGGATTCTGCAGCTGGACCTGACGGCATCAGCCCACGGGTCCTAAAATCCTGTTCTTCCGCTCTTTCACTCCCTCTCTCTGTTCTCTTCACCCTCTCTTTTGCTCAAGGTCATCTTCCATCTGCTTGGAAATCTGCCAACATCACCGCTTTGCACAAAAAAGGTGCAAAAACAGATCCCAGCAACGACAGACCAATCAGCCTTCTCCCAATTATCAGCAAAGTCATGGAATCCATCATTGCTTCAGATATGAAATCTTTCCTCTTCTCCAATGGCTTGATCTCTGATCATCAATTTGGTTTCATCATCAAATTTGGTTAAAGACAGCTCTTCCTTCACCTGTCTGCTCATAAAGACAGCTCTTCCTTCACCTGTCTCCTCATGGCGACAGCTCTTCCTTCACCTGTAAGACTGTGTTGTGTATCAAGTGATGATCGTCACACCATTCCTCCCATATCGGTTTGTTATGGATGCTGAGGAGGCTGAGCATGAGCATGAGGTTTCTAACCCTGAATTGTGTCAATGACGTCTCATGGACACTTCAGCTTCATGTGACGCTTCATCTTCATGTGACGCTTCAGCTTCATGTGACGCTTCATCTTCATGTGACACTTCAGCTTCATGTGAAGCTTCATCTTCATGTGACGCTTCAGCTTCATGTGACGCTTCAGCTTCATGTGACGCTTCATCTTCATGTAACGCTTCAGCTTCATGTGACGCTTCAGCTTCATGTGATGCTTCAGCTTCATGTGACGCTTCATCTTCATGTGACACTTCAGCTTCATGTGAAGCTTCATCTTCATGTGACACTTCAGCTTCATGTGACGCTTCAGCTTCATGTGACCCTTCAGCTTCATGTGACACTTCAGCTTCATGTGACGCTTCAGGTTCATGTGACACTTCAGCTTCATGTGACGGTTCTATAAAGTGCATTGACACTTAAAGTGCTTTAATGGGTTTCTCTCATCTCCTCTTCCTGTTCAGGCTGGAGTTCCCCAAGGCAGTGTTCTGGGCCCAGTGCTTTTTCTGGTCTTCATCAATGATCTCTCTGACTCTCTTGAAAATCCTCTCTATCTCTTTGCTAATTACTCCACTCTCTGCCGCTCCATTCCTCATCCCTCAGATCGGCAGTCTGCAGCCTCCTCACTCTCTACAGACCTGGACAAAATCACAGACTGGGCAAACAAGTGGAACATGTCTTTCAATCCTGACAAATCTCACACTCTTACTGTGTCTCTCCCAAAAGACCGACTGGACAACCCTCCCATCTACTTTCTCAACAATCCTCTCCAAGAAGTTCTGTCACTCAAGCTTTTGGGTCTCACTATCTGCCATGATCTTTCCTGGGAAAACCACATTTCAAATCTGGCCTCCAAAGCCAGTCGCCGACTGGGCATCCTCCGTCGTGCGAAGTCCTTCCTTGGCACACCTGAGCTCCTCACCACATACAAGGCTTTCATCCGCAGGTCAATGGAATACTGCTCTCCCCTCTGGGCTGGTGCTCCTGCCTCACACCTAGCTCGTCTTCACGCTGTTGAAACCAAAGCGTTCAGAATCATTGGAATCTCCCGTGATGAAGCTGATTCTGAGGGCCTTTCATTCACTCACCGCAGGCAGGTTGGTGGTCTTTTTGTCTTCTACCGACTCCTCTCCGGCCTTGCTCCCCCAGCTCTCTCTGGGCTCTGTCCCCCAAATATTCCCGCAGGTCGCACAAGATCTGCCTGCAACCCTCTTATGGTTAAAACTGCCAAAATCAAGACTCTCTGCTCACCTTCACTCCTTCATTCCTCTTTTCTCCCACCTCTGGAACAAACTCCCCCACTCCCTTCAATCCCACTCCTCCCTCCAGGTCTTTACAACAGGTGTTCACCACCATCTCTTATCTTCCCCCATCCAAAACCTTGATCTTTTCTACCCCCGCTAATTCACCCCAGATACACTTTTTTGAAATACCGACTTCTTTCCTGGAAGTTCCAGCAGTGTAGATGTGTTTTATACTTCTCCACCCCCCCACCCCCTTCCCATGTCCCCTCCCCCCAAGCCCTCTCCCTCCCACAGATATCCCATTGTCCCTATTCTCTGCTGTTGTACTTCTGTGCTTCCCTCTCTCCCCATCTTATCTCCCGCTCCCTTTATTGTATGTTTTGTTTGTCCGTTTGTTTTTGTTTTTTGTCGAGGTTTTTTTTTTCATGGAGAACCTCGATCTTCTATACAAAAATAATAATAACAAAAATGAAGAATCCTTGTTTTCACAAGTAAAGTGTGGTGTGTGAAAACAAACACGACATTAAGGAGGGAATTAATGGAGAGGATTCTTTGTGGATATAGATTAGGGATTATAAGAATAGTAACATAAGTGTTTGATGAATTTGTCGGGCTCCTGGTCTGAGATAAGAGCAAGAAAGATGGACACATGAAGAATTCAGAATGGCATGTGATAAAATATAGATACCGGTACATGCAGGATTCAGAATGGCATGTGATAAAATATAGATACCGGTACATGCAGGATTCAGAAGGGCATGTGATAAAATATAGATACCGGTACATGAAGAATTCAAAATGGCATGTGATAAAATATAGATACCGGTACATGAAGAATTCAGAATGGCATGTGATAAAATATAGATACCGGTACATGAAGGATTCAGAATAGCATGTGATAAAATATAGATACCGGTACATGAAGAATTCAAAATGGCATCTATCTATAATTCCAGTAATCTCTGTACGTTTGTACGTCTGTACGTCTGTACGTTTGTCTGTGACCGCTGTTTCTCGACAACTACCGGTCCGATATACTTGAAACTTGCCA
The DNA here is from genome assembly GCF_964187855.1 of Myxine glutinosa. Classification (NCBI taxonomy): domain Eukaryota; kingdom Metazoa; phylum Chordata; class Myxini; order Myxiniformes; family Myxinidae; genus Myxine; species Myxine glutinosa. The sequence goes on from NC_136265.1 coordinate 117,242,619, forward strand.
GGTATATTGCTGGGGACCCGAGGATGTGCCTTTTCAAGGTTTGAAATTAATCGGACAAGTACTTACCGATCTATCTATAATTCCAGTAATCTCTGTACGTTTGTACGTCTGTACGTTTGTCTGTGACCGCTGTTTCTCGACAACTACCGGTCCGATATACTTGAAACTTGCCAGGTATATTGCTGGGGACCCGAGGATGTGCCTTTTCAAGGTTTGAAATTAATCGGACAAGTACTTACCGAGCTATGGCGATTTAGCCGTTCGCCGTTCGCTTTGGCGTTGCGAATGGACCAAACCATTCATGTAAATAGAGGGGGGGGGGGTTCTGTGGTCGTTCGCTTTGGCTTTGCGAATGGACCAAACCATTCATGTAAATAGAGGGGGGGGGGGGTTCTGTGGTCGTTCGCTTTGGCTTTGCGAATGGACCAAACCATTCATGTAAATAGAGGGGGGGGGGGGTTCTGTGGTCGTTGCGAATGGACCAAACCATTGTTTTTTTTTTGCAGTTTTTTTTTTTTTTGCAGTTTTTTTTTTTTTGCAAGGAACGGGCACCCACGTACGGGCACGTCCTAGCTTATATATAGTACGGGCATGCCCTAGTGTGATAAAATATAGATACCGGTACATGCAGGATTCAGAATAGCATGTGATAAAATATAGATACCGGTACATGCAGGATTCAGAATGGCATGTGATAAAATATAGATACCGGTACATGCAGGATTCAGAATGGCATGTGATAAAATATAGATACCGGTACATGCAGGATTCAGAATGGCATGTGATAAAATATAGATACCGGTACATGAAGAATTCAGAATGGCATGTGATAAAATATAGATACCGGTACATGAAGAATTCAGAATGGCATGTGATAAAATATAGATACCGGTACATGAAGAATTCAGAATGGCATGTGATAAAATATAGATACCGGTACATGAAGAATTCAGAATGGCATGTGATAAAATATGGATACCGGTACATGCAGGATTCAGAATGGCATGTGATAAAATATAGATACCGGTACATGAAGAATTCAGAATGGCATGTGATAAAATATAGATACCGGTACATGCAGGATTCAGAATGGTATGTGATAAAATATAGATACCGGTACATGCAGGATTCAGAATGGCATGTGATAAAATATAGATACCGGTACATGAAGAATTCAGAATGGCATGTGATAAAATATAGATACCGGTACATGCAGGATTCAGAATGGCATGTGATAAAATATAGATACCGGTACATGAAGAATTCAGAATGGCATGTGATAAAATATAGATACCGGTACATGCAGGATTCAGAATGGCATGTGATAAAATATAGATACCGGTACATGAAGAATTCAGAATGGCATGTGATAAAATATAGATACCGGTACATGAAGAATTCAGAATGGCATGTGATAAAATATAGATACCGGTACATGCAGGATTCAGAATGGCATGTGATAAAATATGGATACGGGTACATGAAGAATTCAAAATGGCATGTGATAAAATATAGATACCGGTACATGAAGAATTCAGAATGGCATGTGATAAAATATAGATACCGGTACATGAAGAATTCAGAATGGCATGTGATAAAATATAGATACCGGTACATGAAGAATTCAGAATGGCATGTGATAAAATATAGATACCGGTACATGAAGAATTCAAAATGGCATGTGATAAAATATAGATACCGGTACATGAAGAATTCAGAATGGCATGTGATAAAATATAGATACCGGTACATGAAGAATTCAGAAGGGCATGTGATAAAATATAGATACCGGTACATGAAGAATTCAGAATGGCATGTGATAAAATATAGATACCGGTACATGAAGAATTCAAAATGGCATGTGATAAAATATAGATACCGGTACATGAAGAATTCAGAATGGCATGTGATAAAATATAGATACCGGTACATGAAGAATTCAGAATGGCATGTGATAAAATATAGATACCGGTACATGAAGAATTCAGAATGGCATGTGATAAAATATAGATACCGGTACATGAAGAATTCAGAATGGCATGTGATAAAATATAGATACCGGTACATGAAGAATTCAAAATGGCATGTGATAAAATATAGATACCGGTACATGAACAATTCAGAATGGCATGTGATAAAATATAGATACCGGTACATGAAGAATTCAGAATGGCATCTGATAAAATATAGATACCGGTACATGAAGAATTCAGAATGGCATCTGATAAAATATAGATACCGGTACATGAAGAATTCAAAATGGCATGTGATAAAATATAGATACCGGTACATGAAGAATTCAGAATGGCATGTGATAAAATATAGATACCGGTACATGAAGAATTCAGAAGGGCATGTGATAAAATATAGATACCGGTACATGCAGCATTCTGAATGGCATGTGATAAAATATAGATACCGGTACATGAAGAATTCAGAATGGCATGTGATAAAATATAGATACCGGTACATGCAGCATTCTGAATGGCATGTGATAAAATATGGATATATGAAGAATTTGAAGGGCAGGTGATAAAATATGGATACATGAAGAATTTGAAGGGCATGTGATAAAATATGGATACCGGTACATGAAGAATTCAGAATGGCACGTGATAAAATATAGATACCGGTACATGCAGCATTCTGAATGGCATGTGATAAAATATAGATACCGGTACATGAAGAATTCAGAATGGCATGTGATAAAATATGGATATATGAAGAATTTGAAGGGCAGGTGATAAAATATGGATACATGAAGAATTTGAAGGGCATGTGATAAAATATGGATACCGGTACATGAAGAATTCAGAAGGGCACGTGATAAAATATAGATACCGGTACATGAAGAATTCAGAATGGCATGTGATAAAATATGGATATATGAAGAATTTGGGCATGTGATAAAATATGGATACATGAAGAATTTGAAGGGCATGTGATAAAATATGGATATATGAAGAATTCTGAAGGGCATGTGATAAAATATGGATATATGAAGAATTTGAAGGGCATGTGATAAAGTATGGATATATGAAGAATTTGAAGGGCATGTGACAAAATATGGATATATGAAGAATTTGAAGGGCATGTGATCAAGTATGGATATATGAAGAATTTGAAGGGCATGTGATAAAACATAGATATATCACGAATTCTGAAGGGCGTGTGATAAAATATGGATATATGAAGAATTTGAAGGCCCTGTGATAAAATATGGATACCGGTACATGAAGAATTCAGAATGGCATGTGATAAAATATAGATACCGGTACATGAAGAATTCAGAATGGCATGTGATAAAATATAGATATATGAAGAATTCAGAATGGCGTGTGATAAAATATGGATACATGAAGAATTTGAAGGGCATGTGATAAAATATGGATATATGAAGAATTTGAAGGGCATGTGATAAAATATAGATACCGGTACATGAAGAATTCAGAATGGCATGTGATAAAATATAGATACCGGTACATGAAGAATTCAGAATGGCATGTGATAAAATATAGATACCGGTACATGAAGAATTCTGAAGGGCATGTGATAAAGTATGGATATATGAAGAATTTGAAGGGCATGTGATAAAATATAGATATATCACGAATTCTGAAGGGCGTGTGATAAAATATGGATTTATGAAGAATTTGAAGGGCATGTGATAAAATATAGATACATGAAGAATTTGAAGGGCATGTGATAAAATATGGATATATGAAGAATTCAGAATGGCGTGTGATAAAATATGGATATATGAAGAATTTGAAGGCCCTGTGATAAAATATGGATATATGAAGAATTTGAATGGCGTGTGATAAAATATGGATACATGAAGAATTTGAAGGGCGTGTGATAAAATATGGATATATGAAGAATTTGAAGGGCATGTGATAAAATATGGATATATGAAGAATTTGAAGGGCATGTGATAAAATATGGATATATGAAGAATTTGAAGGGCATGTGATAAAATATGGATATACGAAGAATTCTGAAGTGCATGTGATAAAATATGGATATATGAAGAATTTGAAGGGCATGTGATAAAATATGGATAGATGAAGAATTTGAAGGGCATGTGATAAAATATGGATATATGAAGAATTTGAAGGGCATGTGATAAAATATAGATATATGACGAATTCTGAAGGGCATGTGATAAAATATAGATATATGACGAATTCTGCAGGGCATGTGATAAAATATGGATATATGAAGAATTTGAAGGGCATGTGATAAAATATGGATATATGAAGAATTTGAAGGGCATGTGATAAAATATGGATATATGAAGAATTTGAAGGGCATGTGATAAAATATCGATATATGAAGAATTTGAAGGGCGTGTGATAAAATATGGATATATGAAGAATTTGAAGGGCATGTGATAAAATATGGATATATGAAGAATTTGAAGGCCATGTGATAAAATATGGATATATGAAGAATTCTGAAGGGCATGTGATAAAATATGGATATATGAAGAATTTGAAGGCCCTGTGATAAAATATGGATATATGAAGAATTCTGAAGGGCATGTGATAAAACATGGATATATGAAGAATTTGAAGGCCCTGTGATAAAATATGGATATATGAAGAATTTGAAGGGCATGTGATAAAATATGGATATATGAAGAATTTGAAGGGCATGTGATAAAATATGGATATATGAAGAATTTGAAGGGCATGTGATAAAATATGGATATATGAAGAATTTGAAGGCCATGTGATAAAAGATGGATATATGAAGAATTTGAAGGGCATGTGACAAAATATGGAAATATGAAGAATTTGAAGGGCATGTGATAAAATATGGATATATGAAGAATTTGAAGGGCATGTGATAAAATATGGATATATGAAGAATTTGAAGGCCATGTGATAAAAGATGAATATATGAAGAATTCAGAATGGCATGTGATAAAATATGGATATATGAAGAATTTGAAGGGCATGTGATAAAATATGGATATATGAAGAATTTGAAGGCCATGTGATAGAAGATGAATATATGAAGAATTCAGAATGGCATGTGATAAAATATGGCGATATGAAGAATTTGAAGGACATGTGATAAATATGGATATATGAAGAAATCAGAATGGTGTTTGATAAAATATGTATATATGAAGAATTTGAAGGGCGTGTGATAAAATATGTATATATGAAGAATTTGAAGGGCATGTGATAAAATATGGATATATGAAGAATTTGAAGGGCATGTGATAAAATATGGACATATGAAGAATTTGAAGGGCATGTGATAAAATATGGATATATGAAGAATTTGAAGGGCATGTGATAAAATATGGATATATGAAGAATTTGAAGGGCATGTGATAAAATATGGATATATGAAGAATTCTGAAGGGCATGTGATAAAATATGGATATATGAAGAATTTGAAGGCCCTGTGATAAAATATGGATATATGAAGAATTTGAAGGGCGTGTGATAAAATATGGATATATGAAGAATTTGAAGGGCATGTGATAAAATATGGATATATGAAGAATTTGAAGGGCATGTGATAAAATATGGATATATGAAGAATTTGAAGGGCATGTGATAAAATATGGATATATGAAGAATTTGAAGGGCATGTGATAAAATATGGACATATGAAGAATTTGAAGGGCATGTGATAAAATATGGATATATGAAGAATTTGAAGGGCATGTGATAAAATATGGATATAGGAAGAATTTGAAGGGCATGTGATAAAATATGGATATATGAAGAATTTGAAGGCCATGTGATACAAGATGAATATATGAAGAATTCAGAATGGCATGTGATAAAATATGGCGATATGAAGAATTTGAAGGACATGTGATAAAATATGGATAGATGAAGAAATCATAATGGTGTTTGATAAAATATGGATATATAAAGAATTTGAAGGGCATGTGATAAAATATAGATATATGAAGAATTTGAAGGGCATGTGATAAAATATGGATATATGAAGAATTTGAAGGGCATGTGATAAAATATGGATATATGAAGAATTTGAAGGGCTTGTGATAAAATATGGATATATGAAGAAATCATAATGGTGTTTGATAAAATATGGATATATGAATAATTCAGAATGGCATGTGATAAAATATAGATATATGAAGAATTTGAAGGGCATTTGATGAAATATGGATATATGATGAATTTGAAGGCCATGTGATAAAATATGGATATATGATGAATTTGAAGGGCATGTGATAAAATATGGATATATGAAGAATTTGAAGGGCATTTGATGAAATATTGATATATGATGAATTTGAAGGGCATGTGATAAAATATAGATATATGAAGAATTTGAAGGGCATTTGATGAAATATGGATACATGAAGAATTTGAAGGGCATGTGATAAAATATAGATATATGAAGAATTTGAAGGGCATTTGATGAAATATGGATACATGAAGAATTTGAAGGGCATGTGATAAAATATGGATATATGAAGACTTTGAAGGGCATTTGATAAAATATGGATATATGAAGAATTTGAAGGGCATGTGATAAAATATGGATATATAAAGAATTTGAAGGGCATGTGATAAAATATGGATATATGAAGAAATCATATTGGTGTTTGATAAAATATGGATATATGAATAATTCAGAATGGCATGTGATAAAATATAGATATATGAAGAATTTGAAGGGCATTTGATGAAATATGGATATATGATGAATTTGAAGGGCATGTGATAAAATATGGATATATGAAGAATTTGAAGGGCATTTGATGAAATATGGATATATCATGAATTTGAAGGGCATGTGATAAAATATGGATATATGAAGAATTTGAAGGGCATTTGATGAAATATGGATACATGAAGAATTTGAATGGCATGTGATAAAATATGGATAGATGAAGACTTTGAAGGGCATTTGATAAAATATGGATATATGAAGAATTTGAAGGGCGTGCGATAAAATATGGATATATGAAGAAATCATAATGGTGTTTGATAAAATATGGATATATGAATAATTCAGAATGGCATGTGACAAAATATAGATATATGAAGAATTTGAAGGGCATTTGATGAAATATGGATATATGATGAATTTGAAGGGCATGTGATAAAATATGGATATATGAAGAATTTGAAGGGCATTTGATGAAATATGGATACATGAAGAATTTGAAGGGCATGTGATAAAATATGGATATATGAAGACTTTGAAGGGCATTTGATAACATATGGATATATGAAGAATTTGAAGGGCGTGTGATAAAATATGGATATATGAAGAAATCAGAATGGTGTTTGATAAAATATGGATATATAAAGAATTTGAAGGGCATTTGATGAAATATGGATACATGAAGAATTTGAAGGCCATGTGATAAAAGATGAATATATGAAGAATTTGAAGGGCATGTGATAAAATATGGACATAAGAAGAATTTGAAGGGCATGTGATAAAACATGGATATATGAAGAATTCTGAAAGGCATGTGATAAAATATGGATATATGAAGAATTCAGAATGGCATGTGATGAAATATAGATATATGACGAATTCTGAAGGGCTTGTGATAAAATATGGATATATGAAGAATTTGAAGGGCATGTGATAAAATATGGATATATGAAGAATTTGAAGGGCATGTGATAATATATGGATATATGAAGAATTTGAAGGGCATGTGATAAAATATGGATATATGAAGAATTTGAAGGCCATGTGATAAAAGATGAATATATGAAGAATTTGAAGGGTATGTGATAAAATATGGATATATGAAGAATTCTGAAGGGCATGTGATAAAATATGGATATATGAAGAATTTGAAGGCCCTGTGATAAAATATGGATATATGAAGAATTTGAAGGGCGTGTGATAAAATATGGATATATGAAGAATTTGAAGGGCATGTGATAAAATATGGATATATGAAGAATTTGAAGGGCATGTGATAAAATATGGATATATGAAAAATTTGAAGGCCATGTGATAAAAGATGGATATATGAAGAATTTGAAGGGCATGTGACAAAATATGGATATATGAAGAATTCAGAATGGCATGTGATAAAATATGGATAAATGAAGAATTTGAAGGGCATGTGATAAAATATGGATATATGAAGAATTTGAAGGCCATGTGATAGAAGATGAATATATGAAGAATTCAGAATGACATGTGATAAAATATGGCGATATGAAGAATTTGAAGGACATGTGATAAATATGGATATATGAATAAATCAGAATGGTGTTTGATAAAATATGGATATATGAAGAATTTGAAGGGCATGTGATAAAATATGTATATATGAAGAATTTGAAGGGCGTGTGATAAAATATGGATATATGAAGAATTTGAAGGGCATGTGATAAAATATGGATATATGAAGAATTTGAAGGGCATGTGATAAAATATGGATATATGAAGAATTTGAAGGGCATGTGATAAAATATGGACATATGAAGAATTTGAAGGGCATGTGATAAAATATGGATATATGAAGAATTTGAAGGGCATGTGATAAAATATGGACATATGAAGAATTTGAAGGGCATGTGATAAAATATGGATATATGAAGAATTTGAAGGCCATGTGATACAAGATGAATATATGAAGAATTCTGAATGGCATGTGATAAAATATGGCGATATGAAAAATTTGAAGGACATGTGATAAAATATGGATACATGAAGAATTTGAAGGGCGTGTGATAAAATATGGATAGATGAAGAAATCATAATGGTGTTTGATAAAATATGGATATTTGAAGAATTTGAAGGACATGTGATAAAATATGGATATATGAAGAAATCATAATGGTGTTTTATAAAATATGGATATATAAAGAATTTGAAGGGCATGTGATAAAATATAGATATATGAAGAATTTGAAGGGCATGTGATAAAATATGGATATATGAAGAATTTGAAGGGCATGTGATAAAATATGGATATATGAAGAATTTGAAGGGCATGTGATAAAATATGGATATATGAAGAATTTGAAGGGCATGTGATAAAATATGGATATATGAAGAATTTGAAGGGCATGTGATAAAATATGGATATATGAAGAAATCATAATGGTGTTTGATAAAATATGGATATATGAATAATTCAGAATGGCATGTGATAAAATATAGATATGTGATGAATTTGAAGGGCATGTGATAAAATATGGATATATGATGAATTTGAAGGGCATGTGATAAAATATGGATATATGAAGAATTTGAAGGGCATTTGATGAAATATGGATATATGATGAATTTGAAGGGCATGTGATAAAATATAGATATATGAAGAATTTGAAGGGCATTTGATGAAATATGGATACATGAAGAATTTGAAGGGCATGTGATAAAATATGGATAGATGAAGAATTTGAAGGGCATTTGATTAAATATGGATATATGATGAATTTGAAGGGCATGTGATAAAATATAGATATATGAAGAATTTGAAGGGCATTTGATGAAATATGGACACATGAAGAATTTGAAGGGCATGTGATAAAATATGGATATATGAAGACTTTGAAGGGCATTTGATAAAATATGGATATATGAAGAATTTGAAGGGCGTGTGATAAAATATGGATAGATGAAGAATTTGAAGGGCATGTGATAAAATATGGATATATGAAGAAATCATATTGGTGTTTAATAAAATATGGATATATGAATAATTCAGAATGGCATGTGATAAAATATAGATATATGAAGAATTTGAAGGGCATTTGATGAAATATGGATATATGATGAATTTGAAGGGCATGTGATAAAATATGGATATATGAAGAATTTGAAGGGCATTTGATGAAATATGGATATATGATGAATTTGAAGGGCATGTGATAAAATATGGATATATGAAGAATTTGAAGGGCATTTGATGAAATATGGATACATGAAGAATTTGAAGGGCATGTGATAAAATATGGATAGATGAAGACTTTGAAGGGCATTTGATAAAATATGGATATATGAAGAATTTTAAGGGCGTGTGATAAAATATGGATATATGAAGAAATCATAATGGTGTTTGATAAAATATGGATATATGAATAATTCAGAATGGCATGTGACAAAATATAGATATATGAAGAATTTTAAGGGCATTTGATGAAATATGGATATATGATGAATTTGAAGGGCATGTGATAAAATATGGATATATGAAGAATTTGAAGGGCATTTGATGAAATATGGATACATGAAGAATTTGAAGGGCATGTGATAAAATATGGATATATGAAGACTTTGAAGGGCATTTGATAAAATATGGATATATGAAGAATTTGAAGGGCGTGTGATAAAATATGGATATATGAAGAAATCAGAATGGTGTTTTTTTTTTTGTTGTTTTTTTGTTTTTTTTGTATACAAGATCGAGGCTCGTGAAGGAGCGAACATTTATCACACAGAAAGACAAACCGACAAACCGACACATAACCGACAAACCGACACATAAAACAAAAAGCATCGGGAGCGGTAGACAACATGGGGAGAGAGGGGGAAGGACACAAACACAACATTTGAGAGCAGGAACCGAGAGACATGGAGACATCGAGAGATCTGTGGGAGGGAGAGGGCTTTGGGGGGGAGGCATGGGAAAGGGGGTGGGAGAGGCATAAAACATATGGACACTGCCAGGACTACCAGGAAAGAAGTTGGAATTACAAACAAGGTGGATCTGGGGTGAATTAGTAGGGGTAGAAAAGATCAAGGTTTTGGATGGGGGAAGATAAGAGATGGTGGTGAACAGCTGTTTTAAAGACCTGGAGGGAGGAGTGGGATTGAAGGGAGTGTGGGAGTTTGTTCCAGAGGCGGGAGAAAAGAGGAGTGAAGGTGAGCAGAGAGCCGAGATTTTGGCAGTTTAACCATCAGAGGCTTGCTGGCAGATCTTGTGCGACCTGTAGGAATATTTGGGGGACAGAGCACAGAGAGAGCTGGGGGAGCAAGGCCGGAGAGGAGTCGGTAGAAGACAGAAAGACCACCTACCTGCCTGCGGTGAGTGAGTGAAAGGCCCTCAGAGATAGCTTCATCGCGGGAGATTCCAATGATTCTGAAAGCTTTGGTTTCAACAGCATGAAGCCGAGCTAGGTGTGAGGCAGGAGCACCAGCCCATAGGGGAGAACAGTATTCCATTGAGCTGCGGATGAAAGCCTTGTATGTGGTGAGGAGCTCAGGTGTGCCTAGGAAGGACTTCGCACGACGGAGGATGCCCAGTCCGCGACTGGCTTTGCAGGCCAGCTTGGAAATGTGGTTTTCCCAAGAAAGATCATGGCAGATAGTGAGACCCAAAAGCTTGAGCGACAGAACTTCTTGGAGAGGATTGTTGAGAAAGTAGATGGGAGGGTTGTCCAGTCGATCTTTTCGGAGAGACATAGTAAGAGTGTGAGATTTGTCAGGATTGAAAGACATGTTCCACTTGTTTGACCAGTCTGTGATTTTGTCCAGGTCTTCAGAGAGTGAGGAGGCTGCAGACTGCCGATCTGAGGGAAGAGGAATGGAGCGGCAGAGAGTGGAGTCATCAGCAAAGAGATAGAGAGGATTTTCCAGAGAGTCGGAGAGATCATTGATAAAGACCAGAAAAAGCACAGGGCCCAGCACACTGCCTTGGGGATACATGAAGATAAAAATATGGATATATAATATAATAAAATTATATTGATAAAATATCAATATAATATTTCAATTATATTGATATATCAATTATGATGTATTGATTGATATATCAATATATCAATCAATATATCAATTATATTGATAAAATAGTGTTTGATAAAATATGGACATATGAAGAATTTGAAGGGCATGTGATAAAATATGGACATAAGAAGATTTTGAAGGGCATGTGATAAAACATGGATATATGAAGAATTCTGAAAGGCATGTGATAAAATATGGATATATGAAGAATTCTGAAGGGCATGTGATAAAATATGGATATATGAAGAATTCTGAAAGGCATGTGATAAAATATGGATATATGAAGAATTCTGAAGGGCATGTGATAAAATATGGATATATGAAGAATTCTGAAGGGCATGTGATAAAATATGGATATATGAAGAATTCTGAAGGGCATGTGATAAAATATGGATATATGAAGAATTCTGAAAGGCATGTGATAAAATATGGATATATGAAGAATTCTGAAGGGCATGTGATAAAATATGGATATATGAAGAATTCTGAAAGGCATGTGATAAAATATGGATATATGAAGAATTCTGAAGGGCATGTGATAAAATATGGATATATGAAGAATTCAGAATGGCATGTGATAAAATATGGATATATGAAGAATTCTGAAGGGCATGTGATAAAATATGGATATATGAAGAATTCAGAATGGCATGTGATAAAATATGGATATATGAAGTATTTGAAGGGCATGTGATAAAGTATGGATATATGAAGTATTTGAAGGGCATGTGATAAAATATGGATATATGAAGTATTTGAAGGGCATGTGATAAAGTATGGATATATGAAGTATTTGAAGGGCATGTGATAAAGTATGGATAGATGAAGAATTTGAAGGACATGTGATAATGTATGGATATATGAAGAATTTGAAGGGCATGTGATAAAATATAGATATATGACGAATTCTGAAGGACATGTGATGAAATATAGATATATGACGAATTCTGAAGGGCTTGTGATAAAATATGGATATATGAAGAATTTGAAGGGCATGTGATAAAATATGGATATATGAAGAATTTGAAGGGCATGTGATAATATATGGATATATGAAGAATTTGAAGGGCATGTGATAAAATATGGATATATGAAGAATTTGAAGGACATGTGATAACGTATGGATATATGAAGAATTTTAAGGGCATGTGATAAAATATAGATATATGACGAATTCTGAAGGGCGTGTGATAAAATATGTATGTATGAAGAATTTGAAGGGCATGTGATAAAATATGGATATATGAAGAATTTGAAGGACATGTGATAACGTATGGATATATGAAGAATTTGAAGGGCATGTGATAAAATATAGATATATGACGAATTCTGAAGGGCGTGTGATAAAATATGGATATATATTATATATATATTATTTTTTTTGTATACTGAATCGAGGCTCGTGAAATAGCTAACATTTACTTCACAAACAAATCAACCAGACAAACAAAATATATAAAAAGAGGGAGCGGAAGACAAGAGAAGGGGAAGCACACAAACACTTGAGAGCACACAACATTTAAGAGCAGGGAGATGTGTGGGAGGGAGAGCGCTTGGGGGGAGGAGGCGTGGGAATGGGGGGGGGGGGGAGAAGTATAAAACACAAGGACACCAAGGACCTCCAGGACAGAAGTTGGTATTTCAAAAAAGTGGAATTGGGGTGAAATTAGCGGGGATAGAAAAGATCAAGGTTTTGGATGGGGGAAGATAAGAGATGGTGGTGAACAGCTGTTTTAAAGACCTGGAGGGTGGAGTGGGATTGAAGAGAGTGAGGGAGTTTGTTCCAGAGGCGGGAGAAAAGAGGAATGAAGGAGTGAAGGTGAACAGAGAGTCTTGATTTTGGCAGTGTAACCATAAGAGGGTTGCAGGCAGATCTTGTTCGACCTGTAGGAATATTTGCGGGACAGAGCCCAGAGAGAGCTGGGGGGGGCAAGGCCAGAGAGGAGTCGGTAGAAGACGGAAAGACCACCAACCTGCCTGCGGTGAGTGAGTGAGAAGCCCTTGGAGTTAGCTTCATCGCGGGAGATTCCAATGATTCTGAATGCTTTGGTTTCAACAGCGTGAAGACGAGCTAGGTGTGAGGCAGGAGCACCACCCCAGAGGGGAGAGCAGTATTCCATTGAGCTGCGGATGAAAGCCTTGTATGTGGTGAGGAGCTCAGGTGTGCCAAGGAAGGACTTCGCACGACGGAGGATGCCCAGTCGGCGACTGGCTTTGGAGGCCAGATTTGAAATGTGGTTTTCCCAGGAAAGATCATGGCAGATAGTGAGACCCAAAAGCTTGAGTGACAGAACCTCTTGGAGAGGATTACTCAGAAAGTGGATGGGAGGGTTGTCCAGTCGGTCTTTTCGGAGAGACATCGTAAGAGTGTGAGATTTGTCAGGATTGAAAGACATGTTCCACTTGTTTGCCCAGTCTGTGATTTTGTCCAGGTCTGCAGAGAGTGAGGAGGCTGCAGACTGCCGATCTGAGGGATGAAGAATGGAGCGACAGAGAGTAGAGTCATCAGCAAAGAGATAGAGAGGATTTTCAAGAGAGTCAGAGAGATCATTGATGAAGACCAGAAAAAGCACAGGGCCCAGAACACTGCCTTGGGGAACTCCAGCCTGAACAGGAAGAGGAGATGAGAGAAACCCATTCAGGGTCACACGTTGACTACGACTAGAGAGGAAGTCCGCCAGCCATGCGTGGAGATTTCCATGGATACCAAAGGAGGAGAGTTTGGTGAGCCAAGCGGGGTGCCAGACCGTATCGAAGGCACATGCTATGTCAAGGGAGACAGCTCTAATTTCCTGTTTGGCATTGAGGACCTCCATCCATTGTTGAGAAAGCAGAAGCAGCATGTCCAGAGTAGAGTGACCAGGTCTGAAACCAAATTGATGATCAGAGATCAAGCCATTGGAGAAGAGGAAAGATTTCATATCTGAAGCAATGATGGATTCCATGACTTTGCTGATAATTGGGAGAAGGCTGATTTGTCTGTAGTTGCTGGGATCTGTTTTTGCACCTTTTTTGTGCAAAGCAGTGATGTTGGCAGATTTCCAAGCAGATGGCAGATGACCTTGAGCAAAAGAGAGGGTGAAGAGAACAGAGAGACGGAGTGAAAGAGCGGAAGAACAGGATTTTAGGACCCGTGGGCTGATGCCGTCAGGTCCAGTTGCAGAATCAGAGTCGAGGGTTGACAGAAACTTCTCCACCTTGTCAGGAGGAAAGGACACAGAGTCCAGGAGCAGCTGGGTGCGACTGGGTACGGTGGGTACAGAGAGGGATGGGTTTGGGACACAAGATTTAGAGGCAAACACAGAGTTGAGGCATTCAGCTTTTTCACGTGCGGAGTCAGCCGTGTGGCCGTTTGAGGTGACGGAGGGGATGGAGGGGGAACAAACACCAGAAACAGATTTGACCAGATGCCACCAGGATTTGGAAGAGGGAGACAGATAAGAGAGTTCTGTCCTGAGAACGGAGAGATATTGTTTCCTGGCTCTCCTGAGGGTGGACACACACTTGTTTCGGGCTTTGTGAAAGGAAATGAGATTTCCTTCCGTTGGATTTGCTTTTCAGGAGACGAAAGCAAGTTGTTTCTGGGCAATAGCCTCACCACAAGATTCCGTGTACCATGGACGGGAGGAAGGGTATGACAACTGAAGACGAGATGGGATAAATCTGTGCATGAGAGAGAGCAATTTACTTTGGAAGAATTCCCAGGATGAGTTGATGTCAGATGCAGTAGAGATGGGAGACCAGTCCAGATGATTGATGGCTGCTTGAAGACCGTGCCAGTTGGCCTGTGTGAAATGCCAGACTCGTCGACGCTGAGAAGGCTCTCTGAGAATGGTCAGAGAGATGTCCACTTTAACAAGCACATGATAGATGAGCCGATTGGAGCAGAAGAAGAGCAGCAGACATTTTCAGGGAAGTTAGTCATAACCAAGTCCAGAAGAGAAGATGCTCCATTGACTGAGATCCGGGTCGGGAAATTGACAGATTGTGTCAGTCCCAGTGAGTCACAGAAGTCCTTTGCTGAAGAGCCATGGCTGGTGAGAGAGGTACCCACACCCAGCCAACTGGCATGGTGACAATTGAAATCACCACATATGAGGAAGAGAGAGTTGGGATGGGTAGATAGAAGTTGGTCCATATTATCAGACAGCGAGATGTAGATGGAGTCATCACTGTTTGGTGGACGGTATGAACAAAAGGTGGGAGCGAAGGGGAAGCCGTAGCCAAAGGTATTCCTGGGGGTGAGGTGGAGAGAGGGCAGTGGAGGGCGAGTGAGGAAGAGAGTTTTTTAACCAAAATAAATAATTTAAATTTTAATAAAATCAATTTCAAATTTAATTTAATTTAATTTTAATTTCAAATTTAATTTAATTAATTTAAAATTAAATAAAAATAAAAATAATTTAAGACCTGAACCAAAATAGAATTGGTTTGTCCTTGTCACCTAAACAACTTATCCACCAAGTTAATTGGTCACTCATCCACAACTTTTTTAAATGTGTGATATATCGCTTTTTGCCCGATCTATCAATGCTGAAAGAATCACTTCAAAAATTAAACAATTCTTGTTTCTGAATGCACATTCAGATCTTCACCAAAATCGAATCGATTCGGTCTTGTCACACACCCAATCTATCCACCAAGTTTCGTTTAAATCCATCCATCACCTTTTGAGATATCCTGCTATCAACAAACAAACAAACAGACAGGGGTGAAAACATAATCTCCATCCACCTTTGGTGGCGGAGGTAATAAACCTGAAAAGGTATCCCTAACTCACCTTGCAAATAATGTTTCCAAAAACAGGTGCGAATAAAAGATGCCGCACAGGAAAATGAAACGGCAACAAATACAGGCCCAACAATTGCAAAAAAGACAAAATAAATATATGAAAAGAAATATCAAGAAATATACACCAACAACTGGGAGAATGACAAAAGAGCAGGAAAATACAAAAAAGAATTGGACAGAGTGGGGATGGACAAAGAAAGCTCATTGGAATGGCGAAGAAGAGGTCAGCTCAACTGGGATGGAGAACGAATCATAATAAATGCCCAAAATCAAGACACTACACCAATAAATTTAAAAAGATGGCGGGACCGAGCCCGACAGACAAGTGTAGATTCTGCAAGACAGAAGCAGGAAGTACTAGTCACCTGATCTTGGGATGCAAAAAAACTATTATCAGAACAACTGATTTTATTGATTAGATTGATTGATTGAGTGATTGATTGAGTGATTGATTGAATGATTGAGTGGTTGATTGAGTGATTTATTGAGTAATTGATTGAGTGATTGATTAAGTGGTTGATTGAGTGGTTGGTTGAGTGATTGATTGAGTGATTCATTGAGTGATTCATTGAGTGATTGATAAAGTGATTGATTGATTGAGTGATTGATTAAGTGATTGATTGAGTGATTGATTGAGTGAATGATTGAGTGATTGATGAAGTGATTGATTGAGTAATTGATTGATTGAGTGATTGAGGGATTGAGTGACTTATTGAGTGAGTGATTGAGTGGTTGATTGAGTGATTGATTGAGTGGTTGATTGAGTGATTGAGTGATTGATTGAGTGATTGATTAAGTGGTTGATTGAGTGATTGATTGAGTGATTGAGTGATTGATTGATTCAGTGATTGATTGAGTTGTTGATTGAGTGATTGATTGATTGAGTGATTGATTAAGTGGTTGATTGAGTGATTGATTGAGTGATTGATTAAGTGATTGAATAAGTGATTGAATGAGTGATTGATTGAGTGATTGATTAAGTGATTGAATAAGTGATTGAATGAGTGATTGATTGAGTGATTGATTGAGTGATTGATTGAGTGGTTGATTGAGTGATTGATTGAGTGATTGAATGAGTGATTGATTGAGTGGTTGATTGAGTGATTTAGTGATTGATTGAGTGATTGCGTGATTGATTGAGTGATTGATTGAGTGATTGATTGAGTGATTGAGTGGTTGATTGAGTGATTGATTGAGTGATTGATTGAGTGTTTGATTGAGTGATTGATTAAGTGGTCGATTGAGTGAGTGATTGATTGAGTGGTTGATTGAGTGATTGATTGAGTGATTGAGTGGTTGATTGAGTGATTGATTGAGTGATTGATTGAGTGTTTGATTGAGTGTTTGATTAAGTGGTCGATTGAGTGAGTGATTGATTGAGTGATTGATTAAGTGGTTGATTGAGTGATTGATTGAGTGATTGATTGAGTGATTGATTAAGTGATTGATTGAGTGATTGAGTGATTGATTGAGTGATTGATTAAGTGATTGATTAAGTGGTTGATTGAGTGATTCATTGAGTGGTTGATTTTGTGGTTGATTGAGTGATTGATTGAGTGACTGAGTGGTTGATTGAGTGATTGATTAAGTGGTTGATTGAGTGATTGATTGAGTGATTGATTAAGTGGCTGATTGAGTAATTGATTGAGTGATTGTGTGATTGATTAAGTGGTTGATTGAGTGATTGATTAAGTGGTCGATTTAGTGATTGAAATAGTGATTGATTGAGTGATTGATTGAGTGGTTAATTGAGTGATTGATTGAGTGGTTGATTGAGTGGTTGATTGAGTGATTGATTGATTGATTGATTAAGTGATTGATTGAGTGATTGATTGAGTGAGTGATTGATTAAGTGGTTGATTGAGTGATTGATTGAGTGGTTGATTGAGTGATTGAGTGATTAATTGAGTGATTGAGTGATTGATTGAGTGATTCATTAAGTGGTTGATTGAGTGATTGATTGAGTGATTGATTGAGTGGTTGATTGAGTGATTGATTGATTGATTGATTGATTGATTAAGTGATTGATTGAGTGATTGATTGAGTGAGTGATTGATTAAGTGGTTGATTGAGTGATTGATTGAGTGGTTGATTGAGTGATTGAGTGATTAATTGAGTGATTGAGTGATTGATTGAGTGATTCATTAAGTGGTTGATTGAGTGATTGATTGAGTGATTGATTAAGTAATTGTGTTACGGATTCATCATTTCCATTGTGGTGGTTTGCATCCACTGTAAATATTTCTGATTCCATATACTATTATTGTTTTCAAAAGGTTTATTGTCCATGAGCTGTTTTCAAAAGGTAAAAAAGTTCATGTTAAAAGAAACAGGAAACCCTATCGGAAAGAGGGCGGAGCGAAGGAGTCGGTGAAGAAACCACGAGTTGCTCCGGGTTCTGAAGTGAACGTTGGCGAGCCAGAGTTACTAGCGAACTTTCGGGTTTCCGGGAAAGGGATTCCTACGACAGAGTTGTCATCGCTGTGAGCGGTCAACCTGCGTGTCAGGTTTTGCGATCGATTCAGGAGAGAATCATCACCGTGCCGTGCGCCACGAGACCGGGTCGTCGGCCATTTTGACTCGTGCAGGACTTTTGCTTCGCTCGCAGTTTCGTCTCTTTTCGACCATCTCCACCACATTCAGACGTCGATCTGGGGGCGTGTGTGTGCCGTGGCTTTTTGTAGGTTAATTCATCCATACCCGAGGGTGTGATCTCTCAGTCGCCTGGAGGGCGCCATTGGATTTCCCAGGCGCCTTGAGGGCGCCTTTGTGCAGCTTCGGCTGTGTGACTGTATTTGCCATCCGCACGGGATTCTCAGACCTCGTTCTGGACCTCGTTCTGGCGATCGCTGGAGCGAATCAATTTCGTCTCGAAGCTGGGAATAAGAGACATGGGGAATGTTCGTGTTTCACTCACTTGGAGCACAGTGAGTTAAATATTACAAAACTGATGGTACCATCATAGGACATATTGATTGTACTTTTGGACACTATTATTGTTGTATTGTTATTCTTGTGTGATAGCAAGGGAAACATATGAAAATCTGTTAACTAAATTGTTACCAAAAAATTTCTTCACCAATATGTTTGTAAAGGTGTGTAATAACATGTGTTAAAATGTTGAAGGTCAACTCCCGTGGGAAACCCAGAAAAAAAGCTGTTGAATTCGGGTACCGAAAAATTATTTTAGAGAATTTTTATTTTTTTTAATCGGCCCTTAAGTAACTTATGAGGGGTCAAATAAGGGTTTTTCATGATTCTGAGTTGATTGTTAACATTTATATTTCACCACAGACACTCCTTTGTGGAAAAATAATTTCTAAATATATCTCATTTTCTACTTTGCAGGACATGGAGTCTAGCAATATGGATGAAGACGTTACTCCACCTGTGCTCAATTGCTTCATCTGTGCACGCTCGGATACACCAGCTGAAAGGCTCATACAGGCAACTCCAAAGGGATACTCAACTTTATTGAAACAAGCAGAAACTGTCGAAAATGTTACTGTTGTGGAACGTATGAAGGAGGCTCAAAAGGAAGGAAAACTGAGGTACCACCAGAAGTGTAAAAAATGATCTGTACAACAACTTTGTTGCAACCACCAAGAAGTCAGCTCAAGCATCAAAGGCAGAGAAAGAGTCATCAAAGTTGAAGAGAAGACACACTACTTGTGAGTTCAGTTCATCAACTGGCTGCAGTTCTAGAAGATCACAGTCAGTTGACCTCCTGTATAAGGATGTATGCATTCTTTGCAACCAACCAGCCCAGCTCTACAAAAATAATCCAGCACAAGCTAGAAAGAAATACAGAGTGCCAGATAATTTGACTGCAGATACACTGAAGGCAAGCTTGCTGAAGACAGCACGGAGTCGCGGGGACATCTGTTTTGACAATCGGTCTCAAGAACATCTGAAGGCTTGCAGGAACAAGTGTCAGCTGACTATCGATGTCAGTCATACTGTGTGTGGTGGGGTATGACTTTGGACCTAAATCAATCAAGGCAATATCATTGGATATGAACTTGAGTGCCGTCTTTATGATCTGAGTCTTCTCATCTCCATGGTCAAGATTAGCATGATGCTCTCGCAGAATATTGTCGGTGCCATCTTTGAGACAGAGTACATCTGCCCTTCTTTCCTGTGTTGTGAAATACAAGGTGTCTTCGTATTTCTCTAGAAGTTTTATCTTTAGCCAATGCTTTGAATAAGAAAGGCTCTTCTCTGGTGACTGATCAAACTCCTGCAGCTTTTCATGGACTTGGGCCATGTTCATTACCCCATGCTCTAATTCTGAGTCTAACCATTCGCAGAATTCAATAAAAACTGCCTCTCGCTCCTCATCAATACTCCTCTGTCCTCTCTTCCTTTTTCCTTCCTCATCAGTCTTTGACAAACTGTCACCTCTCGCAAACATAAGTTTGCATCGCAAATGGTACAGTGTTTCTTCTGCTACCAAGTCGTTGATCCCTTCCAGGCGTCCAGTGACTTCAGTGCCCCAGTCATCCCCGCGACTCCGTGCTGTCTTCAGCAAGCTTGCCTTCAGTGTATCTGCAGTCAAATTATCTGGCACTCTGTATTTCTTTCTAGCTTGTGCTGGATTATTTTTGTAGAGCTGGGCTGGTTGGTTGCAAAGAATGCATACATCCTTATACAGGAGGTCAACTGACTGTGATCTTCTAGAACTGCAGCCAGTTGATGAACTGAACTCACAAGTAGTGCGTCTTCTCTTCAACTTTGATGACTCTTTCTCTGCCTTTGATGCTTGAGCTGACTTCTTGGTGGTTGCAACAAAGTTGTTGTACAGATCATTTTTTACACTTCTGGTGGTACCTCAGTTTTCCTTCCTTTTGAGCCTCCTTCATACGTTCCACAACAGTAACATTTTCGACAGTTTCTGCTTGTTTCAATAAAGTTGAGTATCCATTTGGAGTTGCCTGTATGAGCCTTTCAGCTGGTGTATCCGAGCGTGCACAGATGAAGCAATTGAGCACAGGTGGAGTAACGTCTTCATCCATATTGCTAGACTCCATGTCCTGCAAAGTAGAAAATGAGATATATTTAGAAATTATTTTTCCACAAAGGAGTGTCTGTGGTGAAATATAAATGTTAACAATCAACTCAGAATCATGAAAAACCCTTATTTGACCCCTCATAAGTTACTTAAGGGCCGATTAAAAAAAATAAAAATTCTCGAAAATAATTTTTCGGTACCCGAATTCAACAGCTTTTTTCCTGGGTTTCCCACGGGAGTTGAACTTCAACATTTTAACACATGTTATTACACACCTTTACAAACATATTGGTGAAGAAATTTTTTGGTAACAATTTAGTTAACAGATTTTCATATGTTTCCCTTACTATTGAGGATCAATCAGTGATGACAGCCAAAGTGCCAGCCAGTGAAAGTGAATTGTCAAGTAATGATCAGGTGGTCTTTATGAAGGTTGGGGAAACAAACAATGCAGTCACTCAGTTTGTTGGAGACAATATAGATTTAAACATTGTCTCTATTCACGGAAACACTCCCTTTCACTCAATGGGTTGGATCGAAGTCACCTCTCCGGCACCACCTTTGTCAGATCCACAGACAACAGCAGCTTTCCCCCGGGTGAAGTTGAAGGCACTCGACAAAGCTAAGATCCTGAGAGGAACTGAAGTAAAGATTATTCCATTTACGAACAGGAAACAGATAGGAACGAACGCGATCATGTTTCTCCCCCTCGCTGAGCTTTCCTCCTCCCTGGCTCATGATCAGCCACTCCTCACCCCAGGTGACACACTCTGGGCAGCGGGGTGGGTGATCAAAGCCAACGATCCTGAGTTCCCACACTCCAACTGGAATGGCTGGATGAAGAGAATCCATGCTAATGATGCAAAGCAGAGCACACAGATCGAGTTCCTCCCAGTTATTGAAGGAGACCCTAATGACCTCAACACCATCTTCACCACTCTGAAAGAGTGCATACGGCGCGCTGGGGTCGCTATAGTGACCTTTGATCTTCCGATTTGGAGTCATGATGTCACTGCAGAAACTGCAGTCATGATGTTGTTGAGTCTGAAGAAGACATAGACAATGACTGTTGAAACTTCTGACATTGTGAATGAGAAATAACTCTTGAGTATTATATATGTATGTGAAATAAAAGCTACTTTGTGTGTAAATGTAAAAGTGAAAATATAAATGTTAACAATCAACTCAGAATCATGAAAAACCCTTATTTGACCCCTCATAAGTTACTTAAGGGCCGATTAAAAAAAATAAAAATTCTCGAAAATAATTTTTCGGTACCCGAATTCAACAGCTTTTTTTCTGGGTTTCCCACGGGAGTTGAACTTCAACATTTTAACACATGTTATTACACACCTTTACAAACATATTGGTGAAGAAATTTTTTGGTAACAATTTAGTTAACAGATTTGTGAAATATCTCATAAAATGCCCTTACTATGATCTTAATACAATATTTGTTTGTGAGTAACAATTGGGGTGGCTTCTCCCTTGATCTTTGACATACAGAATAACACATTTTTCTGCCGTGACTCCTTTTGGGGCTCGGAGGTACACCGTGACCAGGGGGTAGGGGAGGAGCACGTAACAGAAATTGGGGGCTCGTCCAGGATAAAATTCCCCAACATTTGTCCGGGATAGAATTCCCTAGCATTCCCAAAATTCCCAAACTTGGCATTTTTCTCACATTCCCAAATTTTTCAAAAAAAATGGAAATTTTTGTGTGAAGGTTAACAGGTGCTAACTGATAGTCACCATGGTGTTTGACGCAGAACAATTTGCGGCGTCCCCTAATGAGGCACAGTTCCAAGCGTTAAAAACATCGGAACTCTTGATATTGGCCAGACATTTTAACTTGGAGGTCCGAGTTAATATGAAGAAAGCAGAGATGCAGACATTGGTGGTAGAATCTCTGGTGGGACAAGGAACATGGACAGAGGTAGCCGTGGATTGGTTACCCGAGGAAAAGGAAAATGTGGAGCTCCGGAAAATGGAGATGCAACTGCAGAGCCAGGAAAGGGTAAAAGCAAATTTCGGCTCTCTGCTCACCTTCACTCTTTCATTCCTCTTTTCTCCCGCCTCTGGAACAAACTCCCACACTCACTTCAATCACACTCCTCCCTCCAGGTCTTCAAAACAGCTGTTCACCACCATCTCTTATCTTCCCCCATCCAAAACCTTGATCTTTTCTACCCCCACTAATTCACCCCAGATCCACCTTGTTTGAAATTCCAACTTCTTTCCTGGAAGTCTTGGCAGTGTCCATATGTTTTATACCTCTCCCACCCCCCCCCCCCCCTTCCCATGCCTCCCCCCCAAAGCCCTCTCCCTCCCACAGTTCTCTCGATGTCTCCATGTCTCTCGGTCCCTGCTCTCAAATGTTGTGTTTGTGTCCTTCCCCCTCTCTCCCCATCTTGTCTACCGCTCCCGATGTTATTTGTTTTGTGTGTCTGTTTGTCTTTCTGTGTGATTAATGTTCGCTCTTTCACGAGCCTCGATCTTGTATACAAAAAAAAAAAAAAAAAAAAAAAAAAAAGCAGAGGAAAGGAAAGCAGAGGAAAGGAGAGCTGAAGAAGAAAGAAGAGCAGGGGAAAGAGCAGAGGAAAGGAGAGCTGAAAGGGAGTTAAAGGAACGGGACATGGATTATCAGAGGGAACTTAAACTCAAGGAGCTGGAATTAATGGGAGAATGGGGATAAGTAGCATCCATGCCGGCTGGTTCGACAACTAGTCAGAACACCTGGGATGTTGGTAAACATGTGAGGCTGGTTCCACCCTTCAATGAAAAAGAGGTAGCCAAGTTTTTTTTACACTTTGAGAAAGTGGCTCAAATACTAAAATGGCCTGTGGAGTCCTCGACTATGTTCGTGCAAAGTGTTCTGGTGGGTAAAACTCAAGATATATTTTCGGCTTTACCGATTGACAAATGTACAGATTATGAGGAAGTGAAGAAAGCCATTCTCAAAGCCTATGAATTGGTTCCTGAAGCTTACCAGCAAAAAATTTGGAATGCCAGGAAGAGGGAGAGTGAGACCCATGTGGAGTTTGCCAGAATGAAGGAAACCATGTTTGATCGGTGGTGTGATTCGAAGGGGATTGGGAAAGACTTCAACCTGTTGCGACAATTGATCTTGGTGGAGGAATTCAAACAGTGTGTCCACGCAGACATTAAAGTACATCTGGAGGAAAAGAAGGTACCAGAGTTGTATGAGGCAGCAACCGTGGCAGATGACTATGCCTTGACACACAGGATGGGGTTCCACAAACCTGACTTCCCGCCTAGAGTTCGCCAGGGGAGTTATGGTACATCCGGTGCAGAGAACGAAGATTCATGGGGGCGGCCTAGAGATGACTGTGAGGACAGATCTGATACCGCGACTCTTAGGGATCAGAAGTCTACAGTTCCAAGACAGACTTATCTTCCGGGGGGCTCGAGGCAGACCACGAGTTTTTCCTCCGGGCCTACTTGCACTTTTTGCAAGAAACCTGGACACTTGATGTCCCAATGTTATGCCCTGAAAAGGAAAAATCAGGAGCGGAGTCAGATTAGTCCAACTCCGAATGCATTGGCAAATGCGAGAAATCGTCCTTGGAGGACAGTGCCTTGTGCAGGTTCACATGCCAAAGTTACGGCATCACAGAATGACCTTCCTCAAGAGGGTTACAAACCTTTTATTTCAGAGGGGTTTATTTCACTGGATAGAGACTTGACTAACCAGAAACCTGTTAGGGTATTGAGGGACACAGGAGCACATCAATCTTTAATGCTGGAAGGCATTTTGCCATTGTCAGAGAAGACGGCAACTGGTGTGATTGTTCTTTTACAGGGGGTTGGTGGCTGTGTTAAAGCTCCACTTCATGTCATCCATTTGAAGTCTGATTTGGTGTCAGGACCGGTCACCATAGGGTTACAAGCCACTCTACCGGTAGAGGGAACATCTTTTGTTATCGGGAATGATTTGGCCGGTGGTCAAGCTTCTGGTAACCCGATGTTTGTTGAAAAGCCGAGCATGAAAAATAACACTGCACAGTTAGAGCAGAAGATTCCGGGTATCTTTCCATCCTGTGCCGCGGCTCGTGCTATGGGTAGGAAGCGCTCTGAAGAGAAGAGGAAGGTACTGACGTCACGCATTGCACAGGCACGTCTTGTCAGGTACCCAAAAACTAAGTGTCAGCACACACAAGTCAGGGATGGAGGCAATATTGGCAAGCTCTTTGTAGGTGGACTGAACTTCAAGACAAGGGAAGTTGTTCTGGACTCTGTCTTCGGCCAATATGGACCACTCTTGGAAGTGCGGCTGATAAAAGACAGGGAGACGCAAAAGTCAAGAAGGTTTGGCTTTGTCACGTTTGAAAACACAAAGGATGCCAAAGATGCAGAAAAGGATTGGAATGGCAAGGATTTGGATGGTCGAACCTTAATAGTAGAGAAGGCAGGCCATGGGCATCGAGGGGGCTACAGAGGAGGAAAACGTGGAGGTAGTTTCAGGGGTGGCTATGGCTCCGGGGTGGGAGTAGTAGTTTTGGTGGTGGCCGCAGTCGAGATTACTATGGAGGCTCCCAGAGTTACGGCAGCTCCCGAAGGGATGATTATCAGAGCAGTGGCCGAGAAGGAGACCGCTATTCCCGTGACTACAGCGACAAGCGCTCCAACCGTGATTATTATGAAAGTTAGGAAGAGTTTGGAGCACTGAATGCTGCGGAGCAGCCGAGCCAAGATTCCTACACGGATTAACCGTGAACACGTTCCTAAAGGCGTGCATGTAGTGAATACTTCCAGGCCTCACCACCCAACCACCATGAAACATGGCTCTCATCTCGGCCTCCCTAAAAAAGTGCTGTAGATTTGCTTGACTTTGGATTTTTGATCACAACCCCTTAACCTTCATTCAAAAAATAAAATAATAAAAAATCAGAGGTGGAGGAGATGGAGTTTGGCTTTGCAGGAGTTCAACTTGGAAATTGAGCATTTAAAGGGCAGGGACAATGTCGTTGCTGATGCTTTGTCCAGCGTGAACTAACTTTGGAAATCTCTGTAGGTTGTTTGAAGTTTTGTTGCTTTATTTTTGGGAAATATTGATTATCGTGGCTCACGGGAATTGATGATTTGGGGGCGAGTTCACTTTTGTTTGTTGGGAGAGTTTTGCCTGCAAGAAAGTTTTCACTATGTTCCAACTTTCTTTCTTGAGGGGGGGGAAGTGTTACGGATTCGTCACTTCCATTGTGGTGGTTTGCATCCACTGTAAATATTTCTGATTCCATGTACTATTATTGTTTTCAAAAGGTTTATTGTCCATGAGCTGTTTTCAAAAGGTAAAAAAGTTAATGTTAAAAGAAACAGGAAACCGGATCGGGAACCGGACAAAAGAGGGCGGAGCGAAGGAGTCGGGGAAGAAACCCCGAGTTGCTCCGGGTTCTGAAGCGAACGTTGGCGAGCCAGAGTTGCTCGCGAACTTCCGGGTTTCCGGGGAAATGGGATTCCTACGACAGAGTTGTCATCACTGTGACCGGTCAATCTGCGTGTCAGATTTTGCGATCGATTCAGGAGAGAATCATCGCCGTGCCGTGCGCCATGAGACCGGGTCGTCGGCCATTTTGACTCGCGCAGGACTTGTGCTTCACTCGCGGTTTCGTTTCTTTTTGACCATCCTCACCGCATTCAGACATCGATCTGGGGGCATGTGTGTGACATGGCTTTTTGAAGGTTAATTCGTCCATACCCGAGGGTGTGATCTCTCAGTCGCCTGTAGGGCGCCTTTGGATTTCCCAGGCGCTTTGAGGGCACCTTTGTGCAGCTTCGGCTGTGTGACTGTATTTGCCATCCGCACGGGATTCTCGGACCTCGTTCTGGACCTCGTTCTGGCGATCGCTGGAGCGAATCAATTTCATCTCGAAGCCGGGAATAAGAGACATGGGGAATGTTCGTGTTTCACTCACTTGGAGCACAGTGAGTTAAATATTACAAAACTGATGGTACCATCATAGGACATATTGATTGTACTTTTGATTACTATTATTGTTGTACTGTTATTCTTGTGTGATCTTAATACAATATTTGTTTGTGAGTAACAATTGGGGTGGCTTCTCCCTTGATCTTTGACATACAGAATAACACATTTTTCTGCCGTGACTCCTCTCTGGGCTCGGAGGTACACCGTGACTAGGGGGTCGGGGAGGAGCACGTAACAATTGATTGGGTGATTGATTGAGTGATTGATTGAGTGATTGATTGAGTGATTGATCGAGTGATTGATCGAGTGATTGATTGAGTAGTTGAATGAGTGATTGAGTGGTTGATTGAGTGATTAATTGAGTGATTGTGTGATTGATTGAGTTGTTGATTGAGTGATTGATGGAGTGATTGATTGAGTGGTTGTTTGAGTGATTGAGTGGTTGATTAAGTGATTGATTGAGTGATTGATTGAGGGATTGATTGAGGGGTTGATTGAGTGGTTGTTTGAGTGATTGAGTTGTTGATTGAGTGCTTGATTGATTGAGTGATTAATAGATTGAGTGATTGATTGAGTGATTGATTGAGTGGTTGATTGAGTTGTTGATTGAGTGATTGATTGATTGAGTGGTTGATTGAGTGGTTGATTGAGTGATTGATTGAGTGATTGACTGAGTGATTGAGTGGTTGATTGAGTGATTTATTGAGTGGTTGTTTGAGTGGTTGATTGAGTGATTAATTGATTGAGTGATTGATTGAGTGATTGATTGGCACATTGGATTGAGATTTTATTGATTGAACAACTGATTATATCATCAGATATTATCAGCAAAGTGATTAATTGGCATATCTGGAAAAAATTTAACATCCCAGTTCCGGAAAACTCATGGAAACACGAGCCCAGTGCAATTATTGAAAATGAGGTACGTCATGCCTGATGTTGAAAATGAGGACGTCATGCTCATGTATGACCTTGTGGCGGACACAAAAGCCCACTGGCGTGGTGACATCATTCCGCGCACCAAGTGGGCGGTGGCCACGCCCGAGGGGTAGGCGTGGCCTCATGATATACACCGGGCACGCAGCCGGGAGCGCGCCAGTGTTACAGTGAGCTCCTGAAATAAAGACGCTTATAAGTTACCGCTTGTCCGCTTCCTCCTTGCTCGCAAGCAGCGCGCGTAACGCCGCGCTTTACTGGTGACCCCCTTGACGTTGGATCTGCCGGAGCGATCCTTCCACACGCGACGCCATTGCCATGGCCAACTTCATCAAACTTCCCGAATTTTGGGAGGCTCAGGCCGAAGTCTGGTTCGTCCAGGCCGAAGCCCAATTTCAGCTTCGGCGCCTCACCAGCGATGACACGCGCTATTGCCACGTCGTCGCCTCCCTCGGGCCCGGCACGGCTGCTCGAGTTGTGTCCGTCCTTCGCCACCCACCGGACGGCCACAAGTACGAGGCACTCAAGCGGCTACTCCTAGCCATGTTCGGCCTCACGGACGACGCACGGGCCGACCGCCTCCTGGATCTCCCCGAGCTCGGTGACACGCGCCCGTCGGTCCGAATGGACCATATGCTGTCACTGTTGGGCGATGAAGCCCCCGGTTCTATATTCCGGGCGCTTTTCCGTCGCCAACTTCCAGCGCAGGTTCGCCTCGCGTTGGCCGGGACCGGGCTAACGGAACCCCGAGCATTGGCAGCCGAGGCGGACAAGTACTTCGCCGCTTCGGACACGCGGGCGAGAGTCGGCGTGGCCGTCACGGCCCTCGTGGCTGATGCTGCTGATGCTGCTGCTGATGCTGCTGATGCTGCTGCTGATGCTGCTGATCCACAGCATCAGCTTCTACAGCATACGCAGCATGCTGATACGCACCTCGTGACCGCCGCCACGCCCCGCCCACCGCCGCGGCGAAAACCGCCACCGCGGGGAAACCCGCCAACTCCACCGGCCTGGCGGAGCCAGCCGCGCTCCTCCAGCTCCACCACCTGGTGCTGGTTCCACGCCAAGTTCGGCCACGAAGCTCGGCAGTGTCATCCGCCATGCTCCTTCAACAGGTCGGGAAACGCCTGGGCCGGCGCTCAATAGTGGCGATGAGCGCCGGCCATTCGAGCAGCCTGCTGTTCATAACGGACACCTTCTCCGGGCGCCGTTACCTGTGCGACACGGGAGCGCAGGTGAGTGTCGTTCCCGCCGGCACGTCAGACAAGCACGCCGCGGGTGGGGGCCCCGCGCTGCTTGCCGCGAACGGGACGCCCATCCGTACGTACGGAAAACGCTGCCTCTCTCTGCGGTTCGGAGGCCAGGTTTTCCGATGGACGTTCGTCACCGCCGACGTGCCCATGGCACTGCTTGGCGCGGACTTCCTGTGCGCTAATGGGCTCCTGGTCGACGTCAAGCGCAGACGTCTTGTCCAGGCCGAGACGTTCAGCTCGCTCGCTTGTGCGTTGCCCAGCTCAACGAGCGGCTTGCCAAGCGGCTTGCCGAACGGTTCGGTTCATGGCCACGTTGGTCTGTACGCTTCCGGCAGTGGACGCATTCACCCGCCTCCTCGCCGGCTTCCCGGCCCTCACGCGGCCCACCTTCTCGGCGGGGGCCGTCAAGCACGGGGTGGCCCATCACATCCCCACCGTTGGGCCACCGGTCTACGCCCGGGCACGCCGCCTCGAGCCGACGAAGCTGGCGGTGGCAAAAGCGGTGTTCGCTACCCTGGAGCGACTCGGCATCGTTCGGCGCTCAGAGAGCGCTTGGGCATCGCCGCTGCACATCGTGCCGAAGCCCGGCGGGGGATGGCGACCGTGCGGGGACTATCGCCGTCTCGATGACGCCACGACTCCCGACCGCTACCCCGTCCCCCACATTCAGGACTTTTCCGCCCGTTTGGCGGGCATGTCCTTCTTCTCGAAGGTGGACCTCATACGCGGCTACCATCAGGTCCCCGTCAGGCCGGAGGACGTCCCGAAGATGGCGGTCATCACGCCATTCGGACTCTTCGAGTTCCTGCGCATGCCCTTCGGTCTGAAGAATGCGGCTCAGGCATTCCAGCGACTGATGGACAGCGTCCTGCGTGACTTGGATTTTGTCTACGTCTACCTGGACGATATCCTCGTCGCCAGCGCGTCCCGCGAAGAGCACCTACGCCACCTCCGCATGCTCTTCGAACGCCTGGGCCAGCATGGCCTGATTGTGAACCCCGCAAAGTGCCGGTTCGGCGCCACCATAATCGATTTTCTGGGGCACCGTGTCACCAGGCACGGAGCCGTCCCCCTGCCGGCCAAGGTGGAGGCGGTGAAGGGGTTTCCGCGCCCCCGCACGATCAGAGGGCTGCAGGAGTTCCTGGGCATGGTGAACTTTTACCATCGGTTCCTGCCCCGTATCGCCCAGCTCCTGCGCCCCCTGCACGAAGCTCTCCGAGGTAAGCCGGGCAAAGGCGACGTTACCTGGACCGAGCAGATGGACACGGCGTTCACGGGCGCGAAGCTCGCCTTGGCTAACGCCACCATGCTCGCGCACCCGGCGCCCGATGCACCGATCGCCCTCACCACCGATGCCTCGGACTACGCGGTGGGCGCGGTGCATGAGCAATGGGTGCGTGGAGCTTGGCAACCGCTGGCGTTCTTTAGCCGGCAGCTTCGCCCGCCCGAACGCCGTTACAGTACCTTCGACCGCGAGTTGCTCGGGCTTCACTTGGCGGTCAGGCACTTCCGCCATCTGCTCGAGGGCCGTGCGTTCACTGCCGTCGTCGACCACAAGCCGCTGATCTACGCGATGGGCAAGGTCACCGAGCCGTGGTCGGCCCGGCAGCAGCGTCACCTCTCGGCCGTGTCCGAGTACACGACGGACATCCAGCACGTCGCGGTGAAGGACAACCCGGTGGCGGATTGCCTTTCCCGGGCCGTCGCCCACGCAGTCCACCTCGGCATCGACTATGCCCGGATGGCAGCGGACCAGGCCGCTGACCCCGACGTCCAGGCCTTGCGGACCGCCATCACGGGCCTCTGCGTCACCGAGGTGGCGTTCGACGGCGCGGCGCGTCCCTCTTGTGCGACGTCTCCCTTGGGCGTCCTCGCCCCATCGTGCCCGCGGGCTGGCAGCGCCAGGTGTT
Source organism: Myxine glutinosa (assembly GCF_964187855.1). Taxonomy (NCBI): domain Eukaryota; kingdom Metazoa; phylum Chordata; class Myxini; order Myxiniformes; family Myxinidae; genus Myxine; species Myxine glutinosa. The sequence continues at coordinate 117,274,179 of NC_136265.1, forward strand.
TGACGCCATCCACGGCCTGTCCCACCCGGGCGCGAGGGCCTCCCAAAGGCTGATCGCCGACAAGTTCGTCTGGCATGGCCTCCGGAAGGCCGTCCGCGGCTGGGCCAGGACGTGCCTCGCGTGCCAGCGCGCCAAGGTGCACCGGCACACCCAGGCCCCGTTGGCCCCGTTCACGGTGCCGGAACGCCGGTTTGACCACGTCCACGTGGACCTGGTGGGACCTCTGCCCCCCTCGCGGGGTTTCACCTACGTCCTCACCATGGTGGACCGCACCACCCGGTGGCCGGAGGCCGTGCCCTTGGTGTCGACAACGGCGGCCGATGTCGCGCAGGCTTTCATCGCCACCTGGGTCGCCCGGTTCGGCGCCCCCTCAGACATCTCGTCCGACCGCGGCCCCCAGTTCACCTCGGAGCTCTGGGGGGCGGTCGCGCAGGGGCTCGGGGTCCGGCTGCACCGAACCACGGCCTACCACCCCCAGGCTAACGGCCTGTGTGAGCGATTTCACCGCTCATTGAAGGCCGCGCTCCGGGCCACCCTCCGCGACGGCGGCTGGGTCGACAGGCTCCCCTGGGTCCTGCTGGGCCTCCGGACGGCGCCCTAGGAGGATCTGCACGCATCCGCGGCGGAGTTGGTCTTCGGGCAACCGCTGCGGGTGCCGGGCGAGTTCCTCCCCGACTCCACGGCACCATGGTCCGCGGCACAGCAGCGCTCCGCTCTGCAAGAGACCGCCCAGAGGTTTGCCCCGGTGCCAACGGCATGCCACGGGCACCCACCGACGCACGTCGCCCCGGAGCTTCGCACGGCGGAGTACGTCTTCGTCCGCCACGATGCCCACCGGACACCACTGCGGCCCCCGTACGACGGGCCTTTCCGCGTGCTGGAGACCGGGGCGAAGCACTTCACCCTGGACATCGGCGGTACTCCTGACCGCGTTTCGGTAGACCGCCTCAAGCCGGCCCACCTCGACGTGGACCATCCACCGCCAGTGGCCCGACCCCCACGTCGGGGCCGCCCCCCTGCGGGCGGACCCCCGTCACCGCCCAGCCCCGCCACCACGCCGCCCCCCGGTCCTGCACCCATCCCAGGGGCAGCCAGGGGCATCCCACCTGGCATCCCTGCACCCCGGACGCCGCCGATCGCCAGGGGGCGCTTCGGCCGGGTCATTCGTCTGCCCCGCAAACTGGCCCTCCAGGTGCGCGGGAATTCTGGGGGGGCGCGTGTGGCGGACACAAAAGCCCACTGGCGTGGTGACATCATTCCGCGCACCAAGTGGGCGGTGGCCACGCCCGAGGGGTAGGCGTGGCCTCATGATATACACCGGGCGCGCAGCCCGGAGCGCGCCAGTGTTACAGTGAGCTCCTGAAATAAAGACGCTTATAAGTTACCGCTTGTCCGCTTCCTCCTTGCTCGCAAGCAGCGCGCGTAACGCCGCGCTTTAACCTGATGATTCCATCGAGCGTGAACATGGAAAGCAAAGCATTGCATCCGGACATTGTACTCAGGAACAAAAAGGAAAAGACAGCATTGATGAATGAGATATCAGTACCCAGCGATTTTGGCCAAAACAACACAGAAATCAAGAAAATGACGAAATACCAGAACCTCAAAAATGAGATCAAGAAATCTTGGAAGCTGAAGAGCATTGAAATTGTGCCAGTGATAAATTGGAGCAACAGGAATGATGAAGAAGAACCTCACTGAGATTTTAAAAACCATCCCGGGAATATTACCACAAATGAACTACAACTGGAGGCAATCCGGGGTTCGGTGAAGATCCTGAAAAGAGAACTTGGAACAAAACTCTGAAAAAGTTGAACAGTTTGGTCCATGAACCGTGATCGATCCCTTACTGAAGAGGAGGAGGATACTTTGGGTCCTGGGAAGACTCCGTTTCACCTCCTGAAACCCGCAAATGGAGATAACAACCAACGACACACACACACACACACACACACACACACACACACACACACACACACACGGACATACTGACGAGACAAACACTTAACACAGCCACTGAGCTTGGGGGAAATGCTTCCACTTCCCAGAATCCTCTGGGTACCAGTGATGTCATAACAATGGCGCCGCTTTTCTCACCGTACTCGGTGGGACATTTCCTCAAGAGGAATTTCCTCTTCCCCATGGATGCCAACAAATGGGGATTGTCCGTGCTCTATCCTTTTAAAGCAAGGAAGCAGCACGTACCATTTTTTAAGTCTTCGCTCTGACTTGAACCGGTCCAAACCGGATGGGTGTTTTTTTTTAGGAGAAACCATCTCCTTAATGGATGGTGTTGGCTCCACACATTAGCTATTCCGCCCTTTGCCAGGTATAGTTTTTGGTCGTGGTAGGTGTCACAGTAACTGGTAGGTGTCACAGTCACTGGTAGGTGTCACAGTCACTGGTACGTGTCACAGTCACTGATAGGTGTCACAGTCACTGGTGGGTGTCACAGTCACTGGTAGGTGTCACAGTCACTGGTAGGTATCACTCACTGGTGGGTGTCACAGTCACTGGTAGGTGTCACAGTCACTGATAGGTGTCAAAGTCACTGGTGGGTGTCACAGTCACTGGTAGGTGTCACAGTAACTGGTAGGTGTCACAGTCACTGTTAGGTGTCACAGTCACTGGTACGTGTCACAGTCACTGATAGGTGTCAAAGTCACTGGTGGGTGTCACAGTCACTGGTGGGTGTCACAGTCACTGGTAGGTGTCACAGTCACTGGTGGGTGTCACAGTCACTGATAGGTGTCAAAGTCACTGGTGGGTGTCACAGTCACTGGTAGGTGTCACAGTTTCTGGTAGGTGTCACAGTCACTGGTGGGTGTCACAGTCACTGGTAGGTGTCACAGTCACTGATAGGTGTCAAAGTCACTGGTGGGTGTCACAGTCACTAGTAGGTGTCACAGTCACTGTTAGGTGTCACAGTCACCCTCTGCACTAGTAAAGTCAGTTAGGGGTGTCTGTTTACTCACCGACAACCCGATCATGCGGTAGGTAGCACTGGGTTACCTGTTACCAGTGGCAGTCCCAAAAGACTCACCTGACCAATAAAGTCCCAAAGTTTTTATTTTTATTTTTACCAAACTCGAGCAGATGTGTTGTCCTTCATCTTTGGTGTCTCCCTATGCATTGCTGCTTGTATTTTGAATTTCGTTATTCCGTTCGCTCATATTCACATCACGTGTTGGTTTTCCGTGTTCATCACGTGTTTGCCCTTTTCACAATTCGCCGATTTTCCGCTTCGGCAAACCTGTCGGTTTTAGGTTTTCTCGTGGTCGTTTATGTATCGGCCATATTGCTCTATTGGACGCATGCAAGGGGGCAACCAGGATTTTACTAAATAGGGGGTGGTGGGTCTAAGGTTACCTGTTTGTTTGTTTGTGTTTTCGTATACCAAGTCGAGGCTCGTGTAAGAGCTAAAAATGAGTAAGTAGCAGAGAGGCCCACAAACGATTAAAGTACAAAATCAAGTTTGGAGTGTAAAAGTGGCAACCACAATGTAGTGTGATGCACGTGACCAGTGGTCCTCATCCAGTCAGGATGGTTTTCTCCAAAGGTTGAGCCAAGGAGGGGGCTCGAGCCCCTCCTAAGACCCTCCCCGGTTGCGCCAGTGGACATGTTGCACCTGGACTGGCTTGTCTGATTTTCACCATCCTGGGTCATTATCAACTTTAACCCGATGATATAGGCACAGGTAAAGTGGGATTCTTTTTGTCCACGTGACACCATTTACTTTGACATTACCTGTCATGATTCGGCCCCCAAGGTGGTGGTGGTGGTGCTTTGTGTGTTGTTCACGACGATTGTCCATATTGTTCCGGCCATTGCGACTGATTGTTTTACTACGAACGTTTTGCACACGTGATGAGATTTGTGCAAATTACCAGATTAAGCACGACATGCGACCTGCCAAACTGCTATGGTCTTGGTGTACAGATCTTCACGTCCTGTTTTGCAGACCGTGCGCCATGGCTTTCCATACCAGCCTTCGGCCCTTGCGCTGGATCCAGTCCAGCGGCTCCTCGCCATCGGAACGCGGCTCGGTGCTCTCAGGATGTATCCTTCATTTGTGAATCGTCGACCCTCGGGCCTACGCCAAGGCATGTAACAGTTATAACTGATCAGTACGATCTGATTTGGGCTTAAAAAAAGAAAACCTCAATTACCCCCCCCCCCCCCCAACACACACACACACACACAAACATTCAAACGACCCTCACCAGTCCCTCCCCCATGTGAAAAGATTTTAAGGAAGACAAACTTGGAGTAATGGGTTAAAATCAGGGGAGTTTATTTCTGGGGAATGATTCAAGGAAAGAACATTGCAGTGAAAGCCTTGAAGTTCAAGGTTAATGAATGAAAAATGAAATGTTGCATTTTACCTCTGAGTGAATGAATAATATAATTTACTGACAGGTTTTCATCATAAACTTGGGTCGAGTTAATGTTGTATGTTTAATGCAGTAGAGGATAAAACAGCGACCGAGTGAGCATGCACATGTACACACATATACAAGCATGCACATGTACACACATATACAAGCATGCACATGTGCACACACATACAAGCATGCACATGTGCACACACATATACAAGTATGCACATGTACACACATATACAAGCATGCACATGTGCACACACATACAAGCATGCACATGTGCACACACATATACAAGCATGCACATGTACACACATATACAAGCATGCACATGTGCACACACATACAAGCATGCACATGTGCACACACATATACAAGCATGCACATGTACACACATATACAAGCATGCACATGTGCACACACATATACAAGCATGCACATGTACACACACATATACAAGCATGCACATGTGCACACACATATACAAGCATGCACATGTGCACACACATGCAAGCATGCACATGTGCACACACATGTACAAGCATGCACATGTACACACATATACAAGCATGCACATGTGCACACACATATACAAGCATGCACATGTGCACACACATATACAAGCATGCACATGTGCACACACATATACAAGCATGCACATGTGCACACACATACACAAGCATGCACATGTGCACACACATATACAAGCATGCACATGTGCACACACATATACAAGCATGCACATGTACACACATATACAAGCATGCACATGTGCACACACATATACAAGCATGCACATGTACACACATATACAAGCATGCACATGTGCACACACATATACAAGCATGCACATGTGCACACATATACAAGCATGCACATGTACACACATATACAAGCATGCACATGTACACACATATACAAGCATGCACATGTGCACACACATATACAAGCATGCACATGTGCACACACATATACAGGCATGCACATGTACACACATATACAAGCATGCACATGTACACACATATACAAGCATGCACATGTGCACACACATATACAAGCATGCACATGTGCACACACATATACAAGCATGCACATGTGCACACATATACAAGCATGCACATGTACACACATATACAAGCATGCACATGTACACACATATACAAGCATGCACATGTGCACACACATATACAAGCATGCACATGTGCATACACATATACAAGCATGCACATGTACACACATATACAAGCATGCACATGTACACACACACACACACACACGGTGTGTGTGTGTGTGTGTGTGTGTGTGTGTGTGTGTGTGTGTGTGTGTGTGTGTGTGTGTGTGTGTGTGTGTGTGTGTGTCCCTTCATGAGTGTAGATTTTAAAGGCTTTGAGTGGCGCTTTAGGAGGGATTTGAGTGCGGTTTTAATGGGCAATCATCGAACACCACTGCGTGTGTCCACTGGTTAAAATATCTGAAAGACTCCTTGGACCCAAAATACCCCAAGGACCCAAAAAACCCAAATGACCCAGAAGACACCCAAGGACCCAGAAGACACCCAAGGACCCAGAAGACACCCAAGGACCCAGAAGACCCAAATGACAGAAAATAACCTAAGGACCCAGAAGACCCCAAGGACCCTCAAAAACCCAAAAGGCTGAAAAAACCCTGAAGACCCAATGGACCCCCAAACACCCAAAATACCCCGATGATCCAAAAGACCCCGATGACCCAAAAGACCATGAAGACCGTGAAGACCCAAAAGACCGTGAAGACCCAAAAGACCATGAAGACCCTTAAAGGCCCAAATGACCAAAAGACCCTGAAGACCCAAATTTCCCTAAAGAGCCCCAAAGACCCAAGAGACTGAAAAGACCCCAATATCCTTAAAGACCCAGAAGACACAAAAGACTCCAAGACCCTTAAAGACCCAAAAGACCATGAAGACCCAAAATATCCCAAAGACCCTTAAAGACCCTGAAGAAACAAAACACACTGAAGACCGAAAAAATCGAAAAGACCCATGAGACTGAAAATACCCCGAAGACCCAAAAGATCCCGAGAAGATAAAAGCACACCTGACACTAGGCCCAGGCTTCAGACTTTGGCACGCTCATGTGGCTGCACCGTCAAATAAACTGTTCCAAGCCGTAATTTTTGACGGGTTTTATACTCGTGTGTGTGTGTGTGTGTATATATATATATATATATATATATATATATATATATATATATATATATATATATATATACCACCAAAACCCAGGTGGTATTAATCACCAAAACCCAGGTGCGAACAATCACCAAAACCCAGGTGCTAACAATCACCAAAACCCAGGTGGTAATAATCAATCACCAAAACCCAGGTGGTAATAATCAATCACCACAACCCAGGTGCTAACAATCACCAAAACCCAGGTGGTAATAATCAATCACCAAAACCCAGGTGGTAATAATCAATCACCACAACCCAGGTGCTAACAATCACCAAAACCCAGGTGGTAATAATCAATCACCAAAACCCAGGTCCTAACAATCACCAAAACCCAGGTGGTAATAATCAATCACCAAAACCCAGGTGGTAATAATCACCAAAACCCAGGTGGTAATAATCAATCACCAAAACCCAGGTCCTAACAATCACCAAAACACAGGTGGTAATAATCAATCACCAAAACCCAGGTGGTAATAATCACCAAAACCCAGGTGGTAATAATCAATCACCAAAACCCAGGTCCTAACAATCACCAAAACACAGGTGGTAATAATCAATCACCAAAACCCAGGTGGTAATAATCACCAAAATCCAGGTGGTAACAATCACCAAAACCCAGGTGGTAATAATCAATCACCAAAACCCAGGTGCTAACAATCACCAAAACCCAGGTGGTAATAATCAATCACCAAAACCCAGGTGGTAGTAATCAATCACCAAAACCCAGGTCCTAACAATCACCAAAACCCAGGTGGTAATAATCAATCACCAAAACCCAGGTGCTAACAATCACCAAAACCCAGGTGCTAACAATCACCAAAACCCAGGTGCTAACAATCACCAAAACCCAGGTGCTAACAATCACCAAAACCCAGGTGGTAACAATCACCAAAACCCAGGTGGTAATAATTATCAATCACCAAAATCCATGTGCTAACAATCATCAAAACCCAGGTGGTAATAATCAATCACCAAAACCCAGGTGCTAACAATCACCAAAACCCAGGTGGTAATAATCACCAAAACCCAGGTGCTAACAATCACCAAAACACAGGTGGTAATAATCAATCACCAAAACCCAGGTCCTAACAATCACCAAAACCCAGGTGGTAATAATCAATCACCAAAACCCAGGTGGTAATAATCACCAAAACACAGGTGGTAATAATCAATCACCAAAACCCAGGTCCTAACAATCACCAAAACACAGGTGGTAATAATCAATCACCAAAACCCAGGTGCTAACAATCACCAAAACCCAGGTGGTAATAATCAATCACCAAAACCCAGGTGCTAACAATCACCAAAACACAGGTGGTAATAATCAATCACCAAAACCCAGGTCCTAACAATCACCAAAACACAGGTGGTAATAATCAATCACCAAAACACAGGTGGTAATAAGCAATCACCAAAACCAGGTGCTAACAATCACCAAAACCCAGGTCCTAACAATCACCAAAACCCAGGTGGTAATAATCAATCACCAAAACACAGGTGGTAATAATCAATCACCAAAACCCAGGTCCTAACAATCACCAAAACACAGGTGTTAATAATCAATCACCAAAACCCAGGTGGTAATAATCAATCACCAAAACCAGGTGCTAACAATCACCAAAACCCAGGTCCTAACAATCACCAAAACCCAGGTGGTAATAATCAATCACCAAAACCCAGGTGCGAACAATCACCAAAACCCAGGTGCTAACAATCACCAAAACCCAGGTGCTAACAACCACCAAAACCCAGGTGCTAACAATCACCAAAACCCAGGTGCTAACAATCACCACAACCCAGGTGCTAACAACCACCAAAACCCAGGTGCTAACAACCACCACAACCCAGGTGCTAACAATCACCACAACCCAGGTGCTAACAATCACCAACACCCAGGTGCTAACAACCACCAAAACCCAGGTGCTAACAACCACCAAAACCCAGGTGCTAACAATCACCAAAACACAGGTGCTAACAATCAATCACCAAAACCCAGGTGCTAACAATCATCAAAACCCAGCTGCTAACAACCACCAAAACCCAGGTGCTAACAATCACCACAACCCAGGTGCTAACAATCACCAAAACCCAGGTGCTAACAATCAATCACCAAAACCCAGGTGCTAACAACCACCAAAACCCAGGTGCTAACAATCACCACAACCCAGGTGCTAACAATCACCAAAACCCAGGTGCTAACAATCAATCACCAAAACCCAGGTGCTAACAACCACCAAAACCCAGGTGCTAACAATCACCAAAACCCAGGTGCTAACAATCACCAAAACCCAGGTGGTAATAATCACCAAAACCCAGGTGCTGACAATCACCAAAACCCAGGTGCTAACAATCACCAAAACCCAGGTGCTAACAATCACCAAAACCCAGGTGGTAATAATCACCAAAACCCAGGTGCTGACAATCACCAAAACCCAGGTGCTAACAATCACCAAAACCCGGGTGCTGACAATCACCAAAACCCAGGTGCTAACAATCACCACAACCCAGGTGCTAACAATCACCAAAACCCAGGTGCGAACAATCACCAAAACCCAGGTGCTGACAATCACCAAAACCCAGGTGCTGACAATCACCAAAACCCAGGTGCTAACAATCACCAAAACCCAGGTGCTGACAATCACCAAAACCCAGGTGCTAACAATCACCAAAACCCAGGTGGTAATAATCACCAAAACCCAGGTGCTAACAATCAATCACCACAACCCAGGTGCTGACAATCACCAAAACCCAGGTGCTAACAATCAATCACCAAAACCCAGGTGCTAACAACCACCAAAACCCAGGTGCTAACAACCACCAAAACCCAGGTGCTAACAATCACCAAAACCCAGGTGGTAATAATCACCAAAACCCAGGTGCTGACAATCACCAAAACCCAGGTGCTAACAATCACCAAAACCCGGGTGCTGACAATCACCAAAACCCAGGTGCTAACAATCACCACAACCCAGGTGCTAACAATCACCACAACCCAGGTGCTAACAATCACCACAACCCAGGTGCTAACAATCACCAAAACCCAGGTGCTGACAATCACCAAAACCCAGGTGCTGACAATCACCAAAACCCAGGTGCTGACAATCACCAAAACCCAGATGCTGACAATCACCAAAACCCAGGTGCTGACAATCACCAAACCCCAGGTGCTGACAATCACCAAAACCCAGGTGCTGACAATCACCAAAACCCAGGTGCTGACAACCACCAAAACCCAGGTGCTAACAATCACCACAACCCAGGTGGTAATAATCAATCACCAAAATCCATGTGCTAACAATCATCAAAACCCAGGTGGTAATAATCAATCACCAAAACCCAGGTGCTGACAATCACCAAAACCCAGATGCTGACAATCACCAAAACCCAGGTGCTGACAATCACCAAAACCCAGGTGCTGACAATCACCAAAACCCAGGTGCTGACAATCACCAAAACCCAGGTGCTGACAATCACCAAAACCCAGGTGCTGCCAACCACCAAAACCCAGGTGCTAACAATCACCACAACCCAGGTGCTAACAATCACCACAACCCAGGTGCTAACAATCACCAAAACCCCAGGTGGTAATTAATCAATCACCAAAACCCAGGTGCTAACAATCACCAAAACCCAGGTTGTAATAATCAATCACCAAAACCCAGGTGCTAACAATCACCAAAACCCAGGTTGTAATAATCAATCACCAAAACCCAGGTGCTAACAATCACCAAAACCCAGGTGCTAAGTATGATGTTTGTTTGTAAGAAAGAAGGATTAAAGGTAGCCCAGTAGCTGTCGTTTGAGCGAGACAGGAAGTAAGACCCGCAGTAAGACCCGCAATCCTGACACTGAGAGTGTAAGATTGTGCCGGTGAGGGTCGTCGGTTTAGTTGCAGACTACCCGACCATGCGGCAGGTAGCACTGGGTTACATGGTCGCCGTGGCAGTGAAGAAACCCACCTGACTCCGACGGATTGCATGTGTTCGGCTGTCCAATGGTAGTTGTGAAGCTCGACAGCTGCCGTGTTGCTCTTTCCATTTTGATCACATGACCTGGCTGCGTGTTTGTACAAGTCCTGCAGTACTCAGACATTTTCATTGCCAAGAAACATGTTTTGCCCATAAGTGCTGCGAGCATTTATTTATTTATTCCATCACAGCACAGGGCTTATTTTCATTTCTGATTGCAGTCTAACTTCCGGTGAACCCGCCATTATGTGCAGCCATCTGCGTGATGTCCATATTATATGTAACCTTGACCCGACCGCCTCTCCCTCCTGAAGTCGATTTGGATGTGACTTCACCTTGCACGTGGTGTCCGCATGTAACCCCGTGTATTGTACTCAGATATAACCGCATATGTGGTGTCCAGATGCGCATTGCGATGTCGCCAAATGTGGAACTACCGTCAAACCCAAGATGTAACCAACTGGGCCGTCCTCTCCTGATGTATCCCATGTACCCACCTGGGTTGTCCTCTCCTGATGTATCCCATGTACCCACCTGGGTTGTCCTCTCCTGATGTATCCCATGTACCCACCTGGGTTGTCCTCTCCTGATGTATCCCATGTACCCACCTGGGTTGTCCTCTCCTGATGTATCCCATGTACCCACCTGGGTTGTCCTCTCCTGATGTATCCCATCTACCCACCTGGGTTGTCCTCTCCTGATGTATCCCATGTACCCACCTGGGTTGTCCTCTCCTGATGTATCCCATGTACCCACCTGGGTTGTCCTCTCCTGATGTATCCCATATACCCACCTGGGCTGTCCTCTCCTGATTTGTCCCATGTAACCACCCGGGCTGTCCTCTCCTGACCTATCCCATGGAACCACCCGGGCTGTCCTCTCCTGACCTATCCCATGTAACCACCTGGGTTGTCCTCTCCTGACCTATCCCATGTAACCACCTGGGTTGTCCTCTCCTGACCTATCCCATGTAACCACCTGGGCTGTCCTCTCCTGACCTATCCAATGTAACCACCTGGGCTGTCCTCCTGACCTATCCCATGTAACCACCTGGGTTGTCCTCTCCTGATGTATCCCATGTAACCACCTGGGCTGTCCTCTCCTGACGTATCCCATATAACCACCTGGGCTGTCCTCTCCTGAGACCCCAATATCCTTAAAGATCCAGAAGACACAAAAGACTCCAAGACCCTTAAAGACCCAAAAGACCACGAAGACCCCAAAGACCTCAAATACCCAAAAGACCCTAAATATCCTGAATATCCAAAAGACCCTAAAGACCCTTAAATATCCAGAAGACCCCAAAGACCGAAAATACCCCAAATACCCTGAAGATCCAAAAGACCCCAACGACCCGAAAGACCCCAAGACTCTTAAATACCCAAAAAGACAACTAAAAGCCAAAAGACCCTGAAGACCCAAAATTCCTCAAAGACCCATAAAGATCCTGAAGACTCAAAACACCAAAAACATCCCAAGACTCTTAAAGACCCCAAAAGACCATGAAGCCCTAAAATACTCTGAAGACTCAAAATACACAAAAGACCCAAAAGACCCCAGAGACCTAAAATATCCCAAAGACCCTTAAAGACCCTGAAGACACAAAACACACTGAAGACCGAAAAAATCGAAAAGACCCATGAGACTGAAAATACCCCGAAGACCCAAAAGACCCCAAAATACCCCTTTGTAACTTTGGTCCGATTGGTAAAGGAATGGTCCGATCACAGGATTGCTGGACGTATCCCGTGTAACCACCTGGGCTGTCCTCTCCTGACGTATCCCATGTAACCACCTGGGCTGTCCTCTCCTGATTTGTCCCATGTAACCACCTGGGTTGTCCTCTCCTGATGTATCCCATGTAACCACCTGGGTTGTCCTCTCCTGACCTATCCCATGTAACCGCCTGGGTTGTCCTCTCCTGACGTATCCCATGTAACCACCTGGGCTGTCCTCTCCTGATTTGTCCCATGTAACCACCCGGGCTGTCGTCTCCTGACATGTCCCATGTAACCACCTGGGCTGTCATCTCCTGACATGTCCCATGTAACCACCCGGGCTGTCCTCTCCTGACGTGTCCCATGTAACCGCCCAGGATGTCCTCTTCTGACGTGTCCCATGTAACCGCCGGTGTACTATTTAAATGTGACCTCCCGTGTAAGGAAGGAATAACTGGTGAGGGTTGTTCGAACAGCATCGCAAGTGAAGCTTTGAAAAACAATTTCCTTTTTGTCCAACAGACAAAAAAAAATCAAATTCGTCCATTTCTCATCCAGACAGAATTCTGGGAGAAAAAAGAAGCGCGTTCTGTTATAAATTGTCAATTCCGAGGTGCCAATTGTACCTTCCCGAGTTCCATTAGTGCGTTTTATTCCAACCTTGTTCCCTTATGGATGTCGAGCTGTCCCGACACTCGGCCCATGGTTATGTACTTTTGTCCGCCATTGAGCAAGCGCGAATGAAACGTTACTTTGAGAGGCAGAAGCTGATTGAGGGGTTACCGGGAGAGTAATTTGACATTCAATCTGATACGTCCGTCCATTCCCTCGTTTCCAAGATTCCATTTGCAAATTGCTCTCCGTCTCTGGACTTCGCGTTTTAACAAAGCAATTGTTTTACTGCTGATGCCAGAGGTTGATGATCAAAGCCAGAACTACAGGGTGGAGTCGAGACTACTGGGCGAGATGGACAAGGCCACTCGGAGACCGATATCAGCCGTTCACCACCACCCACATCCAATCCATGATCTTTTACACCCCCATTGACCCTCCCCAAGCCCATCTCTTTCTAAGTTGAAAGTTTTTCCTTCCTGAGATTTTCCTTCTGTATCCATCTTGTCCACTCCATGAATCTCATTCTTCCCCACAACCCCCATTTGTCCAAGTCTTTCTCTATTTTCGCTGATTTCGCTCCTCCATGAGCCTCGACTTTAGTAAAACAACACACACACACACACACACACACACACACACACACACACACACACACACACACACACACACACACACACACACACACACTGATATGCTCTTAGAGTTGCTGTGTGCGTACAATGCGTACACCTGTGTACTCGACTACTGATGGTGCTTGTCCAATGAAATGGTGAGGTATCTACATGTGGGACCACTTTGGGTTTCGACGAGTTATGGTCCGATCACCGACCCACTCTAAGTTCTCCATTTTGGGGCCTTTGCTGGATGGTCGTGTTTGGTTTCATTCACAAGTTCCTTCGTTTGACCGGTCCTCGTGGCACGTGTGAAGACATCGTATTACGTCACAGAGCTCGCGCTTGTGTTTTCCTTTTTAAATGAATATTAGGTGGTGACGCAAGGCCGTGCACTTTTGGAATTTTGATTCGTCATTCCAAGCCTGTTCAGGCTGGAGTTCCCCAAGGCAGTGTTCTGGGCCCTGTGCTTTTTCTGGTCTTCATCAATGATCTCTCTGACTCTCTGGAAAATCCTCTCTATCTCTTTGCTGATGACTCCACTCTCTGCCGCTCCATTCCTCATCCCTCAGATCGGCAGTCTGCAGCCTCCTCACTCTCTGCGGACCTGGACAAAATCACTGACTGGGCAAACAAGTGGAACATGTCTTTCAATCCTGACAAATCTCACACTCTTACAATGTCTCTCCGAAAAGACCGACTGGAAAACCCTCCCATCCCCATTCTGAACAATCCTCTCCAAGAAGTTCTGTCACTCAAGCTTTTGGGTCTCACTATCTGCCATGATCTTTCCTGGGAAAACCACATTTCCAAGCTGGCCTCCAAAGCAAGTCGCCGACTGGGCATCCTCCGTCGTGCGAAGTCCTTCCTTGGCACACCTGAGCTCCTCACCACATACAAGGCTTTCATCCGCAGCTCAATGGAGTACTGCTCTCCCCTCTGGGCTGGTGCTCCTGCCTCACACCTAGCTCGTCGTCACGCTGTTGAAACCAAAGCATTCAGAATCATTGGAATCTCCCGCGATGAAGCTAACTCCGAGGGCCTTTTACTCACTCACCGCAGGCAGGTTGGTGGTCTTTCCGTCTTCTACCGACTCCTCTCCGGCCTTGCTCCTCCAGCTCTCTCTGGGCTCTGTCCCACAAATATTCCTACAGATCGCACAAGATCTGCCAGAAACCCTCTTATGGTTAAACTGCCAAAATCAAGACTCTCTGCTCACCTTCACTCTTTCATTCCTGTTTTCTCCCACCTCTGGAACAAACTCCCTCACTCTCTTCAATCCCACTCCTCCCTCCAGGTCTTTAAAACAGCTGTTCACCACCATTAACTAAACTCTTCTCTTCCCCCATCCAAAACCTTGATCTTTTCTACCCCCACTAATTTCACCCCAGATCCACTTTTTTGAAATACCAACTTCTTTCCTGGAAGTTCTAGCAGTGTCGCTTCTAGCAGTTTTTACCTCTCCAACCCCCCCCCCCCTTCCCCCTTTCCCACGCATTTTCCCCCCAAGCCCTCTCCCTCCCACAGATCTCCCGATGTCCCTGGTCCCCATCGTGTCTCCCGCTCCCTTTATCGTGTTTTTTGTGTCCGTTTGTCTTTTTTTGATCAAATGTCAGCTCTTACACGAGCCTCGATCTTGTATCCAAAATATTTTTAAAAGGTTCCTGGAAAAGCAGCAAAACAACGTTTCCCGAAAGTTATCAGGTCTATCTAAAGCACGTGATCGATAACCCCAAATTGATGCACAGATGAGTTGATCATCACACAAATTGTCTGTTTCTGATGCTCCCATCATGCTGTGCACAGTGGGTTGGTACCTGCTGCGGAGTCGGCCATGATGGAAAGCTCGGAGTTAGTGCACTCACCCCCAGCTGTCTGAGGCTGGATTCAATCTCTTGCCAAATGCAATCCCATTAAAAACATCACCCGGTGCCACGTTTTATCCCGGAGCTTTCCACACAACGGGGCCAATGAAGATCCACGATGGTATTTTCACATGATTCGTCATACGGAGATCAATATCCTGGTGGAATTCTCAATCGCATGTCTCGGGTCCAAGCAATACACATGTTAACGTCTTGTTCATCCGCATGGTATTCCCATGATATGCTAGGCCGAAAGCAATTTGATCAGGAGACCTTCCAAAGGAATAGTATTTTCCCCTCTGCTCTTGAATTCCGTGGGGTCCACGGTGCCCAATCCCAATTTGTACTCTGTTGGAAGTTGTGGATGATGAGATGATTTGTGTATGACGTAGCAGTCGTATTGAGGCCGAAGTTCTCGTAATGGTGGTGACATGAGGTCTCATTGACGATTCCGGTCACGTGCGGACACCTCACCCGGGACACGCATTCCTGGCAGTCTGAGGATTGCAGAACAGGAAACCGAGCCGCATTGGCTCGGGAGCTTCCAGGGACTTTAATGCGAAATCCCAACCCATGAATTTTCCAATCTGTGAATATTCCATCATTTTAAAGATGGCAGATCATCTTGTTTACCGGTTGTTGCAGGTGTGGTTAAGGTGTGGATTAATCACTCGGTGATGGCTGGAGGAAGGTGATATTTATCTGAATAACCATCAATGCTCAATAAACCTTCCATGAAGACCTTGACCTGCCATGTCCCGACCTTTGGTGTTCACCTGCAGTGAGACCTGTTCTCACTATAGAGAATGCCGCAACTCGGTTAAACATCGCTGAGAGACCAAGCGCACCTGACAGTGACTGCTTTAAGGTAAAATTACAGACACGGACACGTCTACCTTAAAAAGCACCACGTGATATGTCACCACAGTGAACAGCACATCTATCTTTATGAATCTGTCCTTCCATCACTCCACTATATCCACAGAATATTGATGAATGAATACACTAACATCCCGTGAGACCTTGCAGCTTCCAAAACACCTCTCCAAAGCCTACCTGGTTATGCTCAGGCAGAACCAGGAAATATGGTGGCCTGGTGCAATCTTATGTACACCTCCAAAGTAAGTATCCCTGCACACTCGTCATCCTTGTACATCCCTCATTGTTGAGTAAAACGAAACCAACACCTGGTCACCCACCGATTGGCTAACTAAACCAACACCTGGTCACCCACCGATTGACTAACTAAACCAACACCTGGTCACCCACCGATTGACTAACTAAACCAACACCTGGTCACCCACCGATTGACTAACTAAACCAACACCTGGTCACCCACCGATTGACTAACTAAACCAACACCTGGTCACCCACCGATTGACTAACTAAACCAACACCTGGTCACCCACCGATTGACTAACTAAACCAACACCTGGTCACCCACCGATTGACTAACTAAACCAACACCTGGTCACCCACCGATTGACTAACTAAACCAACAACTGGTCACCCACCGATTGACGATGTGTGGCATTCCAAAGGTTCCATGAACACGGGATACTCACAATAGTCCATGACACGCCATCGTTATGCGGAACTGGAAGGTCAAGGATTTGGTTTAACCCATGAAACTATTGACATCACATGTGTGTGTATCTTGGATTATTGTGAGTATGGTATATGCTTGTGAATATGGTATCTGCTTGTGAATATGGTATCTGCTTGTGAATATGGTATCTGCTTGTGAATATGGTATCTGCTTGTGAATATGGTATCTGCTTGTGAATATGGTATCTGCTTGTGAATATGGTATCTGCTTGTGAGTATGGTATCTGCTTGTGAATATGGTATCTGCTTGTGAATATGGTATCTGCTTGTGAATATGGTATCTGCTTGTGAGTATGGTATCTGCTTGTGAGTATGGTATCTGCTTGTGAATATGGTATCTGCTTGTGAATATGGTATCTGCTTGTGAGTATGGTATATGCTTGTGAATATGGTATCTGCTTGTGAGTATGGTATCTGCTTGTGAATATGGTATCTGCTTGTGAATATGGTATCTGCTTGTGAATATGGTATCTGCTTGTGAGTATGGTATCTGCTTGTGAGTATGGTATCTGCTTGTGAGTATGGTATCTGCTTGTGAATATGGTATCTGCTTGTGAGTATGGTCTCTGCTTGTGAATATGGTATCTGCTTGTGAATATGGTATCTGCTTGTGAATATGGTATCTGCTTGTGAGTATGGTATCTGCTTGTGAGTATGGTATCTGCTTGTGAATATGGTATCTGCTTGTGAATATGGTATCTGCTTGTGAATATGGTATCTGCTTGTGAGTATGGTATCTGCTTGTGAGTATGGAATCTGCTTGTGAGTATGGAATCTGCTTGTGAATATGGTATCTGCTTGTGAGTATGGTATCTGCTTGTGAGTATGGAATCTGCTTGTGAAT
Organism: Myxine glutinosa; assembly: GCF_964187855.1. Lineage (NCBI taxonomy): Eukaryota > Metazoa > Chordata > Myxini > Myxiniformes > Myxinidae > Myxine > Myxine glutinosa. The sequence goes on from NC_136265.1 coordinate 117,292,002, forward strand.
ATGGTATCTGCTTGTGAATATGGTATCTGCTTGTGAGTATGGTATCTGCTTGTGAGTATGGTATCTGCTTGTGAGTATGGAATCTGCTTGTGAATATGGTATCTGCTTGTGAATATGGTATCTGCTTGTGAGTATGGTATCTGCTTGTGAGTATGGAATCTGCTTGTGAATATGGTATCTGCTTGTGAATATGGTATCTGCTTGTGAATATGGTATCTGCTTGTGAGTATGGAATCTGCTTGTGAATATGGTATCTGCTTGTGAATATGGTATCTGCTTGTGAGTATGGAATCTGCTTGTGAGTATGGTATCTGCTTGTGAGTATGGAATCTGCTTGTGAATATGGTATCTGCTTGTGAGTATGGTATCTGCTTGTGAGTATGGTATCTGCTTGTGAATATGGTATCTGCTTGTGAATATGGTATCTGCTTGTGAATATGGTATCTGCTTGTGAATATGGTATCTGCTTGTGAGTATGGTATCTGCTTGTGAGTATGGATTCTGCTTGTGAATATGGTATCTGCTTGTGAATATGGTATCTGCTTGTGAGTATGGTATCTGCTTGTGAGTATGGAATCTGCTTGTGAGTATGGAATCTGCTTGTGAATATGGTATCTGCTTGTGAGTATGGTATCTGCTTGTGAGTATGGTATCTGCTTGTGAGTATGGAATCTGCTTCTGAGTATGGAATCTGCTTCTGAGTATGGAATCTGCTTGTGAGTATGGTATCTGCTTGTGAGTATGGAATCTGCTTGTGAATATGGTATCTGCTTGTGAGTATGGTATCTGCTTGTGAGTATGGTATCTGCTTGTGAATATGGTATCTGCTTGTGAATATGGTATCTGCTTGTGAATATGGTATCTGCTTGTGAGTATGGTATCTGCTTGTGAGTATGGTATCTGCTTGTGAGTATGGTATCTGCTTGTGAGTATGGAATCTGCTTGTGAATATGGTATCTGCTTGTGAATATGGTATCTGCTTGTGAGTATGGTATCTGCTTGTGAGTATGGTATCTGCTTGTGAATATGGTATCTGCTTGTGAATATGGTATCTGCTTGTGAATATGGTATCTGCTTGTGAGTATGGTATCTGCTTGTGAGTATGGTATCTGCTTGTGAGTATGGAATCTGCTTGTGAATATGGTATCTGCTTGTGAATATGGTATCTGCTTGTGAATATGGTATCTGCTTGTGAATATGGAATCTGCTTGTGAGTATGGAATCTGCTTGTGAGTATGGAATCTGCTTGTGAGTATGGAATCTGCTTGTGAGTATGGAATCTGCTTGTGAATATGGTATCTGCTTGTGAGTATGGAATCTGCTTGTGAGTATGGAATCTGCTTGTGAGTATGGAATCTGCTTGTGAATATGGTATCTGCTTGTGAGTATGGAATCTGCTTGTGAGTATGGAATCTGCTTGTGAGTATGGAATCTGCTTGTGAATATGGTATCTGCTTGTGAGTATGGAATCTGCTTGTGAGTATGGAATCTGCTTGTGAGTATGGAATCTGCTTGTGAGTATGGAATCTGCTTGTGAGTATGGAATCTGCTTGTGAGTATGGTATCTGCTTGTGAGTATGGAATCTGCTTGTGAGTATGGAATCTGCTTGTGAGTATGGAATCTGCTTGTGAATATGGTATCTGCTTGTGAGTATGGTATCTGCTTGTGAGTATGGAATCTGCTTGTGAATATGGTATCTGCTTGTGAATATGGTATCTGCTTGTGAATATGGTATCTGCTTGTGAATATGGAATCTGCTTGTGAGTATGGAATCTGCTTGTGAATATGGAATCTGCTTGTGAGTATGGAATCTGCTTGTGAGTATGGAATCTGCTTGTGAGTATGGAATCTGCTTGTGAATATGGTATCTGCTTGTGAGTATGGAATCTGCTTGTGAATATGGTATCTGCTTGTGAATATGGAATCTGCTTGTGAGTATGGTATCTGCTTGTGAGTATGGAATCTGCTTGTGAATATGGTATCTGCTTGTGAATATGGTATCTGCTTGTGAGTATGGAATCTGCTTGTGAATATGGTATCTGCTTGTGAGTATGGAATCTGCTTGTGAATATGGTATCTGCTTGTGAATATGGAATCTGCTTGTGAGTATGGTATCTGCTTGTGAGTATGGTATCTGCTTGTGAATATGGTATCTGCTTGTGAATATGGTATCTGCTTGTGAATATGGTATCTGCTTGTGAGTATGGTATCTGCTTGTGAATATGGTATCTGCTTGTGAATATGGTATCTGCTTGTGAATATGGATTCTGCTTGTGAGTATGGAATCTGCTTGTGAGTATGGTATCTGCTTGTGAGTATGGAATCTGCTTGTGAGTATGGAATCTGCTTGTGAATATGGAATCTGCTTGTGAGTATGGAATCTGCTTGTGAGTATGGAATCTGCTTGTGAATATGGAATCTGCTTGTGAATATGGTATCTGCTTGTGAGTATGGAATCTGCTTGTGAATATGGTATCTGCTTGTGAATATGGTATCTGCTTGTGAATATGGAATCTGCTTGTGAATATGGAATCTGCTTGTGAGTATGGAATCTGCTTGTGAGTATGGAATCTGCTTGTGAGTATGGAATCTGCTTGTGAATATGGTATCTGCTTGTGAGTATGGAATCTGCTTGTGAATATGGTATCTGCTTGTGAATATGGAATCTGCTTGTGAGTATGGTATCTGCTTGTGAGTATGGAATCTGCTTGTGAATATGGTATCTGCTTGTGAATATGGTATCTGCTTGTGAATATGGTATCTGCTTGTGAGTATGGTATCTGCTTGTGAATATGGTATCTGCTTGTGAATATGGTATCTGCTTGTGAGTATGGTATCTGCTTGTGAATATGGTATCTGCTTGTGAATATGGTATCTGCTTGTGAATATGGATTCTGCTTGTGAGTATGGATTCTGCTTGTGAGTATGGATTCTGCTTGTGAATATGGAATCTGCTTGTGAGTATGGAATCTGCTTGTGAGTATGGTATCTGCTTGTGAGTATGGAATCTGCTTGTGAATATGGTATCTGCTTGTGAATATGGAATCTGCTTGTGAGTATGGTATCTGCTTGTGAGTATGGAATCTGCTTGTGAATATGGTATCTGCTTGTGAATATGGTATCTGCTTGTGAGTATGGTATCTGCTTGTGAATATGGTATCTGCTTGTGAATATGGAATCTGCTTGTGAATATGGTATCTGCTTGTGAATATGGTATCTGCTTGTGAATATGGAATCTGCTTGTGAGTATGGAATCTGCTTGTGAGTATGGAATCTGCTTGTGAGTATGATATCTGCTTGTGAGTATGGAATCTGCTTGTGAATATGGTATCTGCTTGTGAGTATGGTATCTGCTTGTGAGTATGGAATCTGCTTGTGAATATGGTATCTGCTTGTGAATATGGAATCTGCTTGTGAATATGGATTCTGCTTGTGAGTATGGTATCTGCTTGTGAGTATGGAATCTGCTTGTGAATATGGTATCTGCTTGTGAATATGGAATCTGCTTGTGAGTATGGTATCTGCTTGTGAGTATGGAATCTGCTTGTGAGTATGGAATCTGCTTGTGAGTATGGAATCTGCTTGTGAGTATGGAATCTGCTTGTGAGTATGGAATCTGCTTGTGAGTATGGAATCTGCTTGTGAGTATGGAATCTGCTTGTGAGTATGGAATCTGCTTGTGAGTATGGAATCTGCTTGTGAGTATGGTATCAGTCGTGTATATATGTTGCTTCTGGGACACTCTCTTTTCCCATTGACTTGCATGTTAATTTTCCTCTTAACCTCATTGCCCATTAACACCTCTATTTCTCCCACCCTAATCTTTATGAACCTTTTGTCTATAGTACCTATCCTTAATGTTGTTCATGAGACCACTCAAACACTACAAATATTTGTTTTCCCTTATAGACCTATATCCTTCTTCTACATATCATCTGGCAGATTATCTTTGACCCACTCAAACATCGACCCATTCACTTACATGTTAATTTTCCTCTCACCTCTTTACGAACCTTTTAGCCTTTTGACACCTATCCTTAATGTTGTTCATTAGACCACGCAAACAATGACCCCCCTTGGTCTTATGGTACTCTTACTATCAATGATCCCGAGTAGACCACTCAAACATTGATCCTACAAATATTTGTTTATGCGTGGGAAATAATTTAATTCTCTTGCCACTCTCTTCACCATCTAATATATTAACAAAGTATATGTTTGAGTTTGGTTCTTTATTAAGATATTTTAACTGAGCTAAGATAAAATGGTAAACCTCCCTTACTGTCCTTGTCTGAGCGCCTCCAGTGCCACACACTTTTTGGTAGGCTCTGCCCACTTTTTGTTAAGCTCCGTCCACTTTTTGGTAAGCCCCGCCCACTTTTTAAGTCACGCCCACTTTTTGGTAATCCCCGCCCACTTTTTGTTAAGCCTGGCCCACTTTTGCTAAGCTCCGCCCACTTCTGCTAAGCCCCACCTACTTTGTTAAGTCCCACCCACTTTATAAACTCTTCAGCATTGTATCATTTCCAGGTAATACATTACATCATTTCCAGTTAAGACACGCCCAGGTTTGCCCACGGAATTTCCACAGGAAATGACACACGCCCAGCCCTTCTTATAAAAGGCACCGACCACACAGGCTTTTTCAAACACGCTTTCTGCTTCACTTGAGAATGGACTACTATGCCGAAATGGAATGGGATAACTTTGCTATTCCTTGGAGTCCTACTACCTGTGTAGAACTCAACCTTCAGATTGATGAACTGGACTCGAACCTCTTATCAATGGAGGTAAGTTTGTTTATTAATTAATTAATTAATTAATTTATTTAATTATTTATTTAATTTAATTTTTTTTATTTATTTATTTATATTCATAGAGCTTGATTTATACAAATAAAAATATTGTATTAAATTAATACATTGTTATTTTCTTTCACAGGAAATTGTATCTGAGATACGAAATGAAAATTCTGCTTTTAACACAACTTGGGATGAAGTTATTTTTTTGTTTGAAGACATTTTGAACAACCAAGACCCCAGAACGAGTTCTACCTTGATGACCCAGCCAAAGAGTTATACCTTGGAGATCCACAAAATCCTGAAAAAGAGTTTTACCATGATGATACTTGTTGTGAGTTATCAAAACAAAACCCACTGAACAAGTTCTACCTTGATGAGCCAGAATACAAGTCATACATTGGAGACCCACAAATTTCTGAAAATTGGGAAAGGGGAGTTCTCCCTGATGGTCCGCAGTTATACTATGTGAGACACATCATAGAAACCCAAAAAAATTGTGAAACGGGAATTCTCCCTGATGGTCCGCAGTTATACTATGTGAGACACATCACAGAAACCCTAAAAAATTGGGCAAGGAGAGTTCTCCCTGATGGTCCGCAGTTATACTATGTGAGACACATCACAGAAACCCTAAAAAATTGGGCAAGGAGAGTTCTCCCTGATGGTCTGCAGTTATACTATGTGAGACACATCATAGAAACCCTAAAAAATTGGGAAAGGGAAGTTTTCCCTGATGGTCCGCAGTTATACTATGTGAGACTTATCACGGAAACCCCCAATATTTCTGAAAATTGTGGTTCTACCTTGGAGACTTGGAAAGATGGTTATATTTTTGGAGACTCGGAATGGGGGTTTTGTTTTGATGACTCGGAATGTGATACCTATCTTGGAGGCTCAACAGGAATGTGGTTATACCTTGGGAACTTGGAAAGTTGGTTTTATTTTGGAGACTCTACCGGTGGGGTCCATCTTGGAGACTCTTTGCATTCTAAAGCAATGAACAATGTTCTTTGTTTAATGACGCTTGATTTAAGCAATATCAAGAAAGTTCGAGGAAGAAAATGCTGGAAAATTCTTTCTTCCCATTTCTACTTCTTCAAACTTGAAAGCCTTGAAAGACAGAATTGGAAGAAGAGGAAAAAAAATAAATGAAATACGTATTTTAAAAAGAAGGAAAAAAAAGATTATGTTAGGGTTAGGGTGGGATTTTGAATGTGAGGGTTAGGGATGGGGTTGGGTTAGGGATGGGGTTGGGTTAGGGTGGGATTTTGAATGTGAGGGTTATGGTTGGGGTTGGGTTAGGGATGGGATTTTGAATGTGAGGGTTAGGGATGGGTTGGGTTAGGGATGGGGTTGGGTTAGGGATGGGGTTGGGTTGGGTTAGGGATGGGGTTGGGTTAGGGATGGGGTTGGGTTAGGGATGGGGTTGGGTTAGGGATGGGGTTGGGTTGGGTTAGGGATGGGGTTGGGTTAGGGATGGGGTTGGGTTAGGGATGGGGTTGGGTTAGGGATGGGGTTGGGTTAGGGATAGGGTTGGGTTAGGGATGGGGTTGGGTTAGGGATGGGCTTGGGTTCGGGATGGGGTTGGGTTAGGGTTTGTATATTATTATGACTCACTCACACATACACACACACACAAAAGTTAAGCCCCAACTGAAAAGTTGAGGGATTCTGTGTTTGGGGTTCACAGATCTCAAGAACGTATCCCCATTGTACACACAAAAGTTAAGCCCCAACTGAAAAGTTGAGGGATTCTGTGTTTGGGGTTCACAGATTTTAAAACGTATCCCCATTATACACACACAAAAGTTAAGCCCCAACTGAAAAGTTGTGGGATTCTGTGTTTGGGGTTCACAGATTTAAAAACGTATCCCCATTATACACACACAAAAGTTAAGCCCCAACTAAAAAGTTGTGGGATTCTGTGTTTGGGGTTCACAGATTTAAAAACGTATCCCCATTACATTTTATTTATTTATTTATTATTTTCAAAGGTATTATCTGCTTACTTGTGTTTTTTGTAATTTTTGCGAGTAAAATGAACCCAAGATTTCTTCTCCATTTAAATCATATAATTTGTAGGTCCAAGGGACTGTATCCATTACATCAATGATTTTAAATAATTCACGAGTCCATTTTTGTGTATAACCTTTCTCAAAATGACTTTTCCATTTGTATATTCTTACAATATCACCAACTTTAAACTTGGGCTTTCTCAAATTAATCTCTTTTTCATATTCTAATTTTGTAAATGTTTCCGATGGTTTTGATTTTGTTGATGAATGAACTGTATTATTGTAATTATCTACAATATCCTGAATTAAATACACCCATTTTTGAGAACCGAGTTGTGTGAATTTTTTATATAGTCTCTCTTTTAAAGTACGATTAAAACGCTCAATAACAACTGCTTTTCCTTCATTAAAGGTGCTGTATAATTTAATACCCTCCCCCTTAAGAAATTTCATAAATATTTTGTTATAGAACTCTGTTCCCTCATCAGTCCATAACTTCTTTGGTTTCCTTTTATTCCTATCAAATATTAGCTTAAAGGCTAACATTAAAGTATTACCTCTCTTGTTTTTCAAAGGAACAACCCAGGCAAATCTACTCCTCAAATCAATAATGGTTAAAGCATACCTGTATCCCTTATCATTATTTAGTTCGATTAAATCAGCGGACCATATGTGGTCGGTGTATTTAGAATAAACTTTCCTTCTTTTAAACTTTGTGATTATAGGTTTATGTAATTCATTAGCCAAAAGCTCCTCAGTCTTGATAACATCATTGGAGTTTAATAGTTTTTTGGGAAATAACCAAGACCAAGTTTCAATTTAGCACTTATCATTTTTTTCACAATAAACCTATCAACTTTCTCTCTCAATGTAGGATTTCGTATCAAGGACAAATTATACAACATTTCTCTGTCTGCTTCATGTTTTTCATCCAATATAGTGGTATTCCCATAAGCAATATCATGCTTCATACACACTTCATCAACCCTATTTATCGGCTTGGACCAAGGTTTAGGATTGTCAGCCTCATCTAATCTTTTATCCAGGTTTGTTCCAGGACCACAGAAAGAATATCCAGGTAGATGTAGTTCCCCAGGAATTCCAGTTGTTGTAAATTTACTTCCTGACAGAAACTTTTGTATGTCTCCTCCACTTTTAGGAGAGATGAATTGGCACTTTTTAGAGCCACACACTTCACATATTCCTTTTTGATAAACTCTATTATTTTTTAGCTTTAACATAAGAGATATTTTTAGATTTGGTTTTCTTTTTACATTTGAGACAATAACTCATATTTATTTATCAGAAAAATTCCGAAAGAGTATCAAAACCTTTTTGGTTTTCAACATATACATTTCTATCTTAATTTTTAAAACATAAAGAATCCTTAGGAATGCCTTCACTCTCTCCTCCATTTATTTACAAATAAAAACTAACTAAAGTCAATAACACCAACATCATCAACTATATGACCTTTGTCTTCTTCATGTAAATCTCCTCGCTGAACTCATCTCAACCATTTTTAAAATCATTATCTTAGTAAGAGTTGTTAATTCTTTATTTTCCTGTTCGGTGCGTTGAGATTGATTTATTTGCTGTAATACACTCAATCTTTTACGAATCTCACTGGTTTCCATCTTTTTATATTTTTCCTCCCTCTCTCTTTGCTCCCTTTCCTCCCTCTCCTCCTTCTCCTTTTTCTCCCTCTCCTCCTTCTCCTTTTTCTCCCTCTCCTCCTTCTCCTTTTTCTCTCTTTCCTCCTTCTCCCTTTTCTCCCTTTCCTCCCTCTCCTTTTTCTCCCTCTCCTCCTTCTCCTTTTTCTCCCTTTCCTCCTCCTTTTTCTCTCTTTCCTCCTTCTCGTTTTTCTCCCTCTCCTCCTTCTCCTTTTTCTCCCTTTGCTCCTTCTCCTCCTTCTCTCTTTCCTCCTTCTCTTCTTCAACTCCTTCCTCATCCCTTGCTACCCTTGAGCTTGAGCCCCAAAGAATCTTATACATATACTCATCTGGATTTTGAGATATTCTTGTATCTATAATTATTTTTCTCATAATAGGATACCAATAAGATTTGTTGACGATTTCTAAAAGAGTTTTATATTTCATAACTTTGAGAAGTTCATTTTTATTTAATATTTTAAACAAGTCTCTATTTTTGGGTTTAGCAATATCAGTATAAGGCCAGTTTTTAATGACAAAATTTCCATGTATATGCTCCAAATCATAAGGTATGTAATACCGAGCACCCTTTTCTTGTAGGTATCCCTGAATACAAAAATTATAATTCTCTTGTAGTCTTTTTCCTGCCATTTACGTATCAGAAATATATGTGAGATTAATATTATGACAGGTAATACCACCCCATCTTCCCACTACCAAATCGGTTTGTATTCCTCGGCTTTCTATCCTTATCTCATTACCTTCCTTCTTTGTCATGCTAACCATCGCTATACGATCATATATTTTTCTTTTCTTAAAATCATGTATTTGTTGTTTACTAATTGTACTTCCACATAAATCCTTATCCTCGCCAAGCGGATAATATTCTTCTTTACGAGACTGATTCAAATCATGTAGGTCTTCTAAGTTTATTGAAAAATACCAATTATACCCTAAATCAGACATATCATACCCCCATTTATTAATTCGCATATTAACTATATGTCCTTCTTTATAAAATTCAATTGTAAGCAGGTAGTTAAATTCAATGAGGAAAGGTGTATGGTCAGTATAACCAGGTGTTGTGGTTGTAAATTTTACTTGTTTAACAAAACGTGCTGTTTTCTTTAAAAATATATATTGTGATAAATCACTGAATCTAATTAAGTCATTCACATCTGTAGGGTTTGGATTATTGATTAATTTATAAGTATTCTTCATATTAATATTTTTACTTATACTATATTTTTGTCGGTCAGCCTGTGCCTTTGTATAATAATTTGATAAATCAATATCCTGAGAGGATTTTCCAAAGATAGAACCATCTTTTCCAACATGTCATTTCTATTAGATTAAAAATGATATCATAAAAATTTTCATTATTGTTGAGTTGAAATAATACATATAAACATAATTGACCACAACATTTAGAATTAATTTCTTGAACTTGAAATGTTTGATAAACACCATTCTGTAAGAATTGTATTACTTCAACAGGTGGTGGCATACCATAACTATCAAAATAATATTTATCCTGACTATTATGAATACAAACCCAATGAGAACCATTCTGTGTGTCTAAATTCATAATAATATTCTTTGTATTCTTATTTATATGTATTAATTCATCTCTCATACAAATAACCACATTATCAATTTTTAGTGTTTTACAATACTTAGCTAGTTCTATATTTGACGTTGTATTCTTTCCAAATTGTTTAAACCATTTATCCATTTATTTATGAGAAAGATATAATCCATTACCCCGTTTAGTTAGTTTAACACCCGCTTGAGCGATAGAGGAAAGCATATCTCCAACCAACAATCTAGCTTTATCAGGTAGACTTTCAAGTTTTTGAGCAAAATCTACAATTACACCACTTCCACTAATTTGTTTCTCCAACTCCTTGTTATGTCTTTCCAATTCTTTTTGAGCTTTTAGTTGTGCCTTCCTTTCGTTAGCAGTTTTTACCGCTGCTGAAATACCACCAGTCAATGCTCCCGCCGCACTTAAACCAGCAAATAAAGGAATTAGAAACGGGAGAAATCCTCCTCTTGACTCGTCTATTGAATATTTCTTTAACATAGGTTTTGTCATTTTAATTTTAAGTGAACCAGTATCATTTAGTGTTTTTACTTGTGTGTGTGTGAGTAAAACATCAATTCTTACAGCTCCTTTTCTTTGAATTGTATTAACATTAATAATACAAGGCTTTTGATTTTGAATACAAGATGTTAATTTATTAAGATTGATTTGATTAACATATACCCCTACCATTTATTTATGAGAAAAAATCTATGTGATATTAATCATAACACCATTATCTGTATTAATCTGTAATTCTGTTTCTTCCAAAAGCAAACAATATGCATTAACCTCTTCACTCTCCCCTCTTTCAATGTATAGAGAAGTATCCACTCTATTAGACTTTATAGTTTCTTTTTGAGAACTCAGGTCAATTGCGTAGATTGTATAAAGTTTTTGAAACGCAACCATATCCAAAATAGGGTCATTATTACCGTTGCTTTCACACACCTTTTGGTAAGACTTGTAGGCTTCCGCATAATCATTTTTTTCCCAATCAATTTCCAATCTATCTCGCGGATAAAATGTGCCATCAAGAGAAACCCGAAGTTGTTTCACCTTAGCATTATCACTCAGCGCATTATTCTTATCAGTACCTTCATCTCCATCTGGTTTCTTAAAAATGAGCCATAGGTATCGTGGCTTTCCTTGAAGAACACCTAAATTCCAAGTGTAGGTAGTGTGTTCCAGTTTAACGTGTTGACATCTTCTTTTAAGGTATGATACATTTAGTGGTTTCTTTGAGTTAAGTCTTCTATTTAACATCTCTTCCGTTTTAAGATTAGGAGTATATTCACTAATATACCAACACAAATCATTAATAACAAATTTATTATTATCACCAAAAGCATTTTGAGCCCCAAAAAGCAGTCTATTTACATTATCATTCCTTTGTAGTTGAAATCTAATTTTAAGCCCATACAAAACTTTATCATAATCACAAAATCCAAATATACCTTTAAGAGGTACTGCTACGGTAAAACTATTCTCTGCTTTTGTTTCATCATTATACATTGCCTTCCTTTGACTATAACCAGGGTCAGCATTTGTTCCCGTTGACATATCAGGAATAAAACCTTCAACAGCTCCCTTACCCATTCTATCGCCAAACGAATATAGTGTAAATTTCATCATTTCAGATGTAGCAGAGACATAAACAACCGCTTCAACCTCTTGTGTTCCAATATACAGGCGAACACTATCAAACATTTTCCAGAAGAAATCATTTACGAGTGTAGCATTAGTATTATTCGCAGCCTTAGTGAATTTAAATTTACACAGCAAGAAACTATCAGCTATATTCAAGTAAGTTTGTTGATTATTTATTTCAAAACTTTTTGTTCCGTTTGAATTCCAGTCTGTTCCTGTTATAGCATTTACCTTAAAATAGTCTTCCTTTTTCGTGGAGTTTGAAATGATAATTGTATCATCCAAATCATAGATACTATCAATCGCTTCCATACTTGTATTTATATAGTATTAAAATCGTTGAAACCCTGACCCAAGTATTTTAATGATTTTTTGTCGTTCTTGTGAAGATAGTTGAGTTTTACCTTTTTTTATTTCTTTGATTGCTTGTAATTTATGAGACTCCTTTTGAGCATCTTTTATACTCTTTATAGCACCCGCAACGGAGCCCAACGGCAGAAGTAGTTGAACTAATTAGGTCTTTATGTTTAAGGATGGTTGAACCAATACCCATTAGAGTATCAATTATCCCATCTCCCTTATTTCTAAATTGATGTCCCACACCCCGTTGTCTCTTTGGTTTATAGTATCCTCTACCAAGAAACATACCTTCACCCTTATAGTATGGTGAAAGGAACATCCCATCCCCTGTAATTATTTTATATTTTCCCAACTCGTGTTTTCTCACAATAACCATTATTTATTTATCAAAAAAAACTTCACGAAGGTGAATTCTGATGGATATAATTTCATCATTAAAGGAGATCATACGATTATCTTGATCGGTTATCCTAAAATTTACTCTGTATATGGTTTTTCCTGACACAGGTAAATAGACAAGATTTTTTGGTTCCATATTCAATTTATAACCAATCGGTGTTGAGTATGCGCTGAATGAAAATATTGTATTTGTTCTTATTCCATCGTTATAAGCACCATCAATCAAATCACAATGAATTAATACTGAATTTATACCGGAGGATATTTGAATGACATTATCACTGTAAGACGTCCCGTTAGTTTCAATCTTTTTTGAAGAGAAACCCAATAGCTCTCTGAACGAATTTTCAATCGTGAAATCAACTTTATAATTATTTTTAAGTTTAATCGTTGATTTTGAAGTGTGTTTTTGAATATCTATTACCATATTTTTTGGTTCATCACCATTTTCTTTCATAAGGCGAGAGACTTCTGAAGATATTTGAGAAATCTCGTAAGCTCCGGGTGAAACGGTTATAGTTTTATATCCACTTCCTGGATTATAACTAAACTTGTTGTTTTTCTCTGTGATATTAAACAAGGTATTATAAGTTTCCATCGACAATAAAGATGCCTCATATGAGGTAAGGGGGTCAAGTTGTAGTGGGTAAGGGAATGATGCTGTGTAATCACTCGTTGTAAAATTAAAACTAAGAATTGTGCTTCTCATCTTATTTAATATCTAATAAAATATCTTTGTATTGACATTTATTAATTATTTTCATATTCATCAACTGGTCTAAAATGGCAGATGTTTCATTAAAACAATTGTTGTTTCCAGCCTTCTTACTACCTAACAACAATAATAGCCTATTAACTAATTGTGATGGGTCATTTGGAAGAAAGCTAACACCCGAACCAAGCTTACTTAAAGCATCAATAATATGTTTCTCCTTCTCATTCTTCTTACTTTTAGCAGCAACAGAAACTCTATAATCAAGTGCGTTTAGTAAATCAATATATACCCTATCTTCCTCTCTTTCCATATCAAGTGGTTCCTCAAAATATTTTGAACCGCTGAATCCGGAGTTTGTTAGAAGAAACATTAATCTTGGAGTTAATTCAACATTTGGTTGAGCAGAACTTAAGAACACCAATTTATCATTAAATATCAATAACTTTTCTTTCACAAGATGGAACTGTGCTGGTTCTTCTGTTGGAATGAGACCTGCTCTGGTTTTTGAACCCGCCGAATACTCATTGTTTTGAAGAGCTTCCACAACATAATTAGGGGGTTGATTTACCTCCTCAAGTTTCCGAAATAATCCCTCGTCATCATATTCTAATTTACCAAGTTCTTGCTCTGTCATTTGACTAAAATCTTTGATCATTTGAAGTTTTTTTGGAGTAAATTCTACCGTGGGGACTGTAGGTGAGTGTTGAGTTTTCAAAAGTGGTTTCAAGAATTTCTCTTGTTTTCTTTCAAAGACTTCTTCGCCAGTCAGTTTTTGTCTCCGTTTCTTCTTTATCCCTTCCTGTTGTTTAACAACTTTTGAAACTAATTGTTGATGTTCCTTAAACTTTCTTGCTCTTTCTTCAGCATTCATTTAGTATTGAAAAATATCATTTAATGAATTGTAAAGGTCAATGGGAAAATTTTCCTTTTCTTCATCATTATAGTAAATGTGTTGAAATAAATCCTTTTCTTTAAATATTTCATCAAATTCTTTATTGGTATTAATACGAGTTGTTATTTCTTCTTCACTAATACTTGTATCTCTGCTTTTCATACATTTGCGTTGAGTCTCCTCATCGATATCAAAACCGAATGATAAAATCTTAACTCCATCACCACACAATTGTTTAATAATTTGTCTCATTCCTTCAGGATTAGTTTCTAAAATCCCAAGACCATTAGATTTTACTTTATTTAACTCACTCTTACAATGTGAATATTTTGTAGAACCAAGAGAGACCTCCTCAAATATTTGACCTTCGTTCCTCAATCGCATATGTTCCTCCATTGAAATGTAGTAATAACCTTTCCCTTCTACTTCTCCTGGTTGCTTTGCTCTGGTTGTAGTACTCACAAAACGAATCATAGGGTGTTTTTTTTTAAAACTTACAATCTTTTCATTTTTACTATTCAAGAGTTTTGATTTATGAAAGTTCTTTCCTGAAGCAGATTTACCCACAAGATTAATAATAATAGTTATCATTTATATGTGTAATTATGTTTAAAATAAAAATACATCCTTTAATATCTCATCTTGTTTCACAACAATATATTTATATTTTCCAATCGTGTGTTTCATATAATTTTCCAATTCTTTTTTACTACATAACGTAGAGCAATTATCTCTCCAAAAATTATTTACATCTATTGAATTTAACTTAAATAAAATAAAAGTATTGGCATTGTTTCTTATTGAGCGTCGAGGGAGTTGAAAATATGACTGACTAAGATAAATACAATTACAAGAAGAATGTCTCCCTCTTGTATAGTAGCTGTCCATTACTGTTTGGTTTCTCTCATTAACACAATCATCAAAGATGACGAGGTTCTTTTTTGATTTATCTAAATCTTGAGGTGAAGGTATATCATCCGTATTATCACTGAGAATACAAGTTATGGGTTTTGGTTTCGATTTTGATTTCTGTGTATCACAAAATAATTGTATTATATCTTCAATATTATAATCATTTAGTTTGTTTTGAAGTTTAAATAAACCGATAATGTCTTCCTTTTTAAGACCTGCATTAAAACCCTGTGAGAGTAGTTGATACTCGGGTTGAAAACTAGACTTTGTAAAAATTATTAAATTATCATAATCTAAAAAATTAGGACCAAGGAGCATCTTTAAAAGTAAACAGGTTTTTCCACATCCGCTTGAACCAACTATTAGACATCTCAATGAATTTGGAATGTTTTTATGGTTATTAAATTTTATCTTATTTTCCCAAATGGGTAAAAAATCATTCATTTATATATTTGGAAAACAAGTCATCTAACTTTTTTTGAGCTATTTTAGAAACTCTATATTTTATCCTGAGTTCGGGTTTAATTTCAAAATAATTCATTATTTTATTTATATAGGATCTAGTATTAACATTTCCATTAAAATTATTTTGAATAATAAATATCATTAAACCCTTATACATTTCCTCAATACAAATAGTCTCTTCCCTTGAAAGAAATGGTGTATTATCATCACAATACTTAACATTCATCTCTCTTATTAATCTTGTAAAGTAATTCATTTTTGGTTCTAATTTAAAAGAGTTATATATTTTTTTTTAATTTTTATTATCATTAATTAAAATTAAATCACAGAAAATACATTGTTTATATGAACCCTCATTATTAAGCCCTATTCTATCACAAGCCGGACAATTCTCTAATTTATCATATGGAGAGTCTGGAAATTCTAAATATCCTTCAGAACTTATCATATTTATATGGTAAATTTTTACTTAAACTAAACGCAAGTTTATTCATTAATAAATACAATGTTTCAAAGCACAAAAGACAAATTTCAATCAATCTCTACTTCAGTGAAAGATATAGAAAAATATGTCAAAGATGTTAAATTGAACAAAGATAAATATGGAAATTTTTGGGTAAAACCAGTTATGGAAAATAACATGAGCCCCTCTATTTCATTTAAAGGAAGAGCTCTAACTATACCTGGAAAGACATCCATTAAAGTAAATCTAACAAAAGTTTCTCCTCTACTCCTGGCAATTTATTCAAAGCTTGAAAAAGTGATCGATCGCGATACTTTGAAAAAGAATGATAAGACCATCAACAATACTCGTGGAGAAATTTGTATTTACTTTAATAATCCAAAGGGTGTAGATCTTAGTAAAATGAATGATGTTAATATTTCTGGTGAAATGTCATTTCGTTCTATGATAGTTAGAGATTATTTAAAGATAACTTTTGATATTAAAAATGTAGAGATTGAATCTGTTAATGAAAGAAAGTATATAGATATTGATGGGAATATTTTTCCTGCTAATTAAATATGAGTCATTACAGCAGTGAAGATTTTACTATTTTATTGAACTCGGACGATAGTGATGACTGATGATAGTATTTCATTGAACTCGGACGATGGTGATGATAGTATTTCATTGAACTCAGATGATAGTTATGATGCTAATAGTTTGTGCTCAAATGATAGTTATGAGAGTAGCTTTATTGATGACTCTGAGTATGATTCTGAGTATTCATGTGATAGTTATGACTCAGATGATTCTGAGTGAAAAAGTGTTTTAGTTTAAGTATAGTTTCATATATAAAAAGCCTGTAAAAAGGCACTTTCTTCTATAAGTGTTTTACTTTAAGCACAGTTTCATCTTTTAAAAAGCCTCTAAAAAGGTGTTTTACTTTAAGCATAATTTTGCTATATAAATATGATCAAAGCAACGTATTGCGACGTTTGTGAACAAGAATATAAACAATACAAAAGACACCTTAAAACTAACAAACACACATTTAATCTACTTCATCTACTATCTCCTATTCAGAAGGAAACAAAACACTGTTCTGCCCGTAATAAAAATATCCTCAAGAAAGGCTTCGAAATCCATCTTAAAACAAATCAACATTTATCAAATTTTATCACAACTAAAAACTCTGATGGTGCATTCAAAGGACATATTAAAATAAGAGTCTTTAAATTCAAACCTCCTGAACCAGAGTCTATAGTTGATGCTGTAGAAATAGTTAAACCTGCTGTTCAAACGTTGATTGAAAAAACACTAAAAGAAATGAAACCACTTAAATTTTATATGGGAGTAAAATTAGAAATGACAAAGGACGAAGGAGTTATAGATACACCATACATGAGAACTGAGCCACACTTTATATCTTCATATCAAGATTTTAAAACATCAGGAGTCTATGATGAACTTATTAAACAAGAGCAAGATGTGGATAATTCAATCGTAGGAAGTGGATTCAATATAGGAAAAATTATTTACATAGACATTCATATTCTTAAATCAGATCCTCTAAAAGCTTCTTCTTACATTGATTTACCCAGTGTTATCAAAAATAGAAAAGCAGTTATCAATATCAAAAATAAAGACAATAAATGTTTTCTCTGGTCTATTCTAGCACACTTACATCCTCCACATTTTCATGATGAAAGAGTATCTCATTATAAAAAATATGAGAAAACATTAAATACGGAAGATCTAAAGTTTCCGATGACTTTAAATGATATTCCTAAATTTGAAAAGTTGAATAATTTATCAGTTAATGTTTATGGTCTAACAGAAACAAACAACATTCAGGTTTTAAAGCTTTCTGACAATTGTAAACAAACTCATATTAATCTTCTATATTTAAATTCAGACGAAAATTCACATTATACAAACATCAAAGATATTACAAAATTAATAAAACCACAAGTATGTAAAAGAACAAATAATATATATATTTGTATGCATTGTCTTAACTTCTTCCATACACAAGAAAGATTAGATAAACATTCAAATTATTGTGGTGAACATAAATCAACGGTAATCAACATGCCTAAAAAAGGCTCAAAGATCACATTCAAAGATGAAAAGAAAACAATAAAACATCCATTTGTTATATATGCTGATTTTGAAAGTATTTTAGAAAAAATTGATACTGCTTCTCCAGATCCAAAAGAATCATACACAAATAAATATCAAAAACATACTCCTTGCGGTTTTTGTTATTATATCAAATCATCCGTTGGTGATGAATATAACAAGTTAGAGGTGTATAGAGGCTCAAATACCCCAGAGGAGTTTGTGAAACGACTAGAAAAAGACTGTGTCCGATTAACCAAGATAATGAGAGAAACCAATAAACCAATGTCCTTAACAAGTAAAGAAAAAAGAGAATTTAGACAGCCAAAGGTTGCCTGTCATATTTGTGAGAAGAAAATTGGTAAAGGTCTAAAGGTTAGAGACCATTGTCATCTCACTGGTAAATATAGAGGTCCGGCTCATCAAAGTTGTAATATTAATTATCAACTCCCCTCTTTCATTCCTGTCTTTCTTCATAACAATGCTCATTATGATACACATCTATTTATCAAGGAACTCTCAAAGACTTCTGGAAGTATCTCAGCAATTCCAAACACGGATCAGAAATACATTTCATTCACAAAAACAATTCACACATCTCCTATTACTCATATCAGATTTCTTGATACATTTAAATTCATGGCAAGTCCATTGGCTAACTTGGTTCAAAATCTAAAAGAGTTTCCATGTCTTTCAGAGTATTTTTTAGATAAAGATTTTCTAACACAAAAGGGAATTTACCCCTATGACTATATGGACTCATTTGAGAGATTCAATGAAACACAACTTCCTTCAAAAGAAAATTTCTATAACAAATTAAACAACAGTCATATATCTGATAAAGATTATGTACACGCACAAAATGTTTGGGAAAAATATAACATCAAGAATCTTGGCGAGTATCACGATTTGTATCTCAAAACTGATGTGCTTTTATTGGCCGATGTATTTTGAAGCCTTTAGATATGTTTGTCGCACTGGATATGGATTGGATCCTGCTCACTACTACACAGCACCTGGATTGGCCTGGAGTGCGATGTTGAAAATGACAAAACAAGCTTTGGATTTGATAACCGATGTTGATATGCTTTTGATGATTGAAAAGGCAAAAAGAGGTGGAATTTCACAAGTCTGCTCGAGTAGATACGCAAAAGCAAATAACAAATATCTCCCAAATTATGATTCAACGAAAGAGAGTTCTTACTTGATGTACTATGACGCAAACAACCTGTATGGCTGGGCAATGTCTCAGGCTCTTCCTTATGGAAAACTTAGATGGGTAAAGGAAAAAGACTACAAAAAGGTTTTACAAGATATATGTATCTCTACACAAAAAGAATTGGATAAAGAAAAAGTTGGTTATTATTTTGAAGTTGATTTGAAATATCCAGAGGAACTTCATAACCTACACAAAGATCTCCCATTTGCTTGTGAAAAGGAAAGTCCAAAGAAGGAGTGGTTAAGTGATTATCAACAATCATTTAATATAGGTGAATCAACAGAAAAATTACTTACTACATTATATAACAAGAAAAATTATGTTCTACACCAAAGAAATTTGCAACAATATTTATCAAAAGGTCTAAGAGTAGAGAAGATCCATAGGGTTCTAAAGTTCAATCAAAGTCATTGGTTAAAGGGGTACATTGATTTTAATACACAAAGAAGAACAGAGTCAAAAACAGATTTTGAGAAAGACTTTTATAAATTGATGAATAATGCGGTCTTTGGTAAGACCATGGAAAATGTGAGGAAAAGACAAAATATCAGACTATCAACATCTTGGAAACAAGCATCAAAATTAATTAATAGACCGAGTTTTACTAGAGCTGAGGTCTTTACTGAGAACTTTTGTGCGATCCATTTGATTAAAGAGAGTATTGAAATGGACAAACCTATTTATATTGGAACATCAATTCTTGATTTATCAAAGTCATTAATGTATGATTACTTTTATAATAACTTGAGGAAGAAATATCAAAATGATGTTAATCTACTTTATATGGATACAGATAGTTTTATTTTGCAAATTAATACTGATGATGTTTATTCAGACATGAAAAAGGACATTAATATCTATGACACTAGTAATTACAGTCCAGAGAGTGAGTTGTTCTCTTCTAAAAATAAAAAGGTGATTGGAAAGTTTAAGGATGAATTAGGAGGAAATGTCATGAGTGAATTTGTGGGATTGAGGTCTAAGGCTTATGCTTATAAATACATTGTGAATAACGTTGAAAAGACTGATAAGAAGTTAAAAGGTGTAAAGAAAAATGTTATTAAAGAAACAATAAACTTTAAGGATTATTATAACTGTTTAACAACAAAGAAAGAAGAGTTTAGAAAGATTAATGGAATAAGAAGTTATAAACATAAATTATATTCAGAAGAGGTGAATAAGAAAGCATTGGGGGCTTTTGATGATAAGAGGTTTATTTTAGAAAATGGAATTGATAGTCTCCCTTATGGTTATATAAGTATATAAGTGATAAGTTAAAAAGGGGGGTTAGGGATTTTAACGGGCTACCGCCGCCTTTTTACTATTATATAAATGATAGAACCAAGTACCAACCAGACTAAAGAGTGGAGGTGTAATCAACCTTGGTATATAAATGGTAAACATAACGAATGTGAAAAATATCAAATAGGTATAATTGAAAAGACAACTGGTAAAAAAATTTACAAAACAAATAAGAGAATTAATTTAAATACTGGTGAATTGGGTAAAAAAGATGGAAATATTTTTGAGTGGACGGAAAACTTTGATGGTTGTCAGGAAAATATATACTTTAATTTAAAAATGGTATGTGGCGCTGGAGGTGCTCAAACAAGAACATTGAGGGAGCTTTACCATTTTATCTTAGCTCAGTTAAAATATCTTAATAAAGAACCAAACTCAAACATATACTTTGTTAATATATTAGATGGTGAAGAGAGTGGCAAGAGAATTAAATTTTTTTTTTTTTTTTTTTTTTTTTTTTTTTTGTATACAATATCGAGGCTCGTGAAAGAGCGAACATTAATCACACGGAAAGACAAACCGACACATAAAACATATAACATAGGGAGCGGTAGACAAGATGGGGAGAGAGGGGGAAGGACTCAAACACAACATTTGAGAGCAGGGACCGAGAGACATGGAGACATCGAGAGATCTGAGAGAGGGCGAGGGCTTTGGGGGGGGGGGGGCGTGGGAAGGGGGCAGTGGGAGAGGTATAAAACATATGGACACTGCCAGGACTTCCAGGAAAGAAGTTGGAATTTCAAACAAGGTGGATCTGGGGTGAATTAGCGGGGGTAGAAAAGATCAAGGTTTTGGATGGATCAGAGATTTCCCACGCATAAACAAATATTTGTAGGATCAATGTTTGAGTGGTCTACTTGGGATCATTGATAGTAAGAGTACCATAAGACCAAGGGGGGATCATTGTTTGAGTGGTCTAATGAACAACATTAAGGATAGGTGTCAAAAGGCTAAAAGGTTCGTAAAGAGGTGAGAGGAAAATTAACATGTAAGTGAATGGGTCGATGTTTGAGTGGGTCAAAGATAATCTGCCAGATGATATGTAGAAGAAGGATATAGGTCTATAAAGGAAAACAAATATTTGTAGTGTTTGAGTGGTCTAATGAACAACATTAAGGATAGGTACTACAGACAAAAGGTTCATAAAGATTAGGGTGGGAGAAATAGAGGTGTTAATGGGCAATGAGGTTAAGAGGAAAATTAACATGTAAGTCAATGGGAAAATGAGAGTGTCCCAGAAGCAACATATATACACTACTGGTATCTGCTTGTGAGTATGGTATCTGCTTGTGAGTATGGTATCTGCTTGTGAGTATGGAATCTGCTTGTGAGTATGGTATCTGCTTGTGAATATGGTATCTGCTTGTGAATATGATATCTGCTTGTGAGTATGGTATCTGCTTGTGAGTATGGTATCTGCTTGTGAGTATGGTATCTGCTTGTGAGTATGGTATCTGCTTGTGAGTATGGAATCTGCTTGTGAGTATGGTAACTGCTTGTGAGTATGGTATCTGCTTGTGAGTATGGTATCTGCTTGTGAGTATGGAATCTGCTTGTGAGTATGGTATCTGCTTGTGAGTATGGTATCTGCTTGTGAGTATGGTATCTGCTTGTGAGTATGGTATCTGCTTGTGAATATGGTATCTGCTTGTGAATATGATATCTGCTTGTGAGTATGGAATCTGCTTGTGAATATGGTATCTGCTTGTGAATATGATATCTGCTTGTGAATATGATATCTGCTTGTGAATATGGTATCTGCTTGTGAGTATGGTATCTGCTTGTGAGTATGGTATCTGCTTGTGAGTATGGTATCTGCTTGTGAGTATGGAATCTGCTTGTGAGTATGGTATCTGCTTGTGAGTATGGTATCTGCTTGTGAATATGGTATCTGCTTGTGAGTATGATATCTGCTTGTGAATATGGTATCTGCTTGTGAATATGGTATCTTCTTGTGAATATGGTATCTGCTTGTGAGTATGGTATCTGCTTGTGAATATGGTATCTGCTTGTGAGTATGGTATCTGCTTGTGAATATGGTATCTGCTTGTGAATATGGTATCTGCTTGTGAGTATGGAATCTGCTTGTGAGTATGGTATCTGCTTGTGAATATGGTATCTGCTTGTGAATATGATATCTGCTTGTGAATATGGTATCTGCTTGTGAGTATGGTATCTGCTTGTGAGTATGGTATCTGCTTGTGAGTATGGTATCTGCTTGTGAGTATGGAATCTGCTTGTGAGTATGGAATCTGCTTGTGAGTATGGTATCTGCTTGTGAATATGATATCTGCTTGTGAATATGATATCTGCTTGTGAATATGGTATCTGCTTGTGAGTATGGTATCTGCTTGTGAATATGGTATCTGCTTGTGAATATGATATCTGCTTGTGAATATGGTATCTGCTTGTGAGTATGGTATCTGCTTGTGAGTATGGTATCTGCTTGTGAGTATGGTATCTGCTTGTGAGTATGGAATCTGCTTGTGAGTATGGTATCTGCTTGTGAGTATGGTATCTGCTTGTGACTATGGAATCTGCTTGTGAGTATGGTATCTGCTTGTGAGTATGGTATCTGCTTGTGAGTATGGTATCTGCTTGTGAGTATGGTATCTGCTTGTGAATATGGTATCTGCTTGTGAATATGGTATCTGCTTGTGAGTATGGTATCTGCTTGTGAGTATGGTATCTGCTTGTGAATATGGTATCTGCTTGTGAGTATGGAATCTGCTTGTGAATATGGTATCTGCTTGTGAGTATGGTATCTGCTTGTGAATATGGTATCTGCTTGTGAGTATGGTATCTGCTTGTGAGTATGGTATCTGCTTGTGAATATGGTATCTGCTTGTGAATATGGTATCTGCTTGTGAATATGGTATCTGCTTGTGAGTATGGTATCTGCTTGTGAGTATGGTATCTGCTTGTGAGTATGGAATCTGCTTGTGAATATGGTATCTGCTTTTGAATATGGTATCTGCTTGTGAATATGGTATCTGCTTGTGAATATGATATCTGCTTGTGAGTATGGTATCTGCTTGTGAGTATGGTATCTGCTTGTGAGTAAGGAATCTGCTTGTGAATATGGTATCTGCTTGTGAGTATGGTATCTGCTTGTGAGTATGGTATCTGCTTGTGAGTATGGTATCTGCTTGTGAGTATGGTATCTGCTTGTGAATATGGTATCTGCTTGTGAGTATGGTATCTGCTTGTGAGTATGGTATCTGCTTGTGAGTATGTTATCTGTTTGTGAGTATGGAATCTGCTTGTGAGTATGGTATCTGCTTGTGAGTATGGTATCTGCTTGTGAGTATGGTATCTGGTTTTTGAGTATGGTATCTGCTTGTGAGTATGGAATCTGCTTGTGAGTATGGTATCTGCTTGTGAGTATGGTATCTGCTTGTGAATATGGTATCTGCTTGTGAATATGGTATCTGCTTTTGAATATGGTATCTGCTTGTGAATATGGTATCTGCTTGTGAATATGGTATCTGCTTGTGAATATGGTATCTGCTTGTGAATATGGTATCTGCTTGTGAGTATGGTATCTGCTTGTGAGTATGGTATCTGCTTGTGAGTATGGTATCTGCTTGTGAGTATGGTATCTGCTTGTGAGTATGGTATCTGCTTGTGAGTATGGTATCTGCTTGTGAGTATGGTATCTGCTTGTGGATATGGTATCTGCTTGTGAATACGGTATCTGCTTGTGAATATGGTATCTGCTTGTGAGTATGGTATCTGCTTGTGAGTATGGTATCTGCTTGTGAGTATAGTATCTGCTTGTGAGTATGGAATCTGCTTGTGAGTATGGTATCTGCTTGTGAGTATGGAATCTGCTTGTGAGTATGGAATCTGCTTGTGATTATGGTATCTGCTTGTGAGTATGGAATCTGCTTGTGAGTATGGAATCTGCTTGTGAGTATGGTATCTGCTTGTGAGTATGGTATCTGCTTGTGAGTATAGTATCTGCTTGTGAGTATGGTATCTGCTTGTGAGTATGGTATCTGCTTGTGAATATGGTATCTGCTTGTGAGTAAGGAATCTGCTTGTGAGTATGGAATCTGCTTGTGAGTATAGTATCTGCTTGTGAGTATGGAATCTGCTTGTGAGTATGGTATCTGCTTGTGAGTATGGAATCTGCTTGTGAGTATGGAATCTGCTTGTGAGTATGGTATCTGCTTGTGAGTATGGTATCTGCTTGTGAGTATGGTATCTGCTTGTGAGTATGGAATCTGCTTGTGAGTATGGAATCTGCTTGTGATTATGGTATCTGCTTGTGAGTATGGAATCTGCTTGTGAGTATGGTATCTGCTTGTGAGTATGGTATCTGCTTGTGAGTATGGTATCTGCTTGTGAGTATGGTATCTGCTTGTGAGTATGGTATCTGCTTGTGAGTATGGAATCTGCTTGTGATTATGGTATCTGCTTGTGAGTATGGAATCTGCTTGTGATTATGGAATCTGCTTGTGAGTATGGTATCTGTTTGTGAGTATGGTATCTGCTTGTGAATATGGTATCTGCGTGTGAGTATGGTATCCGCTTGTGAGTATGGAATCTGCTTGTGAGTATGGTATCTGCTTGTGAGTATGGAATCTGCTTGTGAGTATGGTATCTGCTTGTGAATATGGTATCTGCTTGTGAGTATGGTATCTGCTTGTATGCGCAAAGACATCTTATTGCGTCACATGGCTGTTGTTGTTTTTCTTTTTCAATTAATGTTTGGTGGTAACACAAGGTGACCATGTAAGAATGGAGATTTAATTTTGTAGAGATTGTGTGATGTGGATATGTGTGTGTTTGTTGTGGATCTGTGTGTATTTGTTGTGGATATGTGTGTGTTTGTTGTGGATATGTGTGTATTTGTTGTGGATCTGTGTGTGTTTGTTGTGGATCTGTGTGTGTTTGTTGTGGATATGTGTGTATTTGTTGTGGATCTGTGTGTGTTTGTTGTGGATATGTGTGTGTTTGTTGTGGATATGTGTGTATTTGTTGTGGATATGTGTGTATTTGTTGTGGATCTGTGTGTGTTTGTTGTGGATATGTGTGTATTTGTTGTGGATCTGTGTGTGTTTGTTGTGGATATGTGTGTATTTGTTGTGGATCTGTGTGTGTTTGTTGTGGATATGTGTGTATTTGTTGTGGATATGTGTGTATTTGTTGTGGATCTGTGTGTGTTTGTTGTGGATATGTGTGTATTTGTTGTGGATCTGTGTGTGTTTGTTGTGGATCTGTGTGTGTTTGTTGTGGATATGTGTGTATTTGTTGTGGATATGTGTGTATTTGTTGTGGATCTGTGTGTGTTTGTTGTGGATTTGTGTGCATCTTTTTCTGGATTTGTGCATGTTGTTGTGTATCTGTGTGTGTTTGTTGTGGATCTGTGTGCATGTTTTTGTGGATCTATGTGTTTTTTCGTGGATTTGTGCATGTTTTTGTGTATCTGTGTTTGCTTGTGGATCTGTACATGTTCTTTGTGTATTTGTTTGTTTGTGGATCTGTACATGTTCTTTGTGTATTTGTTTGTTTGTGGATCTGTACATGTTCTTTGTGTATTTGTTTGTTTGTGGATCTGTACATGTTCTTTGTGTATTTGTTTGTTTGTGGATCTGTACATGTTCTTTGTGTATTTGTTTGTTTGTGGATCTGTACATGTTCTTTGTGTATTTGTTTGTTTGTGGATCTGTACATGTTCTTTGTGTATTTGTTTGTTTGTGGATCTGTACATGTTCTTTGTGTATTTGTTTGTTTGTGGATCTGTACATGTTCTTTGTGTATTTGTTTGTTTGTGGATCTGTACATGTTCTTTGTGTATTTGTTTGTTTGTGGATCTGTACATGTTCTTTGTGTATTTGTTTGTTTGTGGATCTGTACATGTTCTTTGTGTATTTGTTTGTTTGTGGATCTGTACATGTTCTTTGTGTATTTGTTTGCTTGTGGATCTGTACATGTTCTTTGTGTATTTGTTTGTTTGTGGATCTGTACATGTTCTTTGTGTATTTGTTTGTTTGTGGATCTGTACATATTCTTTGTGTATTTGTGGCACACGGGTTATGTGGATCTCTGCGTGTGTTGCATGCCGAGTCCAGCCTGAAGATTTATTACTCTTTGGTCCCTTGCTGTTCTGGGAAGGATATGAAAGTCTTTTATTAGAAACCCATTTGGTGAAAAGTCAGGGATAAGCGGCTAATCCAAGTGGTCATGTGAACATTTGCTTCCATTCAGTTTCCCCTTTCCAATTCTGGTGATATAGTGGGATTTCTTACATTTCCCTATCCTGATGTAACTCTCTATCCATGATTAAGAAATCCTTGGTATCGACTTGACTCCATTCTTCGTGACATACAAATGACATGCTTCCTTCGTGCACGACCAGGATCACATATGCTGGAGGTCAAAGTACAAGGCTTGCCATCCCATGGAGTGGGCATTGAGCTGGACTCGTCTTGGTTTTGATCTCGTGCCAATGATTGAAGGGCAGGGTGACATCCTTTCCAGTCCATCATCTCCTGCAGATGTGGATCTTTTATATTTCCGTTTGAGGTTCGTCCCAGATGTAGTTCTTCACGGCATTGTCACTCGCAAGCTTTTGTTCCGAGTTGTCTCCGAGCTTCTGGCAGTTTGTTACTTGCCGGAAAAGATTCCGGCAAGTATGTTGATCTGTTCGTTTGTCTGTCTGTTTGCAGCACTGCGTCTACACCGTTGCACGGAGAATCGCCAAACTTTGCACACATATTGGTCTTGCCCTGGAATAGACTGTGCCCAATTGATGACGTCATCGGTGACGTGGTTCGGCCGCCATCTTGGAAAAACCGAAAAACTTTGCACTTCTATATCTCCGAAAGTACTGAACAGAAAAAATTGAGACATGGCTCATTGTAAAGAACTCTCCATGGGGAATAAAATATGTTAATGATGACATCAGTCACGTGGTCGGCCGCCATCTTGGAAAAACGGCAAAACTTTGCACCACGAAATCTCCAAAAGTGCTGAACAGAAAAAATTGAGACATGGCTCATTGTAAAGAACTCTCCATGCGGAATAAAATATGTTAATGATGATGTCATATGTCACGTGGTCGGCCGCCATCTTGGAAAAACGGCAAAACTTTGCACCGCTATATCTCCAAAAGTGCTGAACAGAAAAAATTGAGACATGGCTCATTGTAAAGAACTCTCGATGGGGAATAAAATTTGTTAATGATGATGTCATATGTCACGTGGTTCGGCCGCCATCTTGGAAAAACCGAAAAATTTTGCACCTCCATATCTCTGAATGTGCTGAATAGAAAAAATTGGGACATGGCTCATTGTAAAGAACTCTCCATGGGGAATAAAATATGTTAATGATGACGTCATCGGTCACGTGGTTCGGCCGCCATCTTGGAAAAACCGAAAAACTCTGCACCTCCACATCTCCAAAAGTCCTGAATAGAAAAAATTGAGGTATGGCTCATTGTAAAGAACTCTCCATGGGGAATAAAATATGTTAATGATGATGCCATCGGTCACGTGGTTCGGCCGCCATCTTGGAAAAACGGCAAAAACTTTGCACCACTATATCTCCAAAAGTGCAGAATGGAAAAAATTGAGACATGGCTCATTGTAAAGAACTCTCCATGGGGAATAAAATATGTTAATGATGACATCATCAGTCACGTGGTTCGGCCACCATATTTGTCCTAAATGGCCGATTATTCTGTATGTCAAAGATCAATGGAGAAGCCACCCCAATTGTTACTCACAAACAAATATTGTATTAAGATCACACAAGAATAACAGTACAACAATAATAGTAATCAAATGTACAATCAATATGTCCTATGATGGTACCATCAGTTTTGTAATATTTAACTCACTGTGCTCCAAGTGAGTGAAACACAAACATTCCCCAATGTCTCTTATTCCCGGCTTCGAGACGAAATTGATTCGCTCCCGCGATCGCCAGCACGATGTCCAATCGAGACCAGAATCCCGTGCGGATGGCAAGTACAGTAAGTCACACAGCCGAAGCTTTACAAAGGCGCCCTCAAGGCGACTGGGAAATCCAAAGGCGACTGGGAAATCCAAAGGCGCCCTACAGGCGACTGAGAGATCACACCCTCGGGTATGGACGAGTTAACCTTCAAAAAGCCTCGTCACACACACGCCCCAGATCGACGTCTGAATGCAGTGAATATGGTCAAAAAGAGACGAAACCGCGAGCGAAGCACAGGTCCTGCGCGAGTCGAAATGGCCGACGGCCCGGTCGCGTGGCGCAACCGCACGGCGATGATTCTCTCCTGAATCGATCGCAAAACCTGATACGCAGGTCGACCGGTCACAGCGATGACAACTCTGTCGTAGGAATTCCTTTCCCGGAAACCCGAAAGTTCGCTAGTGACTCTGGCTCGCCAACGTTCGCTCCAGACCAAGCAGCCGCTATGCTTCTTGTCCGACCTCTCTCGCTCCGCCCTCTTTTCTCCTCTTCTTCCTCTTCATCGCCGTCCGGTTCCTGTTTCATTTTAAAACATGCCTTTTACTTTTTGACAATATTAATTGCTATTTCCCTCAAACAACAATAATAATAATACATGGAACCAGAAATGTCTCAAGTGGATGAAAGCCACCACAACGGAAGTGACGAATCCGTAACAATACCTACATTTACACACACACACACCTACATATACACACACTCACACACACCTACATACACACACACACCTGTTGTTTGCTTATCACAGTGTAATCAAACCCTGTACGATCCAGGTGGTGGTTTTGATCAAATCATCGAACCGAATTCCAACTCTATTTGAACTTCGTCCATGGGTGTGGCGCACTGCAGTGCTATAACAGGGGGTTCTAAGATAAGTTATGTTTATGTTGTGCAAGTAGAACTGATTGAATCCGGACAAGGACATGTCTGTGCGTGTCACGAATTGTAACACTCCCCTCCAGGGCCTTGAACGTGTTCCGGGGAATGCAGGTCGTGTTTCAGGAAGCACACTTGCCTGATCACGTTTCATTGTGATCGATTGTGGATGAGCGTTTGTTCCTTTACATCATCGTCATCGTCGGCATCTTCGTCATCATCTTCATGATCATCACCATCATAATCATCATCATAATCACCATCATCATCACCATCACCATCACCAACACCATCATGATCATCACATCATCACCACCATCACCATCATCAGCACCACCATCACAATCATCATCATCACCATCATCATCACCATCATCATCACCATCACCATCATCACCATCATCAGCACCATCACCATCATCATCACCATCATCATCTGTTTTCACCTTGTTGTTACACAATGGTGTGTGTGTGTCGGATTCCCAAAGTGTCGTCCCCATCGCTCGGCTTCATTTCCCTCGAGCTGCTGCCATTCCTTGTGGTTTTGAGTTAAACGAAAGTGAAAAAACAAACGTTTGTACATTTTGGTGGGAACATGGACAATGAGATTAATGTACACACCACCACGAATACACCAATGAGATTAATGTACACACCACCACGAATACACCAATGAGATTAATGTACACACCACCACGAATACACCAATGAGATTCATGTACACACCACCACGAATACACCAATGAGATTAATGTACACACCACCACGAATACACCAATGAGATTAATGTACACACCACCACGAATACACCAATGAGGGAATTTATGGACACACCACCACGAATACACCAATGAGATTAATGTACACACCACCACGAATACACCAATGAGATTCATGTAGTGGACACACCACCACGAATACACCAATTAGGTTAATGTACACACCACCACGAATACACCAATGAGATTCATGTACACACCACCACGAATACACCAATTAGATTAATGTACACACCACCACGAATACACCAACGAGATTAATGTACACACCACCACGAATACACCAATGAGATTAATGTACACACCACCACGAATACACCAATTAGATTAAAGTACACACCACCACGAATACACCAATGAGATTTATGTAGTGTACACACCACCACGAATACAACAATGAGATTTATGTACACACCACCACGAATACACCAATGAGATTAATGTACACACCACCACGAATACACCAATGAGGGAATTTATGGACACACCACCACGAATACACCAATGAGATTAATGTACACACCACCACGAATACACCAATTAGATTCATGTACACACCACCACGAATACAACAATGAGATTCATGTAGTGTACACACCACCACGAATACACCAATTAGATTAATGTACACACCACCACGAATACACCAACGAGATTCATGTACACACCACCACGAATACACCAATGAGATTCATGTACACACCACCACGAATATACCAATGAGATTAATGTACACACCACCACGAATACACCAATGAGATTTATGTAGTGTACACACCACCACGAATACAACAATGAGATTTATGTACACACCACCACGAATACACCAATGAGATTAATGTACACACCACCACGAATACACCAATTAGATTAATGTACACACCACCACGAATACAACAATGAGATTTATGTACACACCACCACGAATACACCAATGAGATTTATGTACACACCACCACGAATACACCAATGAGGGGAGCTTGAGTACACACCACCACAAATATACCAATGAGGGGAGTTTGAGTACACACCACCACAAATACACCAATGAGGGGAGTTTGAGTACACACCACCACAAATATACCAATGAGGGGAGTTTTGAGTACACACCACCACGAATACACCAATGAGGGGAGTTTGAGTACACACCACCACGAATATACCAATGAGGGGAGTTTGAGTACACACCACCACGAATACACCAATGAGGGGAGTTTGAGTACACACCACCACAAATATACCAATGAGGGGAGTTTGAGTACACACCACCACGAATACACCAATGAGGGGAGTTTGAGTACACACCACCACAAATATACCAATGAGGGGAGTTTGAGTACACACCACCACGAATACCCCAATGAGGGGAGTTTGAGTACACACCACCACGAATATACCAATGAGGGGAGTTTGAGTACACACCACCACGAATACACCAATGAGGGGAGTTTGAGAATACACCAATGAGGGGAGTTTGAGTACACACCACCACAAATATACCAATGAGGGGAGTTTGAGTACACACCACCACGAATACACCAATGAGGGGAGTTTGAGTACACACCACCACGAATACACCAATGAGGGGAGTTTGAGTACACACCACCACGAATACACCAATGAGGGGAGTTTGAGTACACACCACCACGAATACACCAATGAGGGGAGTTTGAGTACACACCACCACGAATACACCAATGAGGGGAGTTTGAGTACACACCACCACGAATATACCAATGAGGGGAGTTTGAGTACACACTACCACGAATACACCAATGAGGGGAGTTTGAGTACACACCACCACGAATATACCAATGAGGGGAGTTTGAGTACACACCACCACGGATACACCAATGAGGGGAGTTTGAGTACACACCACCACGAATAAACCAATGAGAGGAATTTGAGTACACACCACCACGAATACACCAATGAGGGGAGTTTGAGTACACACCACCACAAATATACCAATGAGGGGAGTTTTGAGTACACACCACCACAAATATACCAATGAGGGGAGTTTGAGTACACACCACCACGAATACACCAATGAGGGGAGTTTGAGTACACACCCCCACAAATATACCAATGAGGGGAGTTTGAGTACACACCACCACGAATACAGCAAAGAGGGGAGTTTGAGTACACACCACCACGAATATACCAATGAGGGGAGTTTGAGTACACACCACCACGAATACACCAATGAGGGGAGTTTGAGTACACACCACCACGAATACACCAATGAGGGGAGTTTGAGAATACACCAATGAGGGGAGTTTGAGTACACACCACCACGAATACACCAATGAGGGGAGTTTGAGTACACACCACCACGAATATACCAATGAGGGGAGTTTGAGTACACACCACCACGAATACACCAATGAGGGGAGTTTGAGTACACACCACCACAAATATACCAATGAGGGGAGTTTGAGTACACACCACCACGAATACACCAATGAGGGGAGTTTGAGTACACACCACCACAAATATACCAATGAGGGGAGTTTGAGTACACACCACCACGAATACCCCAATGAGGGGAGTTTGAGTACACACCACCACGAATATACCAATGAGGGGAGTTTGAGTACACACCACCACGAATACACCAATGAGGGGAGTTTGAGAATACACCAATGAGGGGAGTTTGAGTACACACCACCACAAATATACCAATGAGGGGAGTTTGAGTACACACCACCACGAATACACCAATGAGGGGAGTTTGAGTACACACCACCACGAATACACCAATGAGGGGAGTTTGAGTACACACCACCACGAATACACCAATGAGGGGAGTTTGAGTACACACCACCACGAATATACCAATGAGGGGAGTTTGAGTACACACTACCACGAATACACCAATGAGGGGAGTTTGAGTACACACCACCACGAATATACCAAATGAGAGGAGTTTGAGTACACACCACCACGAATACACCAATGAGGGGAGTTTGAGTACACACCACCACGAATACACCAATGAGGGGAGTTTGAGTACACACCACCACGAATACA
Organism: Myxine glutinosa; assembly: GCF_964187855.1. Classification (NCBI taxonomy): domain Eukaryota; kingdom Metazoa; phylum Chordata; class Myxini; order Myxiniformes; family Myxinidae; genus Myxine; species Myxine glutinosa. Next base: position 117,325,196 of record NC_136265.1, read on the forward strand.
GCAAAGAGGGGAGTTTGAGTACACACCACCACAAATATACCAATGAGGGGAGTTTTGAGTACACACCACCACAAATATACCAATGAGGGGAGTTTGAGTACACACCACCACGAACACACCAATGAGGGGAGTTTGAGTACACACCCCCACAAATATACCAATGAGGGGAGTTTGAGTACACACCACCACGAATACAGCAAAGAGGGGAGTTTGAGTACACACCACCACGAATATACCAATGAGGGGAGTTTGATTACACACCACCACGAATATACCAATAAGGGGAGTTTGAGTACACACCACCACGAATACACCAATGAGGGGAGTTTGAGAATACACCATTACACCAATGAGGGGAGTTTGAGTACACACCCCCACAAATATACCAATGAGGGGAGTTTGAGTACACACCACCACGAATACAGCAAAGAGGGGAGTTTGAGTACACACCACCACGAATATACCAATGAGGGGAGTTTGAATACACACCACCACGAATATACCAATGAGGGGAGTTTGAGTACACACCACCACGAATACACCAATGAGGGGACTTTGAGAATACACCACCACAAATACACCAATGAGGGGAGTTTGAGTACACACCACCACGAATACAGCAAAGAGGGGAGTTTGAGTACACACCACCACGAATACAGCAAAGAGGGGAGTTTGAGTACACACCACCACGAATATACCAATGAGGGGAGTTTGAGTACACACCACCACGAATACAGCAAAGAGGGGAGTTTGAGTACACACCACCACGAATACAGCAAAGAGGGGAGTTTGAGTACACACCACCACTGATATTTCCAATGAGGGGAGTTTGAGTACACACCACCACTGATATTTCCAATGATATCTCACATTATCCCTTGTTTCTCATTTACTTTCTCTGCTCGTGTTTAGTTCATTAGTTTGTTCTTCCTGTGACCCCTTTTTACCTGTAATCGAGGTGTATATGAGGCCACATGTATGAGTTTCCTATATGGTATCATTCATTGGTTATTAACGGAAGTTGTCTTCACCACAGGTACCCGATCTTTGAAAATCATGAGAGTATTGTAGGAAATGTGTGTAAGAGTCAGACATGACTTGGGCTTCTCAAGAGATTGATCGGTGATTTTTTAGAACACCTTGTACATGTCACCTGCATGGACCTTAATGGCTGAGCAGCTTTGGGCGACCTGGAGTGGACTGCCACTGTCACCACGAGGCTGGATGTGAAGTGACACACCTGCAGTTTCTGGTCAATGAGGTAGGTTGGGGGGCTGAGATGGGGGCTTTTCACTGGTGGGGGGTTTGTGTCACTTTGCTCTTTTGTGCTTTTCGAAGGTAAAAGGAGCCATTTTGAATACCTCCATGATTTATTTTGAATACCTCCATGATTTATTTTGAATACCTCCATGATTTATTTTGAATACCTCCATGATTTATTTTGAATACCTCCATGATTTATTTTGAATACCTCCATGATTTATTTTGAATACCTCCATGATTTATTTTGAATACCTCCATGATTTATTTTGAATACCTCCATGATTTATTTTGAATACCTCCATGATTTATTTTGAATACCTCCATGATTTATTTTGAATACCTCCATGATTTATTTTGAATACCTCCATGATTTATTTTGAATACCTCCATGATTTATTTTGAATACCTCCATGATTTATTTTGAATACCTCCATGATTTATTTTGAATACCTCCATGATTTATTTTGAATACCTCCATGTTTTATTTTGAATACCTCCATGTTTTATTTTGAATACCTCCATGATTTATTTTGAATACCTCCATGATTTATTTTGAATACCTCCATGATTTATTTTGAATACCTCCATGATTTATTTTGAATACCTCCATGTTTTATTTTGAATACCTCCATGATTTATTTTGAATACCTCCATGATTTATTTTGAATACCTCCATGATTTATTTTGAATACCTCCATGATTTATTTTGAATACCTCCATGATTTATTTTGAATACCTCCATGATTTATTTTGAATACCTCCATGATTTATTTTGAATACCTCCATGATTTATTTTGAATACCTCCATGATTTATTTTGAATACCTCCATGATTTATTTTGAATACCTCCATGATTTATTTTGAATACCTCCATGATTTATTTTGAATACCTCCATGATTTATTTTGAATACCTCCATGATTTATTTTGAATACCTCCATGATTTATTTTGAATACCTCCATGATTTATTTTGAATACCTCCATGATTTATTTTGAATACCTCCATGATTTATTTTGAATACCTCCATGTTTTATTTTGAATACCTCCATGTTTTATTTTGAATACCTCCATGATTTATTTTGAATACCTCCATGATTTATTTTGAATACCTCCATGTTTTATTTTGAATACCTCCATGATTTATTTTGAATACCTCCATGTTTTATTTTGAATACCTCCATGATTTATTTTGAATACCTCCATGATTTATTTTGAATACCTCCATGATTTATTTTGAATACCTCCATGATTTATTTTGAATACCTCCATGATTTATTTTGAATACCTCCATGATTTATTTTGAATACCTCCATGATTTATTTTGAATACCTCCATGATTTATTTTGAATACCTCCATGATTTATTTTGAATACCTCCATGATTTATTTTGAATACCTCCATGATTTATTTTGAATACCTCCATGATTTATTTTGAATACCTCCATGATTTATTTTGAATACCTCCATGATTTATTGATGATTTCTGTTAAATCATGTTTCGTTTTCCATCGGTTTATTTATCATCGGTGTAGACAACATGACTATGACGATATTAATGTAATTTAATATTTGGGTTCATTCTCCCTCCTTAAGGATTCCTTGGTTTGCTAAACCTCCCGAGGAATCTGCGAGATTCCTCTCTGAACCTTCAATGGGAATTCAATAAATAAGTTTATCTTAAATTTCATTCGTAGTTTATCTTAAATTTGCTTTCTCTACAAATACCAAAATTATACACTTACTAGACGACCCATGACCCGTTGAGTCAATGTTATTATATATAATTAAGGGGTTACCATGGTTACAGTGGGGGTCAAAGGTCAACCTATGGTGAAGATATATCATTTTCTCACACTTTCTAATAGAGAGGCAAAATGCCATATAAAACTAAATTTACTGGTTCTAATTGCTTTTATTTATCAATCCTCACATAGAAGAGCAGTTTTTAGTAATGAGCAGTGAGGAGAAGACCCCTCAGCCAATGATGCTACACCTCAGCCAATGATGCTACCCCTCAGCCAATGATGCTACCCCTCAGCCAATGATGCCACCCCTCAGCCAATGATGTGACCCCTCAGCCAATGATGCTACCCCTCAGCCAATGATGTGACCCCTCAGCCAATGATGCTACCCCTCAGCCAATGATGTCACCCCTCAGCCAATGATGCTACACCTCAGCCAATGATGTGACCCCTCAGCCAATGATGCTACCCCTCAGCCAATGATGTGACCCCTCAGCCAATGATGTGACCCCTCAGCCAATGATGCCACCCCGCAGCCAATGATGTGACCCCTCAGCCAATGATGCTACCCCTCAGCCAATGATGTGACCCCTCAGCCAATGATGCTACACCTCAGCCAATGATGCCACCCCTCAGCCAATGATGCTACCCCTCAGCCAATGATGTGACCCCTGAGCCAATGATGCTACCCCTCAGCCAATGATGTTACCCCTCAGCCAATGATGCCACCCCTCAGCCAATGATGTGACCCCTCAGCCAATGATGCTACACCTCAGCCAATGATGCTACCCCTCAGCCAATGATGCTACCCCTCAGCCAATGATGTGACCCCTCAGCCAATGATGCTACCCCTCAGCCAATGATGTTACCCCTCAGCCAATGATGCTACCCCTCAGCCAATGATGCCACCCCTCAGCCAATGATGTGACCCCTCAGCCAATGATGTTACCCCTCAGCCAATGATGCTACCCCTCAGCCAATGATGTGACCCCTCAGCCAATGATGCTACCCCTCAGCCAATGATGTGACCCCTCAGCCAATGATGTGACCCTTCAGCCAATGATGCTACCCCTCAGCCAATGATGTGACCCCTCAGCCAATGATGCTACCCCTCAGCCAATGATGTTACCCCTCAGCCAATGATGCTACCCCTCAGCCAATGATGCCACCCCTCAGCCAATGATGTGACCCCTCAGCCAATGATGCTACCCCTCAGCCAATGATGTGACCCCTCAGCCAATGATGCTACCCCTCAGCCAATGATGTGACCCCTCAGCCAATGATGCTACCCCTCAGCCAATGATGCCACCCCTCAGCCAATGATGCCACCCCTCAGCCAATGATGCTACCCCTCAGCCAATGATGTGACCCCTCAGCCAATGATGCTACCCCTCAGCCAATGATGTTACCCCTCAGCCAATGATGCTACCCCTCAGCCAATGATGCCACCCCTCAGCCAATGATGTGACCCCTCAGCCAATGATGTTACCCCTCAGCCAATGATGCTACACCTCAGCCAATGATGCCACCCCTCAGCCAATGATGTGACCCCTCAGCCAATGATGCTACACCTCAGCCAATGATGCCACCCCTCAGCCAATGATGCTACCCCCTCAGCCAATGATGCTACCCCTCAGCCAATGATGTGACCCCTCAGCCAATGATGCTACCCCTCAGCCAATGATGTTACCCCTCAGCCAATGATGCTACCCCTCAGCCAATGATGCCACCCCTCAGCCAATGATGTGACCCCTCAGCCAATGATGTTACCCCTCAGCCAATGATGCTACCCCTCAGCCAATGATGCTACCCCTCAGCCAATGATGCTACCCCTCAGCCAATGATGTCGCCCCTCAGCCAATGATGCTACCCCTCAGCCAATAATGCTACACCTCAGCCAATGATGCTACCCCTCAGCCAATGATGCTACACCTCAGCCAATGATGCTACCCCTCAGCCAATGATGCTACCCCTCAGCCAATGATGCTACCCCTCAGCCAATGATGCTACACCTCAGCCAATGATGTCGCCCCTCAGCCAATGATGCTACCCCTCAGCCAATAATGCTACACCTCAGCCAATGATGCTACCCCTCAGCCAATGATGCTACACCTCAGCCAATGATGCTACCCCTCAGCCAATGATGCTACACCTCAGCCAATGATGCTACCCCTCAGCCAATGATGCTACACCTCAGCCAATGATGCTACCCCTCAGCCAATGATGCTACCCCTCAGCCAATGATGCTACCCCTCAGCCAATGATGCTACACCTCAGCCAATGATGTCGCCCCTCAGCCAATGATGCTACCCCTCAGCCAATGATGTCGCCCCTCAGCCAATGATGCTACCCCTCAGCCAATGATGCCGCCCCTCAGCCAATGATGTCGCCCCTCAGCCAATGATGTCGCCCCTCAGCCAATGATGCCAACCCTCAGCCAATGATGTCGCCCCTCAGCCAATGATGTCACCCCTCAGCCAATGATGTCACCCCTCAGCCAATGATGTCACCCCTCAGCCAATGATGTCGCCCCTCAGCCAATGATGTCACACCTCAGCCAATGATGTCGCCCCTCAGCCAATGATGCCGCCCCTCATCCAATGATGTCGCCCCTCAGCCAATGATGTCGCCCCTCAGCCAATGATGTCGCCCCTCAGCCAATGATGCCGCCCCTCAGCCAATGATGCCACCCCTCAGCCAATGATGTCACCCCTCAGCCAATGATGCTACCCCTCAGCCAATGATGCCACCCCTCAGCCAATGATGATGATGATGCTACCCCTAGACGACCCATGACCCGTTGGGTCAATGTCAGTTTGAATAGATATGAGAATAGAACTAAAGCGAACGCTGGACATCATCAGGGAGATTATTTGGGCCAGCAAGCCATAAGGCTCACCTCTCCAGCGTTCTAAATCACTTACCTGTGACACGTGATTTCGGCCCTTATCTCCGATCACGTTGACGGAAATCACCACAGCATATCGTCAAGATCCCTCCAAAAGGCTCGTCTTTGTCACATACATCACGCAACGTGCGATCCACAGCCTCGAAACTCTCTCTCCTGATCATAGGACACTCATCCCACACGATGAGTTTTGTACTTCGAAAGAGGTCTGCGATAGTGGAATTTTTATCGATGTTGCATACGCCATCTTCCCTCGGTGTCAGAGGGATTTGGAACCTTGAGTGCGCTGTTCTTCCACAAGGCATGAGGGTAGCAGCTATTCCAGATGAGGCCACCGCAGGGGGCAACTTCTCCACTCGCTCTCACTTTAGAGAGAATCAGGTTAATAAGAAACGTCTTCCCTGTGCCTCCAGGCGCGTCAATGAAAATCATTGATGACTGATTCGTGCGGATGTTGCTATTCGCGTCCATAGACGTGAGGTGTGATTCGTTGTCCGCGTCCGTAGCGCCGTCGGAGGGTTGATACGACATTCTTCCTGCAAATAGTATTGTGTTTGTGCTATCGTTTTGCCGATCATCAAATGACAAATAAATTACATTGTGAAAATTAAAGATTTCAAATAAACCTATTTAAAGTGTATGCGCATATAAATAATAATAAAAATCGAAGAAATATCTCTCGGTAATTTCCTGAAACATATTTTACTTCCGGGTAATAATGTTGAATGAAATGACGAAGATACAGTATATACTGTATGCCTGTTATTTTAGGCGGTGTATTTTCGTATATCAACGTGGCGCGATTTTTAAAATATATCTCTGCAATTTCCCGTGTGTGCGTGAATGTTCTCAATTATTTCTTTTACCGAGTCTAAAACCATCGATAAAAATGAAATCAGATGGCGACTTAGATTGAAGATAAAGGCGTGAAACAGACTCAATGGCCTTGAAGATACAAGCCTTTCAGAATTCATTTCGTTCTATAAACGGAAACTTTCATCGGATTTTCTTCTCATTTTTTTTCAACAGAGTCTAAAACTATGTTAGCGACTGTGAAAAATGAAATGATATATCGAATTTGATTTGAAATAAAACTGAGAGAGAGAGCAAGACACCACGGGCCTACAAAACAGGCCTCAAAGCTATGCGAAATAATAAAATGGTGGATATTACTACTCTCTCAAAGGGGTAAGCCACGCCCCCGGACCGATCGAATGTTACATACAAACACGCAAGATTTCAACTTTATAATTATATCGATAGATTGTTGGAAATTTTGTATTCTCAAAGGGGTTCGATGAAAACCCCCAATACGGGACTTTCAAAATGACGTAATCCATCCCAGAATACTCGGTGTACAGAAACCCAGGAAATATCAATCCCTGGGGTATCATAAATGATATCATGTGTTGATGAGGTTGGAGATGAGGATTCTTACCTGAAATGGCTCACAAAGCTTCTAAAAGAAATGGAAAATACTTGGAAAGTACCCGAGAGAAAGGGCTGTGCCTTGGCCCAACAAAAGACTTGGAGAACTTCCTCAGCTCGCTGAACAGGTAACTGCTCGTACTGCAAACTCCCAACCAGGTTGGTTGGTCCAAGGCCTGAGTGGGCGGGCATGTGCTATACCACCCCGAGATAGATCTGTACCAGTGCTGTGTATCTGGATTAGGTTCTTCTGAACACTGATGAGAAGGACATATCTGGGGTTTGTGAATGTACAGGGTAAGTTATTTACTATTAATCATGTTGGGGGTTCACGGGTCATGGTGGGAGCTGCGAGTGCTGTTATCTATATTATAATAGCCGTAGATGATTCTGTCTGTCTGTTGGGTGTCTGTCCGGGGTGTGGCTTACTCGGTTTGCAGAGTAGCTCCACCCATTCTGGGAGTGGCTTCATATAATTATAAACAAATATCCACCATTTTATTAACTCACATAGCTTTGAGGCCTGTTTTGTAGGCCCGTGGTGTCTTGCTCTCTCCCAGTTTTATTTCAAATCAAATTCGATATATCATTTCATTTTTCACAGTCGCTAACATCGTTTTAGACTCGGTTGAAAAAAAACGGGAAGAAAATCCAATGAAAGTTTCCGTTTATAGAACGAAATGAATTCTCAAACGCCTGTAACTTCAAGGCCATTGAGTCTCTCTCACGCCTTTATCTCCAATCTAATCTAACTCACCATAAGATTTCATTTTCATCGATGGTTTCAGACTCGGTGTCAGCAATAATTGAGAACATTCCACACACGCGGGAAAATGCAGAGATATATTTTTAAAAATCGCGTCATGGTGTATCATACACCGCCCAACATGACACTGACGGCAACGTGTCAATATATATTAAAAATTCGCTTTTGCTTTTCCGTTAAGATATATTACTTTTTCGTTTGATGACAGTCGTCACAAAAACGTCAACAATGATGCCGCCATATATTTCTTCGTTTTTATTTCATTCAACATTATTAGCCGGAAGTAAAATATGTTTCAGTAAATTACCGAGAGATATTTCTTCGTTTTTTTTATTAGTTATGTGCGCATACACTTTAAATAGGTTTATTTGAAATCTTTAATTTTCCACAAACATTCCACACACGCGGGAAAATGCAGAGATATATTTTTAAAAATCGCGTCATGGTGTATCATACACCGCCCAACATGACACCGACGGCAACGTGTCGATATATATTAAAAATTCGCTTTTGCTTTTCCGTTAAGATATATTACTTTTTCGTTTGATGACAGTCGTCACAAAAACGTCAACAATGATGCCGACATATATTTCTTCGTTTTTATTTCTTTCAACATTATTAGCCGGAAGTAAAAGATGTTTCAGGAAATTACCGAGAGATATTTCTTCGTTTTTTTTATTAGTTATGTGCGCATACACTTTAAATAGGTTTATTTGAAATCTTTAATTTTCCACAATATAATTTACTTGCCATTTATCATTTTATGATTACGAGACACTTCCTCTTGAGGATCGTGACAATTCATGCGCTGCGTGGAAACTTCTATTTCCAAAATGAATGAGACGATCGATGAAGAACGCAGACTTGAACAGGATGTAGCAAGAAAGCGAATGAGACGGGCGAACGAGTCCGGCGACGAACGTCAATGCAAACTGGCGGGGTCACCCGTGGGAATCCCACGGGCATGGACGTGTGTGACATTTCGACATATTGAGTTGGATGCTGCACATTCATTTTTACAAAATGGTTACTGGCAAGTCATCAGATCCAGAAATGGTGTAATGAACACAATTTATTTACGCGCAAGCAAGAAAGCAAGACGGCCCGATTTCCGATTCCGACGGGCCGACGGGCGAGACGGGCCGAGGGGCGAGACGGGCCGATTTGGAGCAAGAAAAAGAACGAGACGGGAGAAAAACGAGAGAAACGAGACGGGGAAAGCCGATTGGAGAGGCAAGTGAGGAGCGATTGGAGAGGCGAGCGAGGAGCGATTGGAGAGGAGAGTGAGGGATTGGAGAGGAGAGGAATGTGAGGGATTGGAGAGGAGAGGAGTGCTAGGTGGAGAGAGGAGAGTGTCAGGTGGAGAGGAGAGTGTCAGGTGGAGAGAGGAGAGTGTCAGGTGGAGAGGAGTGAGGGGTCACATATTATGTGAAATAAATAAATTGTGTTCATTCCACCATTTCTGGATCTGATGACTTGCCAGTAACCATTTTGTAAAAATGAATGTGCAGCATCTAACTCAATATGTCGAAATGTCACACACGTCCATGCCCGTGGGATTCCCACGGGTGACCCCACTATATTTCTTCGTTTTTATTTCATTCAACATTATTATCCGGAAGTAAAGGTTCACATGTTCATTTCACGTGTGCAAAAACAAACTCCATTTCACGTGTGCATGGACATGAAACACAGACGGGAAATTGCTTAGAGATATTTCGTTCGAAGCAATTATACACCGCCCAAATAAAATATTTCACCGATACACCGAGCGAATTTCAGCGAATTTCAGCGAATTTCACCGAGTTTCAGGAAATTACCCAGAGATATTTCTTCGTTTTTATTTCATTAGTTACTAGCAGAAGTACTCAGCGTTGCCGGGCGGGGAAGGGGGGAAGGGCACGTACACTTTAAACATGTATATACATGTGGGATGTGGGATATATACATGTGGGACGTGGGTGTGTGTGTGTGTGCGTGTGCGCGCGCGTGCATATATATGTGTGTGTGTGTGTGTGTGTGTGTGTGTGTGTGTGTGTGTGTGTGCGTGCGTGCATATATGTGTATGTGTGTGTGTGTGTGTGTGTGTGTGTGTGTGTGTGTGTGTGTGTGCGTGCGTGCATATATGTGTATGTGTGTATATATATGTCTCTGTGTGTGTGTGTATGTGTATATATATATATATATATATATATGTGTGTGTGCATATGTGTGTATGTATGTGCATGTGTGTCGATGTACATTTGTCTGTACGTGTGTGTGTGCATGTATGTGTGTGTATATATGTGTGTGTGTTTTTGTGCATGTGTATATATGTGTGTGTCTGTATGTGTATATGTGTGTGTGTGTGTGTATATGTGTGTGTATGTTTGTGTGTGTGTATGTGTGTGTGTGAGTGTGTATATGTGTGTGTGTGGGTGTACATGTGTGTATGTGTATATATATGTGTGTGTATATGTGTGTATGTGCATATGTGTGTGCATGTGTGTCGGTGTACATGTGTGTGTACACGTGTGTATGTGTGTGTATATATGTGTGTGTGCATGTGTGTGGGTGTACATGTGTGTGTACGTGTGTGTGTGTGCGTGCGTGTATGTATGTATATGTGTGTATGTGTATGCATGTGTGTGTGTGTGTGTATGTGTATATGTGTATGTGTCTGTGTGTGTATATGTGTATGTGTGTGCATGTGTGTGTATCCATATGTGTATGTGTATATGTGTGTATGTGTATATGCATGTGTCGGTGTACATGTGTGTGTACGTGTGCGTGCGTGTGTGTGTGTGTGTGTGTGTGTGTGGATGTGTATTTGTGTGTGTGTGTATATATGTGTATGTGTATATGTGTATGTGTGTCGGTGTACGTGTGTGTGTGTGTGTGTTTGTGTGGGTGTGTGAATAAGAGAGAGACCGAATTGTGAGATACAGAAATGAAAAAACGAGGTGTGTGTGTGTGTGTGTGTGTGTGTGTGTGTGTTATTGTGAAACAGGTGCAGCATCTAACTCAATATGTCGAAATGTCACACACGTCCATGCCCGTGGGATTCCCACGGGTGACCCCACTAGTAAAAAATATTGTTTGTTTGGTCACAACCAAAAAAAATTCTAGATTTTTGCATCTATTGCTAAAAGGAGAGGTGAGAAGTTCTGGGTACACAAGATAAATTTTTCTAGATTTTTGCATCTATTGCTAAAAGGAGAGGTTCTGGGTGCACAAGATACTTTTTCCAGATTTTTGCATCTATTGCTTAAAAATGAGGTGCAACACAGAACACTGAGAAAGACATATCTGGTGCACAAGATATTTTTTCCTAGATTTTTGCATATTTTGCTAAAACGAGAGGTTCTGGGTACACAAGATAATTTTTTCTAGATTTTTGTATCTATTGCTAAAAGGAGAGGTTCCGTGCACAAGATATATGTTTCTAGATTTTTGCATCTTTTGCTAAAACGACAGGTTCTGGGTACACAAGATTTTTTTTTCTAGATGTTTGCATCTATTGCTAAAAGAAGAGGTTTCAGGTGCACAACATACATTTTTATAGATTTTTGCATCTATTGCTTAAAGAAGAGGTCCCAGGTGCACAAGATGCATTTTTCTAGATTTTTGCATCTATTGCTAAAAGGAGAGGTTCCAGATGCACAAGATAATTTTTTCTAGAATTTTGCATCTATTGCTCAAAGGAGAGGTTCAGTGCACAAGATATATGTTTCTCGATTTTTGCATCTTTTGCTAAAACGACAGGTTCTGAGTACACAATATATTTTTTTTCTAGATGTTTGCATCTATTGCTAAAAGAAGAGGTTTCAGGTGCACAACATACATTTTTATCGATTTTTGCATCTATTGCTTAAAGAAGAGGTTCCAGGTGCACAAGATACATTTTTCTAGATTTTTGCATCTATTGCTAAAAGGAGAGGTTCCAGATAAACAAGATAATTTTTTCTAGAATTTTGCATCTATTGCTAACAAGAGAGGTTCTGTTGAGGTACACAAGATACGTTTTTTTAAAGCTTTTTGCATCTATTGCTAAAAGAAGAGGTTCTGGTGCACAAGATACTTTTTCTGAATTTTTGCATCTATTGCTAAAAGCAGAGGTTCCGGGTGCACAATATATATTTTTTTCTAGATGTTTGCATCTATTGCGAAAAGCAGGGGTGGCACACGGAACACAGATGAGAAGGACATGTCTGGTGCACAAGATATTTTTTCTAGATTTTTGCATCTATTACGAAAAGAAGAGGTTCCAGGTGCACCAGATAATTTTTCTACATTTTTACATATATTGCTACGGCTAACCCCCGCTCTAGCAGGGAAAATGGCCTTAAAATGCATGTTGTGTGTTGTGTGTTTACATATATTGCTAAAACTCGAGGTTCTGGGTACACAAGATTCATTTTTCTAGATTTTTGCATCTATTGCTAAAAGAAGAGGTTCCAGGTGCACAAGATACATTTTTCTAGATTTTTGCATCTATTGCTAAAAGAAGAGGTTCCAGGTGCACAAGATACATTTTTCTAGATTTTTGCATATATTGCTAAAAGAAGAGGTTCCAGGTGCACAAGATACATTTTTCTAGATTTTTGCATCCATTGCTAAAAGATGAGGTGGCACACAGAACACTGATGAGAAAGACATATCTGGTGCACAAGATAATTGTTTCTAGATTTTTACATCTATTGCTAAAATGAGAGGTTCCGGGTACACAAGATAATTTTTCTAGATTTTTACATCTATTGCTAAAATGAGAGGTTCCGGGTACACAAAATATTTTTTTCTAAATTTTTACATCTATTGCGAAAATGAGAGGTTCCAGGTGCACAAAATAAATTTTTCTAGATTTTTGCATCAATTGCTAAAATAAAGGTTTTTTTATTTTTATTTATCCACTATCATTCTCGCTTGTACTAACAGGAAATGGTGTGAACCCGACACTTCTCATCCATGGATATTTCTCATATTTATATATTTCCGTGAGTTCGATTTTCATTCACGAACACAATAATTATGGCTAATAACTATGAAATTTCCACTCTTTCATCTTAAAGCTAAAAATTCTGTTCAAAAGACCATTTGAATCACACAATTCACGTTTATAGCAACAGCAAGTTAAAAGTGCCCGTGAGCCAAACCGAGTCAGTGTAAACACACACAGTCTATGTGCAAAGGCCTTGTTTAGCATTCATACATCATTTTGAAAGTCTTGTATGGTGGAAAACTAAAAGCGAACCTTTTGGAATTGTTTACAGAATTTATATTTTTAGTTGTAAGCATTTTTAATGAAACTGTAATTATGTGCATTCGTGTTCTTAAAGTTTTTAAATTTTCCCATATTATTCACAAAGCTCCTTGAACCGATCCCCCTTTTTCCTATTGAAACATTACCTTGACAGTCACGGATTTGACATTCGCGGAATTTTCCAGGAATGTATCCCCTATGAATGTCGGGGTCTTACTGTACTTCCAAATTTTAACAAGAGGGAGAATTGCTTTGCAATACATATCCCCTACTGGTCCCAATGTTCCAAGTTTCCTGTTCCAAGCAAAAAGGGCATAACTCCGTGAAAAATTGATGAAACGCCCCGAAACTCAAACTTGTTCTGTAACTTATCATAATAAAGTAATGTACCACGTTTCATTTGAATATGTTAAAGGGTATGGAAAAAAGTGCAGAAAACCACAGGTGGGACGGACAGACAAACGGACGGATGGATGGACAAACAGACAGACAGACAGATGGAGAGCAAACCTATAGTCCCCTCTGGGTTGAGGATATATTGGTGTGGTGTAGTAGGTTCAATGGGGTGGTGTGGAAGGGTGGTGTTCGGGACTGTTTCTGGACTACTTCAATAGCACTTGGATTTATTTTTTAACGATCATTAAAATCATCATTTTCTGCATGTTGACGCCACACTGTGTGGGGTATCGTGTTCTATGAACTCTGTAGTCAGGGCAGGAATTTGTAATTTGTTCGTAGTGTAAGCGATAGCTCGCCTATTCTTTGCGATGGACATCGTTGGGTCTTTCATGTCCACCAACTAATGCGGACAGACGGGTTGCTCATTAATGAAACGTCTATCCGAGGGACGGCACAAACTTTGATGAATCACCCTGCCCGTGAAACACCAAGATGGCCGTTTATAGCTGGGTCGGGATTTGAACCCAGGCTACGCAACTTAGAGGGGAGTGTGTGTACCTCTAGGTCTAGGCCATCCTGCCTGCCTAGACTAGCACGATGCCAGGTTCCATCACCACACTCTGCTGCTCTAGTTAGAAACGAAATCATCTTCAAATTAAAAAAAAATCTTCCTCAAGTCGTGAGGAAGTTTTTTTTAGTCGAGTCTGAGTCTTTTTAGTTACTCGATCCAAATCACTCACTGGTTGAATGAAAGTGGTTGATTGAAAATGATTTATTGATATGGACAGCCTTTTTGTCCTCCCATTACTGAAGGCTTTCAACTCTTTGATTTCTGGATTCAATAATCGAGGTCCTCAATCGTAGGAATGGTCTCAAGCAATATGATTGGATTCACGCACAGGGATCGGAGATGGGTGTTTGGAATTGAGCCAGGTTGTGCTGGCCTAGACAACATTACGGGGTCTTTATCGAAACGGTAATGTGTGATCCACAAGATCGATGGTGAAGGAGCGACCTCCAGGGTCCTGACCTATGCTGACTCGACTCCAGGCTAAGTGGACATCATATTTAAACACTGATGGTACATTTGAAGCTTGTGAGTCAAACAAACCAAGCTCTGGCACGCATTCTAATTGGCTCCTCCTGTTTGTCATCAGACTCCTGGGGTGACCTACATTTATATGGGAGGTGATGCAGATGCAAGGGACATCCCGTGGGTTGAAGAGCTCATGCCTTAACCTCGGCTCCAACAATCAAATGGATATTATCCAATCAAATCCACCTGCCGTGCACATTTGGCCATATTGTGCGGATTCATTAACACGCTTGAGGAAAGTGGGCACTTCATGTGCAGAATCTCCTTGGTTGGTCCATTTGTGGTGGATGGAGTTAAGGTGGCAATAAAACTGCCCTTTCTCCCTTGGACGAATTGAAAGCCTATTTCACAAATAGTGTGAAATTTTCCACTCGGATAAAAACCTTCATCGAGCCTTTCAAGCCTGTTCCAACATCTTCACACAGACAGGTCTGATGTTTATAACATGCTGTGGATAATGAAGGGTTTACCTACTACCCTTACTGGACATTCATTTCACCCTCAACCTCATACTTATTCAAAATTGATGTCAGGTGACGAGTATACATTGCAGAGTATCACATTCGGTAGAGTTTGTCGAGAGATCTGAGCTTACATACATTATTTGTTTCGGAAGAGAATGCAGCACTACCTTTCAACAGGCAGAATATTGAGGCCAATACAATGTTTACTGAAGATATGTAAGAATAAACCACACCGTATGGACTGGCATAGAAACGCTCATCATGGAGAAAAATTATTCGGTAAAAGTTGTTTCAAATTAATCCAAACTCTATCTATCTCACCTTCTCTCTATTCTTTTCACCCTCTCTTTTGCTCAAGGTCATCTGTCATCAGCTTGGAAATCACCAAACATCACTGCTTTACACCAAAAATGTGCAAAAACAGATCCTTGCAACTACAGACCAATCAGCCTGCTCCCAATTATCAGCAAAGTCATGGAATCCATCATTGCTTCGGATATCAAATCCTTCCTCTTCTCCAATGGCTTGATCTCTGATCATCAATTTGCTTTCAGACCAGGTTACTCTACTCTGGACATGCTGCTTCTGCTGTCTCAACAATTGATGGAGGTCCTCAATGCCAAACAGGAAATTAGAGCTGTCTCCCTTGACATATCGCGTGCCTTCAATACGGTCTGGCACCCCGCTATGCTCACCAAACTCTCCTCCTTTGGTATCCATGGAAATCTCCACGCATGGCTGGCGGACTTCCTCTCTAGTCGTAGTCAACGTGTGGCCCTGAATAGGTTTCGCTCATCTCCTCTTCCTGTTCAGGCTGGAGTTCCTCAAGGCAGTGTTCTGGGCCATGTGCTTTTTCTGGTCTTCATCAATGATCTTTCCGACTCACTGGAAAATCCTCTCTATCTCTTTCCTGACGACTCCACTCTCTGCCGCTCCATTCCTCATCCCTCAGATCGGCACTCTGCTCTCTGCAGACCTGGACAAAATCACAAACTGGTCAAACAAGTGGAACATGTCTTTCAATCCTGACAAATCTCACACTCTCACTTTGTCACTCCGAAAAGACCGACTGGACAACCCTCCCATCTACTTTCTCAACAATCCTCTCCAAGAAGTTCTGTCACTCAGGCTTTTGGGTCTCACTATCAGCCATGATCTTTCCTGGGAAAACCACATTTCCAAGCTGGCCTCCAAAGCTAGTCGCCGACTGGGCATCCTCCATCGTGCGAAGTCCTTCCCTGGCACACCTGAGCTCCTCATCACATACAAGGCTTTCATCCACAGCTTGAGGGAATACTGCTCTCCCCGTATGGGCTGATGCTCCTTCCTCACACCTAGCTCGGCTTCACGCTGTTGAAACGAAAGCTTTCAGAATCATTGGAATCTCCCGTGATGAAGCTAACTCCGAGGGCCTTTCACTTACTCACCGCAGGCAGGTTGGTGGTCTTTCTGTCTTCTACCGACTCCTCTCTGGCCTAGCTACCCCAGCTCTGTCTGTGTGTGCTCTGTCCCCCAAATATTCCGACAGGTCGCACAAGATCTGCCAGCAACCCTCTTCTGGTGAAACTGCCAAAATGAAGACTTTCTGCTCACCTTCACTTTTATTCCTCTTTTCTCCCACCTCTGGAACAAACTCCCACACTCTCTTCAATCCCACTACTCCCTTTAGGTCTTTAAAACAGCTGTTCATCACCATCTGTTGTCTTCCCCCATCCAAAACCTTGATCTCTTTTATCCCCGTTAATTCACCCCAAACCCACTTCTTTTTTTTTTTTTTTAACCCCGACTTCTTTCTTTCCTGGAAGTTCTAGCAGTGTCCATGTGTTTTATACCTTTCCCACCCCCTTGCCCCACCTTCCCATGCCTCCTCCCCCCAAGCCCTCTCCCTCCCTCCCACGGATCTTCCATTGTCCCTGTTCTCTGCTGTTGTACTTGTGTGCTTCCTCTCTCTCCCCATCTCGTCTCCTGCTCCCCTTATTGTATGTTTTGTGTGTCCTTTTGTCCTTTTTTGTGATTGATGTTAGCTCTTTCACGAGCCTCGATCTTGTATACAAAAATAATAATAATAATAATGCAGCCCCACCAATTGTAAAAAAGAAGATTAAAAAAAATAAATAAACAGATATACATCAACAACCGGGAGTATGATAAAAGAGCAGGAGGATATAAAAAATAGGTGGACAGATTGTGAGTAGACAAAGAAGGATCACTGGAAATGCTAAGAATAGGACAGCTCAACTATGATGGAGAACGTAACAGTATTAATGCCCAAGACCAAGGACACTACACGAATGGCTTTAAAAATATGGTCGGACTGAGCCAGGCGGACAAGTGTAGGTTCTGCAAGGTAGAAACAGAAAGTATGAGCCACCTCCTATCAGGATGTTAAAAAAAAACAACTCGTGTCAGAGCAGCTGTACACCCAAAAGCACAACAAGGTATGTCGAGTAACATCTGCAAAAGTCTAAAAATCCCAGTTCCAGAAAACTGCTCGAAACATAAACCAACAGCAATCATTTTCAAAACCAAAATCAAGCTCACATATGATCTAATGATCCCATTGACAAAGAAAACAAAGCATTGCGACCGTATATAGTACTGGGATACAAAAAAGAAAAACGAGGCGGTGCGACTGGATATAGTACTGGGATACAAAAAAGAAAACAAAGCATTGCGACGAGATATTGTACTGGGATACAAAAAAGAAAACAAAGCATTGCGACCGGATATAGTACTGGGATACAAAAAAGAAAACGAGGCATTGCGACCGGATATAGTACTGGGATACAAAAAAGAAAACGAGGCATTGCGACCGGATATAGTACTGGGAAACAAAAAAGAAAAAGCATTGCGACCAGATAGAGTACTGGGATACAAAAAAGAAAAAGCATTGTGACCGGTTATAGTACTGGGATACAAAAAAGAAAAAGCATTGTGACCGGATATAGTACTAGGATACAAAAAAGAAAACGAGGCATTGCGACCGGATATAGTACTGGGATACAAAAAATAAAACAAAGCATTGCGACCGGATATAGTACTGGGATACAAAAAAGAAAACGAGGCATTGCGACTGAATATAGTACTGAGATACAAAAAAGAAAACGAGGCATTGCGACTGAATATAGTACTGGGATACAGAAAACAAAGCATTGCGACCGGATATAGTACTGGGATACAAAAAAGAAAACGAGGCATTGCGACCGGATATAGTACTGGGATACAAAAAAGAAAACAAGGCATTGCGACTGAATATAGTACTGGGATACAGAAAACAAAGCATTGCGACTGAATATAGTACTGGGATACAGAAAATAAAGCATTGCGACCGGATATAGTACTGGGATACAAAAAAATAAAACAAAGCATTGCGACCGGATATAGTACTGGGATACAAAAAGGAAAACAAGGCATTGCGACTGGATATAGTACTGGGATACAAAAAAGAAATCAAAGCATTGCGACTGGATATAGTACTGAGATACAAAAAAGAAAACGAGGCATTGCGACCGGATATAGTACTGGGATACAAAAAAGAAAACAAGGCATTGCGACTGAATATAGTACTGGGATACAGAAAACAAAGCATTGCGACTGAATATAGTACTGGGATACAGAAAACAAAGCATTGCGACCGGATATAGTACTGGGATACAAAAAAATAAAACAAAGCATTGCGACCGGATATAGTACTGGGATACAAAAAAGAAAACAAGGCATTGCAAAGGTGTCAGTCCCCAGAGATGTTGGCCTAAACGATGCGGAAATGAAGAAAATGACCAAATACTAAACCCGCAAAAATGAAGTGAAAAGATCCTGGAAGCTGAACAGCGTCAAATTGTACCAGTGATTATTGGAGCAACGGGAATGATAAAACATAAGTTTACAGAGATCTTAAAAACCATCCCTGGGACTATTACGACAAATGAACTGCATTGGAAGCTGTTCGAAGCTCGGTGATGATCCTCAAAAGAGCACTCGAAACAAAATCTTTAGTAAGGGAAACTGTTAACTTCAGCAAGCTTGCCTTCAGTGTATCTGCAGTCAAATTATCTGGCACTCTGTATTTCTTTCTAGCTTGTGCTGGATTATTTTTGTAGAGCTGGGCTGGTTGGTTGCAAAGAATGCATACATCCTTATACAGGAGGTCAACTGACTGTGATCTTCTAGAACTGCAGCCAGTTGATGAACTGAACTCACAAGTAGTGCGTCTTCTCTTCAACTTTGATGACTCTTTCTCTGCCTTTGATGCTTGAGCTGACTTCTTGGTGGTTGCAACAAAGTTGTTGTACAGATCATTTTTACACTTCTGGTGGTACCTCAGTTTTCCTTCCTTTTGAGCCTCCTTCATACGTTCCACAACAGTAACATTTTCGACAGTTTCTGCTTGTTTCAATAAAGTTGAGTATCCCTTTGGAGTTGCCTGTATGAGCCTTTCAGCTGGTGTATCCGAGCGTGCACAGATGAAGCAATTGAGCACAGGTGGAGTAACGTCTTCATCCATATTGCTAGACTCCATGTCCTGCAAAGTAGAAAATGAGATATATTTAGAAATTATTTTTCCACAAAGGAGTGTCTGTGGTGAAATATAAATGTTAACAATCAACTCAGAATCATGAAAAACCCTTATTTGACCCCTCATAAGTTACTTAAGGGCCGATTAAAAAAACATAAAAATTCTCGAAAATAATTTTTCGGTACCCGAATTCAACAGCTTTTTTTCTGGGTTTCCCACGGGAGTTGAACTTCAACATTTTAACACATGTTATTACACACCTTTACAAACATATTGGTGAAGAAATTTTTTGGTAACAATTTAGTTAACAGATTTGTGAAATATCTCATAAAATGCCCTTACTACTTGAGAACAAGAAAACCTCCCAAACTGGTCCATAAATCCTGATCCCTTTCTGAAACGTCGGTGCCTACTTGAAGACCTGGGAGGACTCCATTCTACCTTCTGAAACCCGCATATGGAGATAACAAGGAACCACACATATACATATACATACACAAACACGTACCACACACACACCATCCGTGAATTGTAATGAGGATTACACCAGTGATAAGGAAATACACACAAAGAGGCAATTTTGGCCACATGATATGTGCACTGTGCAGCCACCATTTTTGTCCACATGTGGAAGAATATTCTGGAGATATGAAATCGGTGAAGAATCACCTCCATTTGATGTTCATAAAGGAAGAAATGGAGAGGAAGAGAGGTACGTTTGAGGATGATTCAGTATGAGGCTGTGGGAGTGTGGGAGGGTGGGGTTGCTTCGGTTTGAAAAGGATAATAAAGATCAGGAAAGGAACGAGAATGTGTGGGATATACTGGAGGAATGGGAGCGGGATTCGGTGGGGGCAAGAAGAGCGGCACGGGGGTAAAGATTTTCATAAATAATGCTTCCATTAAGTGTTGGGCTGACAGGATGGACCAGAGGTCGGTCTAGCCTGGGTTTGAATCCTGATGCAGATATAAACTGTCATCCTGGTGTCTCAGGCAGGGTGATTGATCAATGTGTGTGCTGTCCCTTCGATGAACGTTAAATTTGGCATCCCATCTGTCAGCATTACTTGCTGGATGAGATCGGACGGTGCAGTTTGCAAAGAGTTGGTGAGCTATCTCGGCACCCTGAACAAATTACAAAATCCTGCCCTACACTTGCTCAAACATCAGGCCTGGCCAGCCGGTTCTTGAAAGACTTGGGTCAACCTCACAGGGACATGGGAATAATTGTGGCCATGAGGAAGAAGACGAAGAAGAAGATTGCTTTAATTAACTTTCATATCATTGACCAGAAATTCGTCCGAAAGGTGCAAACATTCGATGTTGGATCCTTCCATGCAGCTATCTGATCACATGTCCAAGTCCTGGATGTCTGGTGCATGTGAGATCTTTTTAACTTCCTCCTTGTGGGTAGACAGGGAGGACATGTTGGCTCCCCAGGGTTTGCTTGGACCTGGTCCGATTATTCGATCCGGCGAGCAGTCAGCATGCTAGCTCGGACTTTGTTTGGACCTCGCCCGATGAGTCAGTCCAGTGACCAGTCTGTTATGTTTGCAATTCACATGTTTATAATTGATATGTTTGGAATATAGGAGTGACGTCATCGGAAACGGAAATGACGGTTAGAGTAGAAAGTGTGGGAGGAGCTGAGAGAGGCACGCGGTTTGGGATGAGGCCTGAAGCCGAAGGCCGAAGTCTGGGTGATTGGTGATTAAACCGTTGACGTTCACAAGCAGTACGTTTCGTGTGATTACTGGATACAACATATGGCGACGAGGATGGCTGAAATTTCGTTACCTCCACCGGCACCATTCCTGCCGGTCCCAGGCGAACCCACAGTACCATGGCGGTGGTGGTATCAGTCGTTTGAAACGTACTTACTTGCGCTGGATTTACAAGCCACGGCGGCCCCACGTAAGCGAGCCATTCTTATTCACTGCTTGGGTACGGAAGGCCAGCGGATTTTCTCCACTTTCAAACAGGCGAGCGATACGTTCCAAGCAGCGGTGGATGCACTTTGTGCACACTTAGATTCTCGGCGGAGTCTTCTTCTCAATCGCTTTCAGTTTCGTCAGCAGTCTCAGCGGCCGGGTGAGTCCATGATCCAATTTGTGTCTGCACTGAGAGAGCCAGTACAGCACTGCAAATTCGGAGCACCGCAGGACGAGTTAATAAGGGATCAGCTCATTGAAAAAACATCTTGTGTTCCGCTGAGGAAGCGCCTGCTGTTAGAATCTGATGATTTATCATTGGGGAAAGCGGTGGATATCGCGAAGCAAATGGAAGCGGCATTAGCAGCGGCATGTACGTTGGCAGACACCACAGCGCCATCTTTGGATACTACAGTGCCTGTACAAAAAGCTCAAAGTACCTCCCGGCGTTGCACTAACTGTGGATCACTCGGACATGCAGCCCGGTTCCCGGAGTGCCCTGCAAATGGCCAGGGCTGTAGGGATTGCAAAGAAATGCACCACTTTGCCCGGTGCTGCCGCTCATCGCCCGTCCTTTCAGCTACCACATCTGGCACAGAAACTTCATCACCAGTCGCAATCAACTCGGTGTCCCAGCCAGTCACTGCATTCAAAACTTGTGGATGCTACGTGAATGATATTCTGAATCCGCTTCTGGTTGATACAGGTGCCAAGGTCTCGATTCTCGATAAGGCAACTTATGACAATTTTTTTCCGCACATTCCTCTGAAACAGAGTGCAATGGCTCTGTCGGGTTATGGCAGCACCAACATTACCGTGCTGGGTACTGTCAGCCTACCAGTGCGGTACAAAAACCACACTGCTGCTCCTTCAGTTTTCTACATCACCACAATGGGTGCCAATCTGATGGGGCTGGACCTATTCCACAGTCTTCACTTTCGACTGGCTGATTCATGTGGCACAGATGTCCTGCAGGTCACGACCACCTGGCACCACATGTTTCCTGCATTGTTTACAGACCTGGTGTGCATCTTTGACTTTGTACACCAGCCTACAGTTAACGCTGCTGTTGCACCAGTCATTCAACCCCTGCGGAGGGTACCTCTGGCTCTCCAGGACCAGGTCACGGCCAAACTACAGCGTCTCCTCGACTCTGACGTCATCGAATCCATCAATGCATCCCCTTGGATTTCAAACCTGGTCGTTGCATGGAAAAAATCTGGGGAGCTGCGACTGTGTGTGGACTTCCGGGCACTCAACAAGGCCATCATTCCGGATAAATATCCCCTGCTCACCGCAGAAGAACTCACCACACATTTCCATGGCTCCACTGTTTTCAGCAAACTGGATTTAAAGCAAGGTTACTTACAAGTGCCCCTGGCACCAGCCAGCAGAGACCTCACAGCCTTTGTCACGTACATGGGGGTTTTCCGTTACAAGCGCATGCCTTTCGGCCTCTGCTCGGCTCCCAGCTGTTTTGAGAAAATAATGTCTCTTCTCCTAGCCGGCATACCTGGGGTGTCAATCTACTGGGCCGATATTGTGGTACATGGCGCCACCCAGCCTCAACATGATGCTCGACTACAACAAGTTTTTGGTCAAATCTCTGCCCATCACGTCACACTCAACTCTGCGAAATGCCTCCTCGGGGTTCCAGAGATAGAGTTTGGGGGGTACAAGCTCTCGGGGCAAGGCATCACTCCTATCTTATCACATGTTGACGCCATCCATGCCCTTCCTGAGCCACAGTCAATATCCCAACTCGCCTCCTTATTGGGTATGGCCACACATTACCTCCGCTTCCTCCCACAGTTTGCCTCTACTACAGCGCCACTACGCCACCTCCTCAAAAAGGATGTACATTGGGAATGGACCACGGCTTGTAGCCACGCTGTACAGACACTTAAGCATCAGCTCACTTCTTCTCCCACTCGAGCGCACTTCAGTCTCACAGCGTCCACAATGGCTACCTGTGATGCCTCCTTGGTGGCACTGGGTGCTGTACTGTCACAGCTTCATGGTGGGGTAGAGAAACCAGTAGCATTTGCTTCCCGTTCCCTCACTCCTGCTGAACAAAAGTACTCGGTGGGTGAGAGGGAAGTGTTGGCATGCATTTGGGCATGTGAGCGCTGGCATCTCTACCTCTGCGGCAGAGCCTTCACGATGCGAACAGACCATCAAGCTCTCATGGCACTTTTGACTACCAGCGGCTCAGGACATAAACCACTATGATTACTCAGGTGGGCAGACCGCTTGAATCAGTACAATTTTAAGTTGGAATTCACACCGGGACACCAGAACACCGTTGCGGACCTTCTGTCAAGAGCGGTCGTTCCACCATCAACGACTCAGCAGGAAACAGACACCGAACCTGATCTAGTGCAACTGCTTCAGGCACCCTTGTCCACTGTTGTTTCCATGGAATCACTTTGTAAAGGGTCCCAGGACGACGCTCTGTTTACCATGCTCTGTACCTACATTAGAGGGAGGTGGCCGTCCAACGTGAAAGGGGAGCTGTTACCCTACTACAGAGTGAGGGCAGAATTATCCTGCTGGGAGGATGTCTGCATTGCCAGAGGTCACCGAACCTTGATTCCGGCATCCCTTAGAGTGCAGGTCTTGCGAATGGCACTTGAGGGACACCTTGGAGTCGTGAAAGTTAAACAGCGCTGCAGAGACATTGTCTGGTGGCCCACCATCGATCAAGACATCAAACTGATGGTCAAGGATTGCACTGCATGTCTCCTCAGCAGAAAATCCTCTCAGCCAACTCCTGCCCCTCTATCCCCTATACAGTGGCCATCCGCACCTTGGAAACATCTCCAGGTGGACCTCTGTGGAGAACTGCATGGGGCACCAGCCCATGCCCGTTACCGACTCGTGGTGTATGACCTCCATTCAAAGTGGCCTGAAGCTTTGCTGCTGGGGTCAGTCACCACTCAATCGGTTATTCAAAAGCTTGATTCATTGTTTGCCCGGTGGGGTCTCCCGGATATCATTACCACAGACAACGGCCCCAATTTATTTCTGTTGACTTTACAGCTTACCTGGCAGAGAGAGCTATCAAGCACATTAGAACAGCTGTATACCATCTTCAAGCTAATGGAGGTGTGGAGCGCCACAACCAGATGCTAAAGAACAGCATCTGTGCTTACCTGACCGAAGGTTGGCCATTTGAAGCAGCTCTCCTGCAAACACTCTTACACTTTCGGGCCTCCAAGCACACAACTACAGGGGTATCTCCCGCGTCGCTGATGCTGGGAAGGGAACTACAACTCCCGCTCGATCGCCTTGACTTTACCAACGGTAATCCTACATCGTCAGCTACACGTTTGCAGGTAGAGACCCAGCAGCAGCATATGAAGTTGAGGTTTGACCAGTCCAAAAGGGCCAAACCACCAACGTTACAGGAGCGGGACTGGGTGCGTGTCTGGCTGCCTCGGCGTCGCAACAAGCTGCAGGCTCGATGGTCGGACCCAGTGCCGTGGAAATTGAGAGTCTGGCCAACTGAAATACTGGCGCCATGTTGCATACCTAACTTCGCGTGCTGGCACTGCGAGATGTATGTCAGCTGTGGCAATCCTGTAGTTCTGTGACGAGGGAATCGATGTTATTACTGTTTGGTCGCAGATTTAATGAGGAACAACTAATTCAAGTTAAAGTGACATGTTGTTTGTTATTGGAATAATAAAATCTGCAAGCGGCGTCATTTATTCACACGAATTGTTTGCCTGTCGTGGCACATGATTTATTGTCAGCTGCATACAGCATACTGATGAATTTTCTTTCTCTTGGCATGAAATTGTAATTTGATAAAATGGAGCTTGTATACTAGTTTTCATCTATTATCTGGAAACGTAACATTGAAGAGCAGGGCTCTTGCTTGAGACGGACGAAGTGACAGGCAAGACACAAACTCGTCCGAGAAGATGTTTATTGTAAAAACCAACTCGGGAACTCTCTCCAAGCCCGTTTATCGGGCTGCATATATATCACAACCCGAAAGCACAACCGAAACCGAAAGCCCCGCCTCTCAGGCGAGGCGCGCTTTGGTGGTCACGTGACCGACAGGTGCAAAGGATTATAACCGCATGCGCGGCACACTTTGGTGGTCACGTGACCGGCCACCCCGGCGCCGTGGTTTGCTTGCCGGGGAGCAAGGAGATTCTGTTGCTGGTCTCGCTTGGGGGACCCATGGGTCGCTACACACACCCCCCCCAGAATGGACTTGATCCAGGAAGGTCAACCTGAGGGGGGTCCGGATGACCCGACCGAAACAACCCCTGACCAGTCGCGGGGGGGGGGGGGTCCGGTGTGGTGGCGGGTGGTCGGACGGGGGGTGCAGTGGACGGGGGGACGGCCGAGGGGCCGGGCAAGTCCTCGGGGGAGGCTGCCGAGGTTCCTCGCGGGCCTCCCGAGGTTGCAGTTCACGGGTGCAGTGCCGAGAAGGCTCGAGCGGTGCACGCGAAAAGTGGGTGAGCCAACCGAGGGGCTGGTCAAGGCCTCGGGGGAGGCTGCCGAGGTTCCTCGTGGGCCTCCCGAGGATGCAGGGTCGGAGAAGTAGTTGCGGTTGTAGTTGTAGGTGCGCGAGGGTGACGAAGCGGCCGTGCCGCCAACGTCAGCGCGCGCGAAGGTGACGAAGCAGCCATGCCGCGAACGTCAGTGCGCGCGAAGGTGACGAAGCAGCCGTGCCTTCGGAGGGTCTTGGAATAGGTTTGCCCCTCCGGTCGTAGAGGAGGAGCCGAGCGCGGTGCGCGAACCTCATAGTCATGGCCGTCGTCGTTACCGAAACTCCGGCATGTCGAAACCGCGTTCGAAACTGCGCCCGAAGCCGTGCGGGAGAAGCCGGCGTCACCAGCCTAGGTGGCTTCCCTGGCTAGGGCACGCTTGCCATGTCCGTTCGCAGCCCCCGCATCCGTGCGGGGGCAGTCGGGGTCACCAGTGAAGAGCAGGGCTCTTGCTTGAGACGGACGAAGTGACAGGCAAGACACAAACTTGTCCGAGAAGATGTTTATTGTAAAAACCAACTCGGGAACTCTCTCCAAGCCCGTTTATCGGGCTGCATATATATCACAACCCGAAAGCACAACCGAAACCGAAAGCCCCGCCTCTCATGCGAGGCGCGCTTTGGTGGTCACGTGACCGACAGGTGCAAAGGATTATAACCGCACGCGCGGCACGCTTTGGTGGTCACGTGACCGGCCACCCCGGCGCCGTGGTTTGCCTGCCGGTTACGTCACCGGCTGGAGCAAGGAGATTCTGTTGCTGGTCTCGCTTGGGGGACCCATGGGTCGCTACAACATACAATATTCCCATAATGCTACGAAAGTACAATGTCTATTATTTTATTCATTAGCTTGGGTTCACAAATGTTGTTATACTTTCGTTTTACGTTTTCAAAGAACACTTTTCTCAGGAAACTGACACAAACAGTGACAAATATTGCGTCATAAACAAGTATTTCCTGATATATAAGCATATATAAACAGTACATGTTACAGGGTATATGTATAACAAGGGATTATGTATAATACCTGATTTTCAGTTATTATACATAATCCCTTATATATTGTTACAGACACGACTTTGATGTTAAAGTGGGCCGAGCGGAATGGCCGTCGTGTCCGCACAAATTACCCGACTATACTCGACGTTGACGAAGTCGCGCTACGCTGGCTCAATAAGAAAAAGAAGACACCCGGCTGGATTACAATCACACAATACGACACCAGGGGTTCAGTTCTCAAGACCTCCGGAGGAGGTTATATTAAGGCGGAAAAGGTTAGATTACAGGGGCTAGAGGTATATTACAGGAAGACAGGCACTTAGACACACTCTTATATTAACCCCGGACAGACGACAGACACACGGGACAAAATGCTGACTCACACGGGGATTGATGGCAAGGAAAGGCAGGTAGCGATGGCTCAAGGTGCACTCTTGGCTCAAGGCAGAATCGACTCGGTCCGGTCCAGAGATGCGGGGAGGTATCGTCGCGCTGGGGGTGGCGGTGGCTTCTCTCTCCAGTCTCCAAGCTGAGGCGCATCTCTCCTCACATCCGGCGCGTCGCCGCGTATATCCGGCGGGGAGTGACACGCCCTCGGCTCGTTAGCTCCGCCTCGTGGAATCGGCACGTTGCTTCTCATTGGGTGCGTGCGGGGGGGGTTTACCAGGCTCCGCCCTTGACGAGGAGCTGACAGCCAGCCCCTTCGGGGTAACGCCGTGGAGCGTATGGTCTGGAGCTAATCGAGCCGGTGTGAGGACGCATCCTCCCCCGCTCCGCCGCCATCTCCCCTGTTGTTGTTGTAATTGTTGTTGTAGTTGTTGTTATTGTTGTTGTTTGGGGAAGAAGATGGGAGGAGGTATGGGAAAGGTCCTAAACTCACTACTGATGCCATATCATCACATTCTGGTGCAACGAAGAGTCATAATTAATGGAGACGAGGCCTTAACTGACATAGAATAAGAATAACTAGGAAGATGTCCGAAAGTTGTCTACGTGTGGTGCGGTGGACC
Source organism: Myxine glutinosa (assembly GCF_964187855.1). NCBI lineage: Eukaryota > Metazoa > Chordata > Myxini > Myxiniformes > Myxinidae > Myxine > Myxine glutinosa. The sequence goes on from NC_136265.1 coordinate 117,353,465, forward strand.
TGGGCACGACATTTAATGGGGGAATAAGGGGAAGGTCGGCTCTACTGATTGTTATTTACATGCAATGGGACTAGGGAATGGGGGATCGGGGAAAGTTGGGGAGTATTGGAGAAAATAGGGGAATATTTACAAGCGGATATGGAGGCCAAATTCCATATTCGCAACATTGCACCCTTCTCTACCCTCGGGGCGTCCCGACCCGATAAATTTTTACCTACTTTAGTGTGGCACGCAATGTAGTTCCCTCTACTATTAACTCTACCCTGAGTGCGACAGTTTTACAGATATTCACAAATGAGTAAATATGTCCCCCTGCGACGTTGCACCCTTCTCCTCACAGAAACACACCCACAGGATAACCGAATCCGGAAAGAATTCGCAAACTAAACATACAGCCGGTAGGGAGCATTATTTACAAGACTACGCTGCTATTTACACTACGATCCAGGACCTGTTTTTGGAGGAACACATGCAGATGTTATGCATAGAGAGAGAGCGCGCTTGCCAACATCGATACACCAACCCACGAGTGCTCTGTGGCCGACGGCCTTTAATAACGTGCAGAGCACCCTTCCCGAGCATCAACAGCACCACCCCACCACCAATCGGTGCAGTCACCATTGTTCATTGGAATAAAAATAAATGCGACAACCCCTAACCCTGCAGGTGTCTCTTGCTCTTCTTGTGGTGCACTTGGTGTCAACTAAAAGTGGTTCACCTGTATGGCATAGGTGCCACGTTGACCCATAGGTCCATCCCCGGGTGGTGCTTGGCCGCAAACGAACTGCGGTCCATTGTGGGTGGCCACAAACATTGCGGTCCATATGGTGTATCGATCCCGGCAGCAAACAGCGAAAGTGCAGGCCCACAACTGCGCAGCCAGCACCTCTCTTTCCTCTCTCTCTACCCCAAAGCCAGATCCTCGGAGGTGGGAGACAAAAGAAGCAGACAAGTGAGTAAGGTGGTAAGGGCGCAAAAATGCACGCAATGTAAGGTGATGCACACTGGGGGCACATGGGAACCAGGTGAGACAGGTACGTTCCTATCGTACGCCCCCCCCCCCCACCAGGTAACCTACATGGCCCCTCCCTTACCCCTTACTGCATCCACAAAACACAACACTACCCATAAACATCTACTTTACAAATCGACAAACATCCCTACTGTCTTCCCCGTTCCTCCCATAAACCAAATTCGTCTTCTCTCCCTCCTAACCAATCAAATTTGCCATTTTCAACTCTCATCAAAATTTGCCATTTTCAACTCAACATCAAAATTTGCCATTACCAATTCATCATCAGTCCCTCCTAGGGAGGGAGAGATGGAATCACCCCAATGTCTCATCCACGTCGTGATGCGTCTCACAAATCCACAGCAATTTCATTTCCTGCAACAAAACAAAGAAAACACAGGTGTGGAGTCATCATCATCACCACAGGTAAGTGGCTGCGTATGGTGCAACAGGTTCATCAATCCTAACTATTTCCTAAATGACTTTAACAACTTTACACTACCCGGGGTCTTTCTCCGGCCAAACCATTGGCCCTCTTACACTATGGGTTCTAAAAACCAATTCCCATTGGCCAAACTGTGGTGCTCTTCAATTTGGGGTCTCACTCCCCCGATTCATCTCCCGGTGCCCTCGCACAATTTCTGGGCTGTGGCGTGTACCTCTCCCAGCGGGTCTACCCACCTGCACACCTCCACCACTGCAGTTGCCTCCGAGCTTACCTGCTCCTTGCCCTAACCTAACTACCTGGGGAAGGCCCTCTGGCACTCTCCCCACTCGGTGCCCTCTCTGGCACTGGGCTACCCGGGTCCGTCCTCCGGATCCTCGGGCCCCATCCACAACTCTACCGGCTCCCAGAGCCCACCTGCGGCCTCACCTGGCCAACATCCTCACAGTGGTGGAGTGCCCAACCAACTACACACACTAACAGGCTACACGCCCAGCCATTTCCACAACACTAATGCACCCATCCACAACACCATTCTGCAACCGCACCACAGATGCCAATATCCAACCACAATTTACCTGTAGCCTCTACCTAACACTTACACTACCCGCCCCGGGTACTCGTGAAAGGGGTCCACTCTTCCCCCATCCACACCTTCGCACCATGCACACCACTCCGTACCACTTACTCCAACTCTCTCCACACACCTGTATTTGCACACCTGTGCTCTCACACCTGGTGCCACCTGCACCCTTCTCTCCCCAAGCGCATTCGCGCTGATCCACAACACTCATTACTCACACACTGTTCCTCACACCTGTCCAGTTGCACACCTGTGCAATCACACCTGTTCAGTTGCACACCTGGGCAATCACACCTGTTCCATCCTCACACACACGGCATCATCTCAGCTAACTACTCCCTTCGGACACTTGCGCTTCCCAGTCCCTTTAAACTATTGCGCTCCCACGTCATTATCATCCACACTAAACTACCTGCGTCCCCACTACAGGTATCAGTCACTAACTAACCTTAACGTCACCTAATGTCATCTTCTAGATCCCTACACACAATATCCTAACCCACCCGGGCTAGTTTTCACTGCCATACACCCCATAAGCTATTGCTCCTTTGCCCCCCACATGGGAAGGATGGTGGATTTGCCATCCCACCACATCGGGGGTCTCTCACTACCAATTTTGCACATCAAATTTCAACAAATCAAAAATTTGCCAATCACTACCCATCATCTGCCAATCACTACTGCCAATCCCTTGCCAATCATCAAATTTTGTTTTTCTCTAATTTTGGGTCCAAAACACTAACCTCATCACCCAGTCTACTCACTACTACCTCTCGGTGCGCCAATTCCTGTCCAAAGCCCGGCTTCGTAAAGCCAAGCAATGGATGCTGGTTGTTTTGTGCCGGCGGCTGGATGCGTCCGGCATTCGGGGCAGGGACGGGGGCTTACCCGGGCCGAGATCCCACGCACCACCTCGGCGTGGAGCCATCCAATGTCCCGATCTCGACCTGCCGGCACGTCTCAACAAAAAGTGGTCGCCATAACGACCCTTCCTATCCAGCTGCCCGCTCCGCCTAGTGGAGCACGGACGCGGCCGTCCCACGCGAGGCCCAGCGTGGATCGCGCACGGCGGTCCTTTCGAACCCGCCGTGGCTCGGATCCCCGCTGGTTCTCGCGGCACGCGAAGCCCGGCACGCACCGAGGGCCCGCTTCGGCTAAAAGTCGACCTAACCTCTAACCTGTGTAACGTCGATGCTTCACCTGGACGCTTACACCCCGCAGCCCGTTCCTTGCTCACACATCCAGCCGTGCCCATGCTCCTCGTACCTTTCCTTACACACCCAGGTACACTCATTCCACTCACAGCCTTGGTCACACACCTGACCACCGAACACTTTGGCACACATTCGTCGCTCGCACACCTCACCAATACACCTCTTCGCGCCCCCTCCTCTGTGACAATCACAGGTGTGCTCTCATTCGCACACCCAACCACGTGCCTCACCACCAACTCCAGCGTGCATTCCCACTCACGCTCTACCATTCCAGGTGTGCATCCTTCCATCCCAGGTGTACATCCTCGCTCACCTGTCACAACTAACTCACGCTCCATGTCACTCTCACTACTTTCACCTCCATTCCTGACAGCGCACTCACCCTTACTCTTGACAGCACACTCTTTCCCCATGCACCTGTCCGTCACACACCTTTCTCGCGCACACTCTCCCGTTACACCCTCTGTAACACTCACCACAGGTGGACACTCTTCCTTACTTCTGACAGCGCACTCTTTCCTCATGCACCTGTCTGTCACACACCTTTCTCGCGCACACTCCTGCGCACACTCTCCCGTCACACCCTCTGTAACACTCACCACACCACGCTTCCATGTGCTCCCTCGCACACGCGCTACGACCGACTCACTCTCGCCAGCACACTCACTCCTTGGCACGCACTTTTTCCTCACACACCCCAGAGTCGGACTTTCTTGCACACCTCCATTTTCGCACACCAGACCTGTCGCACACTTCACCAACGGCCTCTCACGAACACCCGGGTCTATCTCGACCCCCAAGCTTATTAAATCCCCTGGCGCATCATACGCACGACCATATTGGTCACCACTTACACCGGGTCCTCTTCCTCTTCGCTTCTCCTCCATCACCTGCGAATCCCTCATCCGGTTAATGAGCACATCACGATCCAAACACAGACTTTGGACCAATTCTTTTATCTCCTCTTTTATCTCTTTGTTATCCCCTCTCCGTCGCTTCTTAATTTCGCTCATCCCTTCTTCCACTTCTTCTAATTTGTGCCTCACCTCTTTTATTCCCCGGTACGTCTCCTCAAGCTCATCCTCTAAGGCTACCTTGACCGTTTCCATGTGCGTCCTCACCTGCCGGTCCTTCGTCTCCATTACCTCTATCACCTCGTCCAACCTCGTTGTCAGTCCCTCACGTACCATCTGACATTCCCTCTTCGTCGCTACCAAGTCATCTTTTAGTTCTTTCTGTGTCGCCTTTAAACCTCCTAATACCGCAGTGTTCCTTTGAACCTGCTCCGTTAGTCCTTTTTGTCCCTCCGTCAGCTGTTCCACCTCCTGCGTCAGGACCTCTATGCCCCCTTGTAACTTTACAGTCCCCTTTCTCACCTCCTTCTCCATGTGCTCCTTACAGTGCCTCACCTCCTCGCGCACTCCTCCGACCTCCTCACTCACTCCTCTTCTGATCTCCTCTCCCATCACTTGCATCTCCTGCCCAGATGCCACCCTCATCTGCTCCATTTCCTCCCTGTGAGCATCCAGTTTGGTTTCTACCCCCATTCTGACCCCCTCTATCTGCTGCTCCATTTGTTTAACTTCCCTTTCCGCTTGGTCCCTCATGTCCCTCAATTTGCCTTCCATACTGTTTTCTAACCCTATTAACCCATTTCTCACCTCTTTTATCCCGTTGTCTAACCCCTCAAAATTATTGTCTAACTTCCCAAATTTCTTGTCTAATCCCTTAAAATTATTGTCTAACTTCCCAATTTTCTTGTCTAACTCCTCAAAATTATTGTCTAACTTCCCAATTTTCTTGTCTAACTCCTCAAAATTATTGTCTAACTTCTCACCGGTACCCCTCATTTGGCCCTCTAATCGCCCACTATCAACCCTCATTTGCTCACCCAATCGCTCAATCTGGCTTCCCATACTCATCTGTATAGCTGCCTGTAGCTGCGCAATGAGGGCCTGCATGTCAATCGGCTGCATGTTAAAGCCCGCTGATACAGCCGGCTCGGCTACCGCACGCTCGTGCGAGGCGCCTTTTTGCGCGCCCGCTACTTCGTGCGTGACGGCGCTATTTTGCGAACCTGCCGCCCTCACTGCTTCGCTCTCCTCTTGTCCCTCAATTTGGTCCTGGATCGACCCTACCTCACTCTCCTTTACCGGACCCCAGCCGTCTTGATCCGCCATAGCGCGACTTGCAAAATTCGAGTTTCGTAAAACAAAACAAATTTCGGCCGCTCCAAATTTTGACCAAATTTTTTTTTTTCCTCTATTCGTTTTTTTTTTTCAAAATTTGGTCGGGCCTCGAATCTCACTCCCGACACCAATTGTTACAGACACGACTTTGATGTTAAAGTGGGCCGAGCGGAATGGCCGTCGTGTCCGCACAAATTACCCGACTATACTCGACGTTGACGAAGTCGCGCTACGCTGGCTCAATAAGAAAAAGAAGACACCCGGCTGGATTACAATCACACAATACGACACCAGGGGTTCAGTTCTCAAGACCTCCGGAGGAGGTTATATTAAGGCGGAAAAGGTTAGATTACAGGGGCTAGAGGTATATTACAGGAAGACAGGCACTTAGACACACTCTTATATTAACCCCGGACAGACGACAGACACACGGGACAAAATGCTGACTCACACGGGGATTGATGGCAAGGAAAGGCAGGTAGCGATGGCTCAAGGTGCACTCTTGGCTCAAGGCAGAATCGACTCGGTCCGGTCCAGAGATGCGGGGAGGTATCGTCGCGCTGGGGGTGGCGGTGGCTTCTCTCTCCAGTCTCCAAGCTGAGGCGCATCTCTCCTCACATCCGGCGCGTCGCCGCGTATATCCGGCGGGGAGTGACACGCCCTCGGCTCGTTAGCTCCGCCTCGTGGAATCGGCACGTTGCTTCTCATTGGGTGCGTGCGGGGGGGGGTTTACCAGGCTCCGCCCTTGACGAGGAGCTGACAGCCAGCCCCTTCGGGGTAACGCCGTGGAGCGTATGGTCTGGAGCTAATCGAGCCGGTGTGAGGACGCATCCTCCCCCGCTCCGCCGCCATCTCCCCTGTTGTTGTTGTAATTGTTGTTGTAGTTGTTGTTATTGTTGTTGTTTGGGGAAGAAGATGGGAGGAGGTATGGGAAAGGTCCTAAACTCACTACTGATGCCATATCATCACATTCTGGTGCAACGAAGAGTCATAATTAATGGAGACGAGGCCTTAACTGACATAGAATAAGAATAACTAGGAAGATGTCCGAAAGTTGTCTACGTGTGGTGCGGTGGACCTGGGCACGACATTTAATGGGGGAATAAGGGGAAGGTCGGCTCTACTGATTGTTATTTACATGCAATGGGACTAGGGAATGGGGGATCGGGGAAAGTTGGGGAGTATTGGAGAAAATAGGGGAATATTTACAAGCGGATATGGAGGCCAAATTCCATATTCGCAACAATATATATACCCCATACACTGCATATGTACACGAAAAATGTTACAGGAAATATGTATAATAAGGGATTATGTATAATACCTGATTTTCAGTTATTATACATAATCCCTTATATATATATATATACCCCATACACTGCATATGTACACGAAAAATGTTACAGGGAATATGTATAATAAGGGACTATGTATAATACTGTAGCGGCTACCGCTGGGTTTTCACAATCGCATTGCACCTATCAAGGACGCGGAGCGATCACCATGCCGGGCTCGTCCAGGACGCCCGGGCAGGCCCGCGCTCAACTTGCCAGGCCTCGGTCGGGACGCCCGGGCATGCCCCCTCTCGCCTTTCCTGGGCAAACGCTCCGGGATAATGTGTGTATATATATTGCTGCCCGATAAACGGGCTTTTCAGAGTACCTGAGTGTTTTGTTTGAATAAAGCAACTCGGACGAATTCCAGCTTTTTGTCGCGTCCATTCTTCCGATCGACGTGGGAGCCCGAGCTCCTTCATTGGTGACCTACCGACATGGACACGGCAGTGGCCCTTAAACTGCCTACCTTCTGGGAGGCTCACGCGGCGGTTTGGTTCGCACAGGCAGACTCCCTGTTCGCCCTGCGAGGCATCACGGCCGACGACACCCGCTTCCACCATGTGGTAGCAGCGCTCGGTTCAGCCACCGCGGCCCGCGCCCTGAGCCTCCTCGAGAGCCCGCCAGCCGCTGACAAATATGGCGCGATTAAAAAGCTTCTCCTCGACGCTTTCGCCCTCCCATCGGCGGAACGCGCACGGCGCCTGCTCGACCTGCCCGAGCTCGGCGACACGCGCCCTTCCGTGCGAATGGACTACATGCTTTCGCTGCTCGGCGAGCACTCTCCGGCATTCCTGTTCCGGGAGCTGTTCCTCCGTCAGCTGCCTAGCCCGGTACGCCTCGCCCTGGCAAGCACGACGATCACGGATCCCCGTGCCCTTGCCAGGGAAGCAGACAAGATCTCCGCCGCAGGCCAGTGCATCGCAGCAGCGACCGGGGGCCCACCGCCGTCCGACGCAACACCCATGGCGCCCGAGCACCCGGCACGGTCGACGACCGAACTGCCGACGCAATTGGCGGCCGCTACACCGAGCCGACCACCCCCAGCACGACGACCGGGGCCTCCACCTGACCAAGCGTGGTGTTACTATCATGCCAGGTTCGGACAGAAGGCCCGGACATGCCGACCCCCGTGCACCTTCGGCAGGCCGGGAAACGGCCGGGCCGGCGTTCATTACCAGCCATGAGCGCCGGCCACACGGGCAACTTACTGTTCATCACGGATAAAGCGTCCGGACGGCGCTTCCTGTGCGACACCGGCGCCCAACTGAGCGTCATACCCGCCTCTGACCAGGACAGGTAGTCCGCGGTTTGCGGCCCCTCCTTTGTTTGCGGCCAACGGATCGGCCATCCGCACCTTCGGCCCACGCAACGTCACCCTCTGCTTCGGCGGCCAACGCTTTGCTTGGACGTTTGTAACCGCAAACGTGCCCATGGCTCTGCTAGGCGCCGACTTCCTCTGCGCACACGGACTGCTGGTGGACGTCCAACGGCGTCGTTTAATCAACGCCGAAACCTTCAGCACCCTGGTATGCACATTGAGCAGCTCCGCGCCGACCGAGCTGGCATGCGCCCTCCCGGCGGCGAACGAGTTTGCTCGCCTACTCACGGAGTTCCCGGCCCTCACGCGGCCGACGTTTTCGGCCGTCGCAGTACGGCATGGGATTGAGCACCACATACCAACCACGGGCCCGCCGGTCTATGCCAGAGCCCGCCGCCTCGACCCAGCCAAGCTCGCCGTGGCCAAAGCCGAGTTCGACGCTTTAGAACACCTCGGCATCGTGCGGCGCTCCGATAGCGCGTGGGCTTCGCCACTACACATCGTCCCAAAGCCAGGGGGCGGCTGGCGCCCATGTGGCGACTACCGCCGCCTTAACGACGCTACCACCCCCGACAGGTATCCGATCCCGCACATCCAAGACTTCTCCGCCCGTCTGGCGGGACGGGTCATTTTTTCGAAAATTGATCTCATACGGGGATATCACCAGGTACCTGTCAGGGCGGCCGACGTCCCTAAAACGGCAGTCATCACGCCGTTCGGCTTATTCGAATTCTTACGGATGCCGTTTGGTCTCAAGAACGCGGCTCAGGCGTTCCAGCGCTTGATGGACGGCGTGCTGCGTGACCTGCCGTTCCTTTTCGTTTACCTGGACGACATCCTCGTCGCCAGCACGTCCCGGGCCGAGCACCTCCTCCACCTCCGAACACTGTTCGGGCACCTCAGCGAGTATGGCCTCATTGTCAACCCGGCCAAATGCCACTTCGGCACGACGGCCGTTGATTTTTTGGGCCACCACATCACCAAGAACAGGGCCGTGCCGCTGCCAACCAAGGTCGAGGCCATCACCACGTTCCCGCGTCCCCGCACCATAAAGGCCCTGCAGGAATTCCTGGGAATGGTGAATTTTTATCACCGCTTCGTGCCCCGCGCTGCTCAACTCATGCGGCCCCTCTACGAAGCCCTCCGGGGCAAGCTGGCCAAGCACAACATCGCCTGGTCCGCAGCAATGGATGCGGCCTTCCAAAGCTCAAAGCGGGCCCTCGCCGACGCAACACTGCTCGCTCACCCGGTGCTCAACGCTCCCATCGCCATCACCACGGATGCCTCCGACTACGCGGTGGGCGCCGTACATAAGCAATGGGTGAACGGGGTTTGGCAGCCACTCGCTTTTTTCAGCCGGCAGCTCCGGCCGAGCGAGCTCAAATACAGCACGTTTGACCGTGAGCTCCTCGGTCTACACCTGGCCGTCCGCCATTTCCGCCACCTCCTGGAGGGCCGACCTTTCACGGCGTTCGTCGACCACAAGCCGTTGGTTTACGCCATGGCCAAGGTCACGGAGCCGTGGTCGGCCCGCCAACAGCGCCACCTCTCCGCCGTGTCGGAGTTTACCACGGACATCCGGCACGTCGCCGGCAAAAACAACGCCGTGGCCGACTGTCTTTCCCGGGCCAGCGCGAACGCGGTCCACCTGGGCGTGGACTTTGCGCTTATGGCGGCGGACCAAACCACCGACACCACGGTGCAAGCCCTCCGGGCGGCGGATACGGGCCTCCGCCTGGCCGACATCCCCTTCGCGGACACTGTCCTGCTCTGCGACGTCTCCCAAGGCCAGCCTCGCCCCATCGTGCCCGTCACCTGGCAACGCCGCATCTTCGCCTCCCTCCACGGCCTTTCCCACCCGGGCCGGAAAGCTTCCCAGAAGCTGGTGTCGGTGCGATTCGTCTGGCACGGCCTTCGTCAGGACGTCCGCGATTGGACCAGCACCTGCACAGCCTGCCAACGGGCCAAGGTCCACCGACACACCCAGGCCCCGCTGGCACCTTTCACCGTGCCCGAACGACGTTTCGACCATGTCAACGTGGATCTGGTGGGCCCCCTCCCCCCGTCACGGGGGTTCACACACCTGCTCACCATGGTGGACAGGACCACCAGGTGGCTGGAGGCCGTTCCCCTCGTCTCCACCACCACCGCCGACGTGGCGCAGGCTTTCATCGCCACCTGGGTCGCCCGCTTCGGCGCACCGGCGGACATCTCGTCAGACCGCGGACCACAGTTCACCTCCGAGCTGTGGGGCGCAGTCGCCCGCAACCTGGGGGTCAAGCTCCACCGTACTACGGCCTACCACCCCCAAGCAAACGGGTTGTGCGAGCGATTCCACCGCTCCATGAAGGCCGCGCTCATGGCCGGCCTTCAAGACGGCGGTTGGGCCGACCGGCTGCCGTGGGTCCTTTTGGGCCTCCGCACGGCCCCCAAGGAGGACCTCCAGGCATCCACCGCCGAGCTTGTCTACGGCCAGGCGCTACGCGTCCCGGGCGAATTCGTGCCCGACGCTACCAGTCCCTGGTCCGCAGCTCACCAGCGCTCGGACCTCCAGGAGGCCGCCCGACGGTTTGCCCCCGTGCCAACATCCCACCACGGTGACCCCCAGTCCTACGTCCCCCCAGCACTTCGCACAGCGGAGTATGTTTTTGTGCGTCACGACGCACATCGGGGGCCACTCCGGCCGCCGTATGACGGGCCCTTCCGGGTCCTGCGACGGGACGACAAGTCGTTCGTCATCGACATCGGCGGCAGGTCGGACCGGATTGCGGTGGACCGCCTCAAGCCGGCACACGTGGACGTCGACCAACCACCACGGGTGGCCCTTCCGCCGTGGCGAGGCCGCCCCCCGTCCACGGTGCCCCCCACTCGACCGCCCACCACCACACCGGACCCCCCCCACGACCCGCCAGGGGTCGCTTCGGCCGGGTCATCAGGACCCCCCTCAAATTGACCCTGCCGGTGTAAGTCGATTCTGGGGGGACGTGTGTAGCGGCTACCGCTGGGTTTTCACAATCGCCTTGCACCTATCAAGGACGCGGAGCGATCACCATGCCGGGCTCGTCCAGGATGCCCGGGCAGGCTCGCTCTCAACTTGCCAGGCCGCAGCCAGGACGCTCGGCCACGCCCCCTCTCGCCTTTCCTGGGCAAACGCTCCGGGATAATGTGTGTATATATATTGCTGCCCGATAAACGGGCTTTTCAGAGTACCTGAGTGTTTTGTTTGAATAAAGCAACTCGGACGAATTCCAGCTTTTTGTCGCGTCCATTCTTCCGATCGACGTGGGAGCCCGAGCTCCTTCAATACCTGATTTTCAGTTATTATACATAATCCCTTATATATATATACCCCATACACTGCATATGTACACGAAAATTGTTACAGGGAATATGTATAATATTGTTACGGTTTTTAGAACCTTCACTTTGTAAATTTCGTATTAAAATTTTTTATGTACATTTCCCCTTTAATTGGCTGTTAATTGAAATGAGTGCACCGTAGCTAGTCCATGTACAAGCACGTAGGCCACCATAGAACCTCTCTATAGTTATTTCTTATTCTATGTCAGTTAAGGCTCTGTTTTGCACTAATTGACTCTGCATTGCACCAAATGAAATAAGATAGTTCCCTTTTCAAGTTTCCCCCAAATCATCTCTTCAAAGTGCCAGTAACATTGGGCTGTTTTCTGCGGCGTTCGCCACCGTTGCATTGGGCGGTTTTCTGCGGCGTTCGCCACCGTTGCATTGGGCGGTTTTCTGCGGCGTTCGCCACCGTTGCATTGGGCTGTTTTCTTCACTCCAAACTCCATTACGCACGCAGTCAACTCGGGGGAGAAGGGCGTGGCCAGCCTATCGTCTTCAGGAGGTGGAGCCAGGAAGCCCTTGCGCCCAACCAGGACTCGGTGGGCACGGCTTTGTAAGGTGTGGCTATGGCTTGGTAGGGCGTGGCTATATAACCCGGAGAGGGAAGCCTCACCGAGGAGATGACCGAGGGAGCCCGAGGCGTGAGCGACAACCAGCCCCTGCTGCGTGCAACGAAAATACGTGTGCCTACCGCCGCCTTGCTCGCTTCCAGCCCGGAGAGGACATGCTTCCTGTGCCGCCCTGCCAAACCTGCCAGCCCTGTGGTCCCACCTTCCTCTCCCTCCAGCCAATCCAATCTGCCATTCCCCACTCGTGTAAGTCTGAATGTCGTCTGTTTGTCTGTGTTGTCCCTGGGAATAAGTTAAGCTTGTATAAGTAGAATTGCACTGTGTCTTCTTCTTCTTCTGTAAATTATTTTCGTATCTTTCCATCTCCTTTGGTTTCTTTGATTGTGTAAATAGTAATTGGTTAATAAATCCTGTTATTTCCTACCTTCGTCTTCTTCTTCATGCTCGTCCGGTCGTCTTTGTGATTTCCCCATTGAATACCTGTGGCACGATTTGGCCAACGTTTGGGATCGGGTCTAGTTTTTGTTAATGGTTCGAACCGCGGGCTGCTAACCCGCTCGGCAAATAACATCTTGTCCGCGGTCTCGAACGGGGTGCCCACCTGCTTTGTGGAGGGCTCGGCGGGGGCGTACGGGAATCCTTTGACCGATCGCCTCGGCCAATCCCACCCTACGGAGGAGCGGGGTAGCTTCAGGAGCGGAGACGGCCAGTACAAATAGAAGGTGGATTAACCCCCCCCCCCCTCCCGCTAAGGGGAGTGCCGTACTCCATTTCCGCAACAATATATATATATATATTGTTGCGAATATGGAATTTGGCCTCCATATCCGCTTGTAAATATTCCCCTATTTTCTCCAATACTCCCCAACTTTCCCCGATCCCCCATTCCCTAGTCCCATTGCATGTAAATAACAATCAGTAGAGCCGACCTTCCCCTTATTCCCCCATTAAATGTCGTGCCCAGGTCCACCGCACCACACGTAGCCAACTTTCGGACATCTTCCTAGTTATTCTTAATCTATGTCAGTTAAGGCCTCGTTTCCATTAATTATGACTCTTCGTTGCACCAGAATGTGATTATATGGCATCAGTAGTGAGTTTAGGACCTTTCCCATACCTCCTCCCATCTTCTTCCCCAAACAACAACAACAACAACAATTACAACAACAATTACAACTACAACTACGACTACAACAACAGAGGGGCGGGGAGTGTGCGTCCTCACACCGGCTCGGTTACCCGCCATGACCATACGCTCCACGGCGTTACCCCGAAGGGGCTGGCTGTCAGCTCCTCGTCAGGGGCGGAGCCAGTAACCCCCCCACGCACCCAATGAGAAGCAACGTGCCGATTCCACGAGGCGGAGCTAACGAGCCGAGGGCGTGTCACTCCCCGCCGGATATACGCGGCCCCGCGCCGGATGTGACGTGAGATGCGCCCCCAGCCTGGAGAGAGAAGTCGCCACCCCTCGAGCGCTGCAATACCTCCACCGCATCTCTTAAACTGGACCGTACGTGATCCTGCCCTGAGCCCAGGGGCACCTGGAGCGATCGCTACCCGCTTTCTTTGCCATCAAACCCCGTGTGAGTGAGCCTTGTCCCGTTTATCTGTCGTCCGTTGGGGTTAATATAAGTGTGTTTAAGTGCCCACCTTCCTATGTTTCCCTCTTGTCCCTGTAATCTAAACCTTCCGCATTATTGTAATAACAACCTTTGAGAACCGTATCCCTGGTGTCGTGTCGTATTAATTCCAGCCGTGTGTCTTCTTTTTCCTTCATTGGTCTAGCATAGCGCGACTAGTCAACGTTCGGGCACAATCGGGTAACTTGTGCAGACGTGGTCATACCATAAAACCGCTCGGTAAATAACATCCAAGCCACGTCTGTAACAATTGGTGTCGAGGAGTGAGATTGGACCCGGAGCGCGTTTACGCGCTCGAAATTATAACAGCGAAATTTGATTTTGTTTTACAAAAAAATAAAAATAAAAACCCGAATTTTGAAAGTCGCGCTATGGCGGGTCAAGACGGCTGGGGTCCGGTAGGGGAGAGTGAAGCAGGGTCGATCCAGGACCAAAATGAGGGACAGGAGGAGAGCGAAGCAGTGAGGGCGGCAGGTTCGCAAAATAGCGCCGTCACGCACGAAGAAGCGGGCGCGCAAAATGGCGCCTCGCTGGTCACCGTGCCCGCGACCGAAGTAGCGCCGCTGGGAAGATTGGAACTTTTTTTTATACAAATGACGGCCCTTATGGAAAAGAATAGTGAGCGATTGGAAAACCAAATGGGGGTAATGAGGGACGAAGCGAGGGGTACCAGTGAGGGGTTAGACAAGAAATTTGGGAAGTTAGACAATAATTTTGAGGGGTTAGACAACGGGATAAAAGAAGTGAAAAATGGGTTAATGGGGGTAGAAAATAGAATGGCTGCCCAGGAGAATCAGATAGAGGGAGTGAAAAATGGGTTAGAGGGGTTAGAAAACAGTATGGAAGGCAAATTGAGGGACATGAGGGACCAAGCGGAAAGGGAAGTTAAACAAATGGAGCAGCAGATAGAGGGGGTCAGAATGGGGGTAGAAACCAAACTGGATGCTCACAGGGAGGAAATGGAGCAGATGAGGGTGGCATCTGGGCAGGAGATGCAAGTGATGGGAGAAGAGATCAGAAGAGGAGTGAGTGAGGAGGTCGGAGGAGTGCGCGAGGAGGTGAGGCACTGTAAGGAGCACATGGAGAAGGAGGTGAGAAAGGGGACTGTAAAGTTACAGGGGGGCATAGAGGTCCTGACGCAGGAGGTGGAGCAGCTGACGGTGGGACAGACGGAGTTAGTGGAGCAGGTTCAAAGGAACACTGCGGTATTAGGAGGGTTGAAAGCGACACAGAAAGAACTAAAAGATGACTTGGTAGCGACGAAGAGGGAATGTCAGATGGTACGTGAGGGACTGACGGCGAGGTTGGACGAGGTGGTAGAGGTAATGGAGACGAAGGACCGGCAGGTGAGGACGCACCTGGAAACGGTCAAGGTAGCCTTGGAGGACGAGCTTGAGGAGACGTACCGGGGAATAAAAGAGGTGAGGCACAAATTAGAAGAAGTGGAAGAAGGGGTGAGCGAAATTAAGAAGCGACGGAGAGGGGATAACAAAGAGATAAAAGAGGAGATAAAAGAATTGGTCCAAAGTCTGTGTTTGGATCGTGATGTGCTCGTTAACCGGATGAGGGATTCGCAGGTGATGGAGGAGAAGCGAAGAGGAAGAGGACCCGGTGTAAGTGGTGACCAATATGGTCGTGCGTATGATGCGCCAGGGGATTTAAGGAGCTTGGGGGTCGAGATGGACCCGGGTGTTCGTGAGAGGCCGTTGGTGAAGTGTGCGACAGGTCTGGTGTGCGAAAAAGGAGGTGTGCGAGAAAATCCGACTCTGGGGTGTGTGAGGAAAAAGTGCGTGCCAAGGAGTGAGTGTGCTGGCGAGAGTGAGTCGGTCGTAGCGCGTGTGCGAGGGAGCACGTGGAAGCGCGGTGTGGTGAGTGTTACAGAGGGTGTAACGGGAGAGTGTGCGCGAGAAAGGTGTGTGACGGACAGGTGCATGAGGAAAGAGTGCGCTGTCAGAAGTAAGGAAGAGTGTCCACCTGTGGTGAGTGTTACAGAGGGTGTAACGGGAGAGTGTGCGCGAGAAAGGTGTGTGACGGACAGGTGCATGGGGAAAGAGTGCGCTGTCAAGAGTAAGGGTGAGTGCGCTGTCAAGAATGGAGGTGAAAGTAGTGAGAGTGACAAGGAGCGTGAGTTAGTTGTGACAGGTGAGCGAGGATGTACACCTGGGATGGAAGGATGCACACCTGGAATGGTAGAGCGTGAGTGGGAATGCACGCTGGAGTTGGTGGTGAGGCACGTGGATGGGTGTGCGAATGAGGGCACACCTGTGATTGTCACAGAGGAGGTGACAGAGGAGGGGGCGCGAAGAGGTGTGTTGGTGTGGTGTGCTACCAACGGATGTGTGCCAAAGTGTTCGGTGGTCAGGTGTGTGACCAAGGCTGTGAGTGGAATGGGTGTGCCTGGGTGTGTAAGGAACGGTACAAGGAGCATGGAAACGGCTGGAGGTGTGAGCAAGGAACGGGCTGCGGGGTGTAAGCAAGCAGGTGAAGCATCGACGGTGACCGGGTTAAAGGTTAGGTCGACTTTTAGCCGAAGCGGGCCCTCGGTGCGTGCCGGGTTTCGCGTGCCGCGAGAACCAGCGGGGATCCGAGCCGCGGCGGGTTCGAAAGGACCGCCGTGCGCGATCCGTGCTGGGCCTCGCTTTGAACGTCCGTGCTCCACTAGGCGGAGCGGGCAGCCCGATAGGAAGGGTCGTCATGGCGACCACTTTTTGGTGAGACGTGCCGGCAGGTCGAGATCGGGGCATTGGATGGCTCCACGCCGAGGTGATGCGTGGGATCTCGGTCCGGGTAAGCCCCCGTCCCTGCACCGAGTGCCGGACGCATCCAGCCGCTGGCACAAAACAACCAGCATCCATTGCTTGGCTTTACGAAGCCGGGCTTTGGACAGGGATTGGCGCACCGAGAGGTATTAGTGAGGAGACTGGGTGATGAGGATAGTGTTTTGGCCCCAAAATTAGAGGAAAGCAAAATTTGATGATTGGCAAGGGATTGGCAGTAGTGATTGGCAGATGATGGGCAGTGATTGGCAAATTTTTAATTTGTTGAAATTTGATGTGCAAAATTGGTAGTGAGAGACCCCCGATGTGGGGGGATGGCAAATCCACCATCCTTCTCATATGGTGGTGGGGCAAAGGAGCAATAGCTTATGGGGTGTATGGCAGTGAAAACTAGCCCGGGTGGGTTAGGATATTGTGTGTAGGGATCTAGAAGATGACATTAGGTAACGTTAAGTTTAGTTAGTGACTGATACCTGTAGTGGGGACGCAGGTAGATTAGTATGGATGATAATGACGTGGGAGCGCAATAGTTTAAAGGGACGACTGGGAAGCGCAAGTTTCAGAAGGGAGTAGTTAGCTGAGATGATGCTGTGTGTGTGAGAATTGAACAGGTGTGATTGCACAGGTGTGCAACTGGACAGGTGTGTGGAGCAGTGTATGAGTAATGAGTGTGTGGATCAGCGCGAATGCGCTTGGGGAGAGAAGGGTGCCGGTGGCACCAGGTGTGAGAGCACAGGTGTGCAAGTACAGGTGTGTGGAGAGAGTTGGAGTGAGTGGTACGGAGTGGTGTGCATGGTGCGAAGGTGTGGATGGGGGAAGAGTAGACCCCTTTCACGAGTACCCGGGGCGGGTAGTGTAAGTGTTAGGTAGAGGGTACAAGTAAATTGTGGTTGGATATTGGCATTTGTGGTGCGGTTGCAGAATGGTGTTGTGAATGGGTGCATTAGTGTTGTGGAAATGGCTGGGCGTGTAGCCTGTTAGTGTGTGTAGTTGGTTGGGCACTCCACCACTGTGAGGATGTCGGCCAGGTGAGGCCGCAGGTGGGCTCTGGGAGCCGGTAGAGTTGTGGATGGGGCCCGAGGATCCGGAGGACGGACCCGGGTAGCCCAGTGCCAGAGAGGGCACCGAGTGGGGAGAGTGCCAGAGGGCCTTCCCCAGGTAGTTAGGTTAGGGTAAGGAGCAGGTAAGCTCGGAGGCAACTGCAGTGGTGGAGGTGTGCAGGTGGGTAGACCCACTGGGAGAGGTACACGCCACAGCCCAGAAATTGTGCGAGGGCACCGGGAGATGAATCGGGGGAGTGAGACCCCAAATTGAAGAGCACCACAGTTTGGCCAATGGGAATTGGTTTTTAGAACCCATAGTGTAAGAGGGCCAATGGTTTGGCCGGAGAAAGCCCCCGGGTAGTGTAAAGTTGTTAAAGTCATTTAGGAGATAGTTAGGATTGATGAACCTGTCGCACCATACGCAGCCACTTACCTGTGGTGATGATGATGACTCCACACCTGTGTTTTCTTTGTTGTTGCAGGAAATGAGATTGCTGTGTGGATTTGTGAGACGCATCACGACGTGGATGAGACATTGGGGTGATTCCATCTCTCCCTCCTTAGGAGGGACTGATGATGAATTGGTGATGGCAAATTTTGATGTGCAGTTGGAGATGGCAAATTTTGATGAGAGTTGAAAATGGCAAATTTGATTGGTTAGGAGGGAGAGAAGACGAATTTGGTTTATGGGAGGAACGGGGAAGACAGTAGGGATGTTTGTCGATTTGTAAAGTAGATGTTTATGAGTAGTGTTGTGTTTTGTGGATGCAGTAAGGGGTAAGGGAGGGGCCATGTAGGTTACCTGGTGGGGGGGGGGCGTACGATAGGAACGTACCTGTCTCACCTGGTTCCCATGTGCCCCCAGTGTGCATCACCTTACATTGCGTGCACTTTTGCGCCCTTACCACCTTACTCACTTGTCTGCTTCTTTTGTCTCCCACCTCCGAGGATCTGGCTTTGGGGTAGAGAGAGAGGAGAGAGAGGTGCTGGCTGCGCAGTTGTGGGCCTGCACTTTCGCTGTTTGCTGCCGGGATCGATACACCATATGGACCGCAATGTTTGTGGCCACCCACAATGGACCGCAGTTCGTTTGCGGCCAAGCACCACCCGGGGATGGACCTATGGGTCAACGTGGCACCTATGCCATACAGGTGAACCACTAATAGTTAACACCACCAAGTGCACCACAAGAAGAGCAAGAGACACCTGCAGGGTTAGGGGTTGTCGAATTTATTTTTATTCCAATGAACAATGGTGACTGCACCGATTGGTGGTGGGGTGGTGCTGTTGATGCTCGGGAAGGGTGCTCTGCACGTTATTAAAGGCCGTCGGCCACAGAGCACTCGTGGGTTGGTGTATCGATGTTGGCAAGCGCGCTCTCTCTATGCATAACATCTGCATGTGTTCCTCCAAAAACAGGTCCTGGATCGTAGTGTAAATAGCAGCGTAGTCTTGTAAATAATGCTCCCTACCGGCTGTATGTTTAGTTTGAGAATTCTTTCCGGATTCGGTTATCCTGTGGGTGTGTTTCTGTGAGGAGAAGGGTGCAACGTCGCAGGGGGACATATTTACTCATTTGTGAATATCTGTAAAACTGTCGCACTCAGGGTAGAGTTAATAGTAGAGGGAACTACATTGCGTGCCACACTAAAGTAGGTAAAAATTTATCGGGTCGGGACGCCCCGAGGGTAGAGAAGGGTGCAATGTTGCGAATATGGAATTTGGCCTCCATATCCGCTTGTAAATATTCCCCTATTTTCTCCAATACTCCCCAACTTTCCCCGATCCCCCATTCCCTAGTCCCATTGCATGTAAATAACAATCAGTAGAGCCGACCTTCCCCTTATTCCCCCATTAAATGTCGTGCCCAGGTCCACCGCACCACACGTAGCCAACTTTCGGACATCTTCCTAGTTATTCTTAATCTATGTCAGTTAAGGCCTCGTTTCCATTAATTATGACTCTTCGTTGCACCAGAATGTGATTATATGGCATCAGTAGTGAGTTTAGGACCTTTCCCATACCTCCTCCCATCTTCTTCCCCAAACAACAACAACAACAACAATTACAACAACAATTACAACTACAACTACGACTACAACAACAGAGGGGCGGGGAGTGTGCGTCCTCACACCGGCTCGGTTACCCGCCATGACCATACGCTCCACGGCGTTACCCCGAAGGGGCTGGCTGTCAGCTCCTCGTCAGGGGCGGAGCCAGTAACCCCCCCACGCACCCAATGAGAAGCAACGTGCCGATTCCACGAGGCGGAGCTAACGAGCCGAGGGCGTGTCACTCCCCGCCGGATATACGCGGCCCCGCGCCGGATGTGACGTGAGATGCGCCCCCAGCCTGGAGAGAGAAGTCGCCACCCCTCGAGCGCTGCAATACCTCCACCGCATCTCTTAAACTGGACCGTACGTGATCCTGCCCTGAGCCCAGGGGCACCTGGAGCGATCGCTACCCGCTTTCTTTGCCATCAAACCCCGTGTGAGTGAGCCTTGTCCCGTTTATCTGTCGTCCGTTGGGGTTAATATAAGTGTGTTTAAGTGCCCACCTTCCTATGTTTCCCTCTTGTCCCTGTAATCTAAACCTTCCGCATTATTGTAATAACAACCTTTGAGAACCGTATCCCTGGTGTCGTGTCGTATTAATTCCAGCCGTGTGTCTTCTTTTTCCTTCATTGGTCTAGCATAGCGCGACTAGTCAACGTTCGGGCACAATCGGGTAACTTGTGCAGACGTGGTCATACCATAAAACCGCTCGGTAAATAACATCCAAGCCACGTCTGTAACAATATATATGGTTGACTAAATAAATGTTAAGCTCACCAGAGACCTAATACACACGTGTCATGTCACTTTTGATTTGAAACCAATATATATTAAGCGATTTCACTTACCAAACATAAATATGAGTAAGGTGATGGATTCCATCCAACTCGGCGTATTTTAACCGTCGAAATAGCATTTCGTTCCTTGTCTCGAGGAAATCTGTGCATTATACGACCTTGTCCTGGTCTAACAGAACATCCCCAAGTGGCACAACACACCATATTGGTTGATTTTATTGAAATATTACTCAAATGAAATATGCAACGATACGAAGCAATGGCACGAAATGGGTGCAGCGGGAAAGCTGCTCGGCTGAGGTGGTATGCAAAATGGCGCCTGTAAACCACGTGACGCGGGCTCCACCAATCACGGCGATAGTTGAGCAGATCAAAGGCTGGCCAGACTCTTAATATACGGCATTGGTCGGACCCATTGCAAATCGTTAAGAGATTGGGAGCAGCCACCTATCATCTACACGATGGATCACGATGGCATGCAAGTCGCTTGAGGAAGGTTCCTGTATCACCGGTCGGGCAAGGACAGGGAAGCATTTCTCCTCTTCTTTCCTGGCAGCCGCCAACTGGGATTGACAACAAGCCTGCGGACACACCTGCACCTTCAAGGGTTCCTCAAGTTGTTCAGCGACCTCAAAGGGCTACGCAACAGCCTACATGGATGAAGGACTATGTGATTGGCTAATTGTTTTTGAAAAGTGGAGGGAATTATTATGTTTGCAATTCACATGTTTATAATTGATATGATTGGAATATGGGAGTGACGTCATCGGAAACGGAAATGATGGTTAGAGTAGAAAGTGTGGGAGGAGCTGAGAGAGGAACGCGGTTTGGCATGAGGCCTGAGGCCGAAGGCTGGGTGATTGGTGATTAAACCGTTGACGTTCACAAGCAGTATGTTTCGTGTGATTACTGGATACAACACAGTCAGCATGCTAGCTCGGACTTTGTTTGGACCTCGCCTGATGAGTCAGTCCGGCGACCAGTCAGCATGCTAGCTCGGACTTTGTTTGGACCTCGCCTGACGAGTCAGTCTGGCGACCAGTCAGCATGCTATCTCGGACTTTGCTTGGACCTCGCCTGATGAGTCAGTCTGGCGACCAGTCAGCATGCTAGCTCGGACTTTGTTTGGACCTCGCCTGACGAGTCAGCCCGGCGACCAGTCAGCATGCTAGCTCGGACTTTGGACCTCGCCCGACGAGTCAGCCCGGCGACCAGTCAGCATGCTTGCTCGGACTTTGGACCTCGCCTGATGAGTCAGTCCGGCGACCAGTCAGCATGCTATCTCAGACTTTGCTTGGACCTCGCCTGATGAGTCAGTCCGGCGACCAGTCAGCATGCTAGCTCGGACTTTGTTTGGACCTCGCCTGACGAGTCAGCCCGGCAACCAGTCAGCATGCTAGCTCGGACTTTGGACCTCGCCCGACGAGTCATGACTCATGACTCGGACTCAAGTCGGATTTCTTTCCTTGGATCAGGAGAAAGCCTTTGACCAGATGAACCATGAGTATCTCTTTGAAACCTTGCTAACTTTTGGGTTGGGGAGGAGATTTGTAGGCATGATTCAGATGTTGTACATGTCGGCAGAATGCCTAGTTAAAGTCAACGGTTTCTTGCTCGCGCCCTTTCCATTTGAGAGAGGAATAAGACAAGGATGTCCCCTGTCCGGCCAATTACATTCCCTATGTATTGAACCCTTCCTTTGTTTGATGAGAGGAAGGCTAACTGGCATTGTGGTGCCACACAACAGGGTCAATCTCAAACTTTCTGCATATGCAGATGACGTTCTCGTGTTTGCCAGTAATGCAAGGGTGAGTGTGCAAGTAGTTTATGATTGTCAGCAGGTCTATTCAGCAGCATCGTCTGACACAATCAATTGGAGGAAAAGCTCTGGGCTTCTAATTGGACAAATGCAGGTAAAGGAGTTACCAACACTTTTTCTGAAATTGACCTGGAGAATTGAAAAATTGACCTTTTTCAGAAATTGACCTGAATATTTGGAGGTGCACTTGTCCACTTCCCATGGGCACTCACCACTCATTAACTGGAACACTTTAGTGGACAAGATCGAAGCAAAGTTGAGAGACTGGAGTGGACTACTAAAAGTCCTGTCTCTGAGAGGAAAAACACTCCTTATTAAACAGTTTATAATTCCGAAGTTAGTATTCAGGCTCTCTTGCATAAGCACTCCAGAGGAGTTTCTGGTTAAGATGCAGAGGAAGCTATTGGACTACTTTTGGAATGGTAAACACTGGGTTTCCGTGGGCATTCTGAGCTTGCCTTTTGCAGACGGTGGACAGTCTTTTCCCTGCCTTTGAAGCCACTACCACGCATCCAGGCTGAAGACCATACAACGTTACCTACATGTGAACCCTGCACCGCAATGGTGCTCACTGGCATCATACTTCTTCAGCAAAGTGCTCAATCTTGGGTACAAAAGGAATATTTTCATCATTACATCTCGGAGCCTGTCTAGTGCTACATTGCCTCTTTTTTATCAAGAAATGTGTCACGCTACCAGATTCTTGTACCAGATGCGCTAAACATCTGCGTATAAACGCCGTTGAAAGGCGGCGCCGCGTGTTTCACCGTTTTCGCTTCCGGATTGATCGTTTATCAGCAATAAACTTCCGTAAATATACCTTTATTGGACACAGTTTCGTCTTATATTTCACCCATCGACGGAAAAATATACGATCTTTCGTTCTATGACAGTGGCATTACCTGTAGTGACCGTTGAAGCCTGAATTTTGCTTCGGACTCGATGGTCATTTTCCGCGATTCCGCGGCAACAGTCGCCTGGTGGCGCGCGAGTCGCTACACGTGTTTGTTTAGATAATGATTAATGATACTGATAATGAATAATACTGATACGTGACTGATAATGATTGAGACAGTCATCATAGTTTGTGCAAATTGATAAGACCTGTACATGCTGCTCAGTGCTGTGCATCCAGTGTGCATGATATTTTATTCATATACTGGACAAAGAATATCGTTTACTGAACAATGCTGTACTTGTATGTACTTTGTGAATTAGGCTCACAAGATAATGACTTGACCTTTGAATCACACTTCTGGCTGCCAACTTAATATCCCGTGGGGTTTTCAAGTGTAAGTAGTATGATGCCACATGCATTTCTTGTCCTTCATGGATAAGTCAAGCCTTGTGTACATACTTCTTGTAAATGGGGCTTCACCAAACATGTGTGTGAAAATTCCATACATGTAGGCCTACTCGTCATTTTGCCTTGATATTTTGGCATGACAGCTTGGGCTAACGTACAGATGAGGGGGGGGGGGGGCGGCGATGATTTACAGTATTTGTGTACAGTTGCAATGCAGATTATGCTTGAAGATTCAATGCAGATTATGCTGTACATAATAAATACAGCAGTATTAGAAGAAACGTGTGCGTGTTTGTTTCCCATAAATTCCAATTAAAATCAGTGCTGGTCACAACTTATTTGCTCGGAAAAAAGTGAAAAATACAGAATATTGGCAAGGTGCTAAAAAAATAATTGGCACTCGGCCAATAACTCTTCTGGTACTTTTATTTACTTTACTTGTCCAACATCATGCTTGAAAAAAACCTTTAGAACCCTAGAAATTGATTCTGATTGTAAATTACTGGTTGGTATTTTTTGCAAAATTTTCTAGATTTCCTGGCATGAAAAGTTGAAAAACTTGACATTTTGGGTAACACATGAATATTTACATTTTTGTTTTAATGAATTTGTAATTGCCCAATTTGACCAACCCTGCTATTTTATGAAGGTACAGGGTTGGTACTTTAATGCTGCAGGTACAACTCGAAATCCATAATTTGAGTATCTGGTACAAGAATCTGGTAGCGTGACACAAATGCTGAAGGCTTGGAATGTAGTCGACGTACAAAGAACAGTTCCTTATCCAGGCAAGGACCTGTTAGAAGAACCGCTCATTCTCAACCCTCTTCTACAGGGCCCAACTCTGGCTTCCTTTTCAGTAAGAAGGAGCCTCTTAGCTGGTAGCATATCCACAGTGGGAGACCTTCTGAACGATGGTAAGAGAACGCTTTTACCCAAGGAACTCGCAGCGAAAATGGGCCTGAGGACAATCAGGATCCCCTCCAGGATACTTGAAGAGGTCAAAAGCTCCTTGCCTCCCGATTGTTTGGAATATCTAGAGAATCCCAAAGAGGGTGATGGATCTGGACAGATGTCCATCGGTAACTCCATGGATTTTAAAATCCGACCACGATGTTGCGAGCTCTCTCAGCCAATACCTGCAAACAATATGAGTAAGACCCCTGGCACAGTGGAAATGTCGTTCTGTGGGCTATCAAGGAAAAATATATACCTGCTAGTGATCCACTCGCTCCATTATATAGCTCTTGCAACCCGACTGGATACTCCCTGGCGTGAGATTCTTCCACTTCCTTCGACTGTTCATCCACGTTGGGATTCACTCTATCTCTACCCAACGCCAAGAATGATGGCAGACTTAAGTTGGAGGTTGCTACATGGTGCACTGAGCTCTGGATCTATGATGCGGCACTTCACTAACTTCTCAGAGGATTGCTGCTTTTGTGGTGAAAGGGAAACTATATTTCACATATACCTTCAATGCCACCGTCTTGAACCAGTGTTCTTACTGATGAAAAATCTTCTCTTGCGCTTCTGGCTTCACTTCTCTCCAACACTTTTTATCATCGGGCACCCGGTAAAGAAACTAAGCAAATCACGAGATCTCCTTGTTAACTTTATTTTAGCCTGTGCAAAAATGGCAATATATAAAACCAGGAAGGCAAAAATAGAGAGAGATGTGGTGGAACACAGTTTTGTATGTCTGAAGGGCTTAATACGCTCACGCATTATTTCGGAGTACAAGGCGGCAGAATATAGTAACACTGTTCAAAAGTTTAAGGAAACCTGGACTATAAATGATGCACTTTGTACGGTCTCCCCACAAGATACTTTGCTCTTATTTGTATAAACTAGGGCATGCCCGTACTATATCTATATCTAAAATTATATCCCCCCCCTCTATTTACATGAAATGGTTTGGTCCAAAGCGAACGGCTTGCGAGTACGGTGACAATCCCCCCCCCCTCTATTTACATGAAATGGTTTGGTCCATTCGCAAAGCCAAAGCGAACGGCAGTTACGAATCGCAGTTACGATGAATCGCAAAGTAGTTTTAATTAGTTTTAAAACATAGTTTAACGCCAACATAGTTTGCCAACGTGAAATAAATGAATACGCTCTCAAATGTGCCGTCCGAGGCAGAGTCTGTTCGGCACGTTCGGCACACGTGATAGCTCGCTGCTCTCTGATTGGTTGAATCGTTTTTTGGACATAGCTCGGTAACTACTTGTCCGATTAATATGAAACCTTGAAAAGGCACATCCTCGGGTCCCCAGCAATATACCTGGCAAGTTTCAAGTATATCGGACCGGTAGTTGTCGAGAAACAGCGGTCGCATACACACACACACACACACAGACAGAGATTAGTGGAATTATAGATAGATGCCACATGCATTTCTTGTCCTTCATGGATAAGTCGAGCCTCGTGTACATACGTCTTGTAAATGGGGCTTCACCAAACATGTGTGTGAAAATTCCATACATGTAGGCCTACTCGTCATTTTGCCTTGATATTTTGGCATGACAGCTTGGGCTAACGTACAGATGAGGGGGGGGGGGGGGGCGGCGATGATTTACAGTATTTGTGTACAGTTGCAATGCAGATTATGCTTGAAGATTCAATGCAGATTATGCTGTACATAATAAATACAGCAGTATTAGAAGAAACATGTGCGTGTTTGTTTCCCATAAATTCCAATTAAAATCAGTGCTGGTCACAACTTATTTGCTCGGAAAAAAGTGAAAAATACAGAATATTGGTGCTAAAGGTGCTAAAAAAATAATTGGCACTCGGCCAATAACTCTTCTGGTACTTTTATTTACTTTACTTGTCCAACATCATGCTTGAAAAAAACCTTTAGAACCCTAGAAATTGATTCTGATTGTAAATTACTGGTTGGTATTTTTTGCAAAATTTTCTAGATTTCCTGGCATGAAAAGTTGAAAAACTTGACATTTTGGGTAACACATGAATATTTACATTTTTGTTTTAATGAATTTGTAATTGCCCAATTTGACCAACCCTGCTATTTTATGAAGGTACAGGGTTGGTACTTTAATGCTGCAGGTACAACTCGAAATCCATAATTTGAGCATCTGGTACAAGAATCTGGTAGCGTGACACAAATGCTGAAGGCTTGGAATGTAGTCGACGTACAAAGAACAGTTCCTTATCCAGGCAAGGACCTGTTAGAAGAACCGCTCATTCTCAACCCTCTTCTACAGGGCCCAACTCTGGCTTCCTTTTCAGTAAGAAGGAGCCTCTTAGCTGGTAGCATATCCACAGTGGGAGACCTTCTGAACGATGGGAAGAGAAGGCTTATTTTACCCAAGGAATTCGCAGCGAAAATGGGTCTAAGGACAATCGGGATCCCCTCCAGGATACTTGAAGAGGTCAAAAGCTCCTTGCCTCCCGATTGTCTGGAATATCTAGAGAATCCCAAAGAGGATGATGCATCTGGACAGATGTCCATCGGTAACTCCATGGATTTTAAAATCCGACCACGATGTTGCGACCTCTCTCAGCCAATACCTGCAAACAATATGAGTAAGACCCCTGGCACAGTGGAAATGTCGTTCTGTGGGCTATCAAGGAAAAATATATACCTGCTAGTGATCCACTCGCTCCACTATATAGCTCTTGCAACCCGACTGGATACTCCCTGGCGTGAGATTCTTCCACTTCCTTCGACTGTTCATCCACGTTGGGATTCACTCTATCTCTACCCAACGCCAAGAATGATGGCAGACTTAAGTTGGAGGTTGCTACATGGCGCACTGAGCTCTGGATCTATGATGCGGCACTTCACTAACGTCTCAGAGGATTGCTGCTTTTGTGGTGAAAGGGAAACTATATTTCACATATACCTTCAATGCCACCGTCTTGAACCAGTGTTCTTACTGATGAAAAATCTTCTCTTGCGCTTCTGGCTTCACTTCTCTCCAACACTTTTTATCATCGGGCACCCGGTAAAGAAACTAAGCAAGTCACGAGATCTCCTTGTTAACTTTATTTTAGCCTGTGCAAAAATGGCAATATATAAAACCAGGAAGGCAAAAATAGAGAGAGATGTGGTGGAACACAGTTTTGTATGTCTGAAGGGCTTAATACGCTCACGCATTATTTCGGAGTACAAGGCGGCAGAATATAGTAACACTGTTCAAAAGTTTAAGGAAACCTGGACTATAAATGATGCACTTTGTACGGTCTCCCCACAAGATACTTTGCTCTTATTTGTATAAATGTGTTCTTTGGCGTTCTTTTACCTTCCCCTTATCTGTCTTGGTAGTGCTTTCTCTTCAAAATGCTCTACCTTGTCTACTGTCGTTCAAACCATGGACTTGCAGAGATGAGGAATTGAGCGACATTAAACTGGGAACATATGTTTGCCTGAGCTTGCATGAGCTCTGAACGCAAATCTCTGTAACCTTTCCAACAAAAGCACTACTACTACTACTACTACTACTATTACCACTATGACTACTACTATTACTACTACTACTACTACTACTACTACTACTACTACTACTACTCTTACTACTGCTGATACTATCACTAATACTACTATAACTAATACTTCTACCACTACTATTACGACACCTACTACTACTGCTGCTTTAACAACCCCATTTATTCCCACCTTCTTGTGGGGATACCTGAGAGAGTTGTTCAGCCCAAGCATTCCTCAAACCGACTGGCCAGGCATGACGTCTTCAAGTTCATTTAGGTAGATACTATTTATAATCTGTTCATTGTACTGTACTAGCAATAACTCACCTACTCTTTAAGTTCACCTGAGGGTCTTAACACCTTGTGTACAACACCTTGCTTGAGAAGCACAAATCCAACAGCGAGTGTTGAGTCAGATGAGACAGGCTGATGGTGAGTGTTGAGTCAGCTTGGAGGTGAGTGTTGTCAGCTTGGAGGTGAGTGTTGTCAGCTTGGAGGTTAGTGTTGTCAGCTTGGAGGTGAGTGTTGTCAGCTTGGAGGTGAGTGTTGAGTCAGCTTGCAGGTGAGTGTTGAGTCAGCTTGGAGGTGAGTGCGAGTCAGCTTGGAGGTGTGTTGAGTCAGATGAGACAGGCTGAAGGTGAGTGCGAGTCAGCTTGGAGGTGAGTGTTGAGTTAGATGAGACAGGCTGAAGGTGAGTGCGAGTCAGCTTGGAGGTGAGTGTTGAGTCAGGTGAGACAGGCTGAAGGTGAGTGCGAGTCAGCTTGGAGGTGAGTGTTGAGTCAAATGAGACAGGCTGAAGGTGAGTGCGAGTCAGCTTGGAGGTGAGTGTTGAGTCAGATGAGACAGGCTGAAGGTGAGTGCGAGTCAGTTGGAGGTGAGTGTTGAGTTAGATGAGACAGGCTGAAGGTGAGTGCGAGTCAGCTTGGAGGTGAGTGTTCGAGTCAGATGAGACAGGCTGAAGGTGAGTGCGAGTCAGCTTGGAGGTGAGTGTTGAGTCAGATGAGACAGGCTGAAGGCGAGTGCGAGTCAGCTTGGAGGTGAGTGTTCGAGTCAGATGAGACAGGCTGAAGGTGAGTGCGAGTCAGATTGGAGGTGAGTGTTCGAGTCAGAAGAGACAGGCTGAAGGTGAGTGCGAGTCAGCTTGGAGGTGAGTGTTGAGTCAGATGAGACAGGCTGAAGGTGAGTGCAAGTCAGCTTGGAGGTGAGTGTTGAGTCAGATGAGACAGGCTGAAGGTGAGTGTGAGTCAGCTTGGAGGTGAGTGTTCGAGTCAGATGAGACAGGCTGTAGGTGAGTGCGAGTCAGCTTGGAGGTGAGTGTTGAGTCAGATGAGACAGGCTGAAGGTGAGTGCGAGTCAGCTTGGAGGTGAGTGTTCAAGTCAGATGAGACAGGCTGAAGGTGAGTGCGAGTCAGCTTGGAGGTGAGTGTTCAAGTCAGATGAGACAGGCTGAAGGTGAGTGCGAGTCAGCTTGGAGGTGTGTTGAGTTAGATGAGACAGGCTGAAGGTGAGTGCGAGTCAGCTTGGAGGTGTGTTGAGTCAGATGAGCCAGGCTGAAGGTGAGTGTGCTACCTCTGCACCACCTGATGAGGTCCTAATGTGACATTTAAAACAAATTCCAAAACCTCTAAATACCTTCCTTGTCTTAGTTGCTTTCACAAAATCCTTAAACTCTAAAAATCATAATCATAATGAGAGTGATCATTTATATGTATAAAATCGTTTAAATAACTCCCAAAAGTCCATCAAAAGGCAGTTCTGAAACCGGAAGAAGAGCCAAGAGGTCCCGGAAGTCGTGATACAGTAATCTGATGACGGACCCATACAGGAAGAGGAGGCCATTTGGACTTTCACTCAGGGAGTCTGCATGCTTGGTATGCTTTTACAGGTATCGAGGCATTGTCTGACAGGATAACCGGCTTATTCGAGGGGTGCTCCACAGTGCCGTGCACCAAATGGTGATTTAACCGGATTGGAGTGAGACCCCAGAGTACAAAATGTACGTGAGTGTTTTATCTCCAATGTATGCCCACGTGATGCGGTGCCGTCTGTCTTGCAGGGTGCGCTGGTTAGTGCGTGCGCCGACGATATGCTGCACATGTGGAACCTACGCCAGAAACGGCCCGCCATCCTGCACGCACTCAAGTTCAACAAGGAGAGGTGGGCTTCCGGTTTGCATCCCCGGGGTTCTTCTTCTTTGTACAATGCCGCCACAATGAAACGGCCCCAATAAGGTTGTCTGTTTGAGCTCCTTTACTACCTGGTCAACACCTCGGTGCCACCCTGTTTTCGTCGCTTGAGAAATCCCAATATAATGAATGCTTGGGTTGTCAAACACAAAGAAAGGCCTTCGGCCCCATTATGCCTGTTATGTGTCACAATTAAATTGCTGATTCTAATATATGAAGGTGCCCAAGTTTATTATGCAAGTCCTAAAAACTACCTGGAGTGAACAAAACAAAAACAACAAAGATGTCGTGCAGAGCAAAATCCACCCTTCCCTCCCAACCCCCCACCCCTCCCCCTCCCCCCCCTCCCCCCCCCAAATAGGTTGCCATGGATACATCAAATTGTCCATTTCATTAAGACTTAAATTGATGATGTTAATCAAAGCTCGTTTCAATCGGATCGCAATTGATTATTTTTCAGAGATAGAAGTTTTGACCTTGATTGATTTTGACCTTGAGTTGACCTTTGACCTTTTGACCTCAAAAATAGTTGCTTTCCTAATTCAGTGATGCACTATGTAATTGCTCTTCAATTTACAGGTTAATCGGATAAAATTGACGATTTTTCAGATGAAAATTGATGATTTTAGAAGTTTGAACTCTCATGATATAGGTCTATCTCTCGTGATGTGACGTAGGTCTATCTCTCATGATATAGGTCTATCTCTCGTGATGTGACGTAGGTCTATCATGATATAGGTCTATCTCTCATGATGTAGGTCTATCTCTCATGATGTAGGTCTATCTCTCATGATATAGGTCTATCTCTCATGATATAGGTCTATCTCTCGTGATATAGGTCTATCTCTCGTGATGTGACGTAGGTCTATCTCATGATATAGGTCTATCTCTCATGATGTAGGTCTATCTCTCATGATGTAGGTCTATCTCTCATGATGTAGGTCTATCTCTCATGATGTAGGTCTATCTCTCATGATGTAAGTCTATCTCTCATGATGTAAGTCTATCTCTCATGATATAGGTATATCTCTCATGATATAGGTCTATCTCTCATGATGTAGGTCTATCTCTCATGATGTAAGTCTATCTCTCATGATGTAAGTCTATCTCTCATGATATAGGTATATCTCTCATGATATAGGTATATCTCTCATGATGTAGTTGTATCTCTCATGATGTTGGTCTATCTCTGTTTATGTAGGTCTATCTCTCATGATATAGGTATATCTCTCATGATGTAGTTGTATCTCTCATGATGTTGGTCTATCTCATGATGTAGGTCTATCTCTCATGATGTAGGTCTATCTCTCATTATGTAGGTCTATCTCTCATTATGTAGGTCTATCTCTCATTATGTAGGCCTATCTCTCATGATGTAAGTCTATCTCTCATGATGTAAGTCTATCTCTCATGATATAGGTATATCTCTCATGATATAGGTCTATCTCTCATGATGTAGGTCTATCTCTGTTTATGTAGGTCTATCTCTCATGATATAGGTATATCTCTCATGATGTAGTTGTATCTCTCATGATGTTGGTCTATCTCATGATGTAGGTCTATCTCTCATGATGTAGGTCTATCTCTCATGATGTAGGTCTATCTCTCATGATGTAGGTCTATCTCTCATGATGTAGGTCTATCTCTCATGATGTAGGTCTATCTCTCATGATGTAGGTCTATCTCTCATGATGTAGGTCTATCTCTCATGATGTAGGTCTATCTCTCATGATGTAGGTCTATCTCTCATGATGTAGGTCTATCTCTCATGATGTAGGTCTATCTCTCATGATGTAGGTCTATCTCTCATGATGTAGGTCTATCTCTCATGATGTAGGTCTATCTCTCATGATGTAGGTCTATCTCATGATGTAGGTCTATCTCTCATGATGTAGGTCTATCTCATGATATAGGTCTATCTCTCGTGATGTGATGTAGGTCTATCTCTCATGTAGGTCTATCTCTCATGATGTAGGTCTATCTCCCATGCTGTGACGTAGGCCTATCTCTCGTGATATAGGCCAATCTCTTGTGATGAATCCTATCGTTTTACCCAAAACGAGCTTCATGCCACTGCATGTTTGATTTGTTTCCTGTTTATCTGCCTTCTTGCACTAACAAATCAGAGTAATGACAGCTCTCTGACTTTCCACTTCAATCGTTCGATCAGTGTGGCTCCACGCGAACGACTGAAGGAAGCACAGCGGTTGGTTTGAAAAACAATGAGGAGTCGAGGCTCATTGAAGAGTTCAACAAACCGTGTTCGGAGATTATTAAATCAACAGAACACTGCACACAAACAAACGGAAACGCACGATGTAGTCACAGAAACATCATGTCCAACAGGGAGCCGGTAGAAGAAGAGGTCATGTCGTCGCACAGTTGGACAGGATGCAGCCATTTTGAATTTGTTGGGTTGAGAGCAGCACTTGATGAAGATTCAGAGTGATTTACGCACGGATATGGATACAGCAATACAGCATGGATGGATGGATTGACATGGATGAGGACAGAGTTTGTTTGTGAATTAATGTGTTTAACTCTGTGAGGTTGAAGGTTAGAATGGGGCAGGTGTGCTCAACCGGTGGCTCCATCATCTTACCTCTGCTGAGAAATAGTGATACATTTGGCAGAACAACTGCAGATCACCTGTATAACCTCTCAAAGGTTTAGATTTTGGATTCAGCCTTCTCTGGTCAGACTGCAATTATATTGTAGGTGCATATGAGGAAACCGGTGAGTTTCAAACATTGACCAACAGGTTATGATCAATGCTTGCAGGTCATAACTTTCTGGAACGTTCGCCTCCGATGGCAGAGTAGAGGAAATTATTACACCAAGAACAACCGGTCGATTGTAGATTAGAACAAAAATTGATGATGTGGAAGTTACTGAATGTCATTAAGAAATATTTTGGAAAGTATGGATAGATGCTACAATGGCCAATTGTGAGCGATAGGACTCATTTACCTGTCTGTTCTAATTGGAAGGGAGAGGCATTTAATCAATTGAATCTCCATTGTGACTGTGCATCAGCACGTTATTAAAGTATGTTATGGTACCTGCTGTTGATCATGTGTGTTACATGTGGTTTTACACTGCCTTTGTAATCACTTCATCTCCAGCTCCTCCCCATGCAACCTATCCATCTCCATTTCCTCCACATACAATCTCTCCATTTTCAGCTCCTCCACATGTAATCTCTCCATCTCCAGTTCCTCCACATGCAATCTCTCCATCTCCAGCTCCTCCACATGCAATTTCTCCAGCTCAGGCTTCTCCACATGCAATCTCTCCATCTCCAGTTCCTCCCCATGTAACCTTTCCATCTCCAGTTCCTCCTTCTTCAACTATCCAGCTCCTCCACATGCAATCTCTCCATCTCCAGCTCCTCCACATGCAATTTCTCCAGCTCAAGCTTCTCCACATGCAATCTCTCCATCTCCAGCTCCTCCCCATGCAACCTTTCCATCTCCAGTTCCTCTTTCTTCAACTATCCAGCTCCTCCACATGCAATCTCTCCATCTCCAGCTCCTCCACATGCAATTTCTCCAGCTCAAGCTTCTCCACATGCAATCTCTCCATCTTTAGCTCCTCTCCATTAAATCTTAACATCTCCAGTTCCTCCACATGCAAGCTCTCCATCTCCAGCTCCTCCACATGAGATCTGTCCATTTCTAGTTCCACCACATGAAATCTCTTCATCTCCAGCTCTCCATCTCAAGTTTCTCCATATGCAATCTCTCAATCTCCTGTTCCATCACATGAAATCTCTCCAGTTCCTCCACATGAAATCTCTCCATCTCCAGTTCCTACATATGTAATCGCTCCATCTCCAGCTCTCCATCTCCAGTTCCTCCCCATGAAATCTGTCCATCTCCAGCTCTCCATCTCCAGTTCCTCCATATGCAATATCTTGATGTCCAGTTCCTCCATATGTAATCTCTCCATCTCCAGCTCTCCATCTCCAGCTTTCCATCTCCAGTTCCCCCATATGCAATCTCTCAATCTCCAGTTCCTACACATACAACCTTTCCATCTCCAGTTCCTCCACATGCAATCTCTCCATCTCCAGTTCCTCCACATGCAATCTCTCCATCTCCAGTTCCTCCACATAAAATCTCTCCATTTCCAACTCTCTGCTTCCGTTTCCTCGATGTGAAATCTCCCCATCTCCAGATCCTCAACATACTATCTTGAATCTCTCTCTATCTCCATCCTCTCCATGTCCAGCTCCTCAACAATCTTCGACTGCTCTGTAAACACACTGTCCATGAAACCCTGAAATTCTAAGCTTTCTTCCATCCGTACTCATTGGTATCCATGAATTGTGGGAATACCTCACTACTTCTGTTGTCTTGCACTTTCCAGCAGATCCTTAAAGTGGCTATCCACTGACCCACTCCTCATGGCTACTCTCCACTTTCCTCATTATTGTGACCTTTCTATCTCCAATAGGTGTTGCCAAATTTTCTCTTTTCCCTATTTGTCATCTCTCAGTTGATGAGCAACTAATCTATCCCACATTGGAGATGAAACTCATCCATGAGTCTTGACTGTTGCATACGTAAACAATAAATGAAGGATTCCATTATGTTGTTGATGATTTTGGAATGAAGGATTCCATTAGGTTGTTGATGATTTTAGAATGAAGGATTCCATTGCGTTCTTGATGATTTTGGAATGAAGGATTCCATTGCGTTGTTTATGATTTTGGAATGAAGGATTCCATTAGGTTGTTGATGATTTTGGAATGAAGGATTCCATTGCGTTGTTGATGATTTTGGAATGAAGGATTCCATTAGGTTGTTGATGATTTTGGAATGAAGGATTCCATTGCGTTGTTGATGATTTTGGAATGAAGGATTCCATTAGGTTGTTTATGATTTTGGAATGAAGGATTCCATTAGGTTGTTGATGATTTTGGAATGAAGGATTCCATTAGGTTGTTGATGATTTTGGAATGAAGGATTCCATTAGGTTGTTGATGATTTTGGAATGAAGGATTCCATTGCGTTGTTGATGATTTTGGAATGTGTGCCTATAACCTGTGCTCTAATACCTACCTCATCCCCCCCTCCCCCCCAACCCCCTCCTCCCTATGTTCACACCTGTTATGTATGTTGTGAGGTAACACCCATACCTAATGTGTAGTATTGTAGTGCGGTGCTATGCGCACGACTTGTCTTGCCAATAAAGGAAGCAACAACGTACGTAACCAAAAGTGTCTTTATTCGAAGGATCAAACTATAGCACTGCCGTGCTCGGTGCTGTGAGCCCCGTGTATATCCCGAGGCCACGCCTACCCCTCGGGCGTGGCCGACACCCTCTTGGTGCGCGGAATGATGTCATCGCGCCAGCGAGCCATCGTGTCCGCCACACGCGCCCCCCCAGAATTCCCGCGCACCTGAAGGGTCAGTTTGCGGGGCAAACGGATGACCCGGCCGAAGCGCCCTCTGGCGGCGTCTGGGATGCCGGGCTGCCACTGGCTGCCCCTGGGATGGGTGCGGGACCGGGGGGCGGCGTGCCGGCGGGGTTGGGCGGTGCCGGGGGTCCGCCCGCCGGGGGGCGGCCCCGACGCGGGGCTGAGCCACTGGCGGGGGGTGGTCCACGTCGAGGTGGGCCGGTTTGAGGCGGTCCACGGAAACGCGGTCAGGAGTACCGCCGATGTCCAGGGTGAAGTGCTTACCCCCCGGTCTCCAGCACGCGGAAGGGCCCGTCGTACGGGGGCCGCAGCGGTGTCCGGTGGGCGTCGTGTCGGACGAACACGTACTCCGCCGTGCGAAGCTCCGGGGCGACGTGCGTGGGCGCGCGCCCGTGGTGCGCCATCGGCACCGGGGCGAACCTCTGGGCGGTCTCCTGCAGTGCGGAGCACTGCTGCGCCACGGACCATGGTGCCGTGGAGTTGGGGAGGGACTCGCCCGGCACCCGCAGCGGTTGTCCGAAGACCAACTCCGCCGCGGATGCGCGCAGGTCGTCCTTGGGCGCCGTCTGGAGGCCCAGCAGGACCCAGTGGAGCCTGTCGACCCAGCCGCCGTCGCGGAGGGTGGCCCGGAGCGCGGCCTTCAAGGAGCGGTGGAAACGCCCGCACAGGCCGTTGGCCTGGGGGTGATAGGCCGTGGTACGGTGCAGCTGGACACTGAGCCCCCGCGCGACCGCCCCCCAGAGCTCTGAGGTGAACTGGGGGCCGCGGTCGGACGAGATGTCCGAGGGGGCGCCGAACCGGGCAACCCAGGTGGCGATGAACGCCTGCGCGACATCCGCCGCCGTAGTCGCCGCCAAAGGCACGGCCTCCGGCCACCGGGTGGTGCGGTCCAGTCCATCATGGTGAGGACGTGGGTGAAACCCCGTGAGGGGGGCAGAGGTCCCACCAAGTCCACGTGAACGTGGTCGAACCGACGTTCGGGCACCGTAAACGGGGCCAACGGGGCCTGGGTGTGGCGGTGCACCTTCGCGCGCTGGCACGCAAGGCACGTCCTGGTCCAATCACGGACGACCTTCCGGAGGCCATGTCAGACGAACTTGTCGGCGACCAGCCTCTGGGAGGCCTTCGTGCCTGGGTGGGACAGGCCGTGGATGGCGTCAAAAACCCGGCGCTGCCAGCCCGCGGGCACGATGGGGTGAGGCCGCCCGAGGGAGACGTCGCACGAGAGGGCCGTGCCCGCGCCGTCGAACGGCACCTCGGTGACGCGGAGGCCCGTGATGGCGGTCCGCAAGGCCTGGACGTCGGGGTCGGCGGTCTGGTCCTATGTCGGCGGTCGTCCTATGTCCCCCCGGCGCTTCGCACAGTGGAGTACGTCTTTGTTCGTCATGACTCGCACCGGGGGCCACTCCGGCCGCCGTACGACGGGCCCTTCCGGGTCCTGCGACGGGGCGACAAGTCTTTCATCGTCGACTTCGGCGGCCGGCCGGACCGGATTTCTGTGGACCGCCTCAAACCGGCGCACATGGACGTCGACCGACCACCACGGTTGGCCCTTCCTCCGCGGCGTGGCCGCCCCCCGTCCACAGTTCCCCCTGCTCGACCACCCACCACCACGTCGGACCCCTCCCCACGACCCTCCAGGGGTCGCTTCGGCCGGGTCATCCGGACCCCCCTTAAATTGACCCTGCCGGTGCAGGTCGATTCTGGAGGGGCGTGTGTAGCGGTTACCGCTGGATGCACACAATCGCCTTGCACCGGCCAGAACACGGCCAGACGCGCCTCTCCCGGGCATGCCCGGACTCACTGTTCCCGGGCACGCCCGAACCTCCCGGGCACGCCCGGTCTCGTCTTTCCCGGGCATGCCCGCTCTCGCCTTTCCAGGGCTCGCCCAGAGCATCCGGGCATGCCCGCTATCGCCTTTTCAGGGCTCGCCCAGAGCGTCCGGGCATGCCCGCTACCGCCTTTCCAGGGCTCGCCCAGAGCGTCCGGGCATGCCCGCTATCGCCTTTCCAGGGCTCGCCCAGAGCGCCCGGGCACGCCCAGCCTCGACTTGCCAGGCCGCAGCCAAACACGCCCGGGCAGGTCCAGACTCGCCTTTCCAAGGCTCGCCCTTGACACCCGGGCATGCCCGGTATAGTTTTTGCCGGGCAAACTTCCCGACATAAATGTGTATATATATTGCTGCCCGATAAACGGGCTTGTCAGAATACCTGAGCTGTTTTGTTTCAATAAAGCAACTCAGACGAATTCCGTCTTTGGTCGCGTCAATTCTTTCGACTCGCGTTGGAGCGCAGTTCCTTCAGTACAGTACATTTGTTACACATGGGTGTTTGTACAGTACAGTGATTGCGCATAAGTGTAGGTACAGTACATTGGTTACACATGGGTGTTTGTACAGTACAGTGATTACGCATAAGTGTAGGTACAGTACATTGGTTACACATGGGTGTTTGTACAGTACAGTGATTGCGCATAAGTGTAGGTACAGTACATTGGTTACACATGGGTGTTTGTACAGTGATTACGCATAAGTGTAGGTACAGTACATTGGTTACACATGGGTGTTTGTACAGTACAGTGATTACACCTGAGTGTTGGGACAGTACATTAATTACACTTGAGTCATGTATCTGATACAGAACAAAATGTGAGAATTGGGAAAAGATGTTCAACTTTAAAAGGGCATTTGTAATGCAAGACCGAATAAGTGGAAGACATGACCCTTTCCTGACTGCAGAAGACCTTGGTGGGTCCAGTACTTTCATGATCTACCAAATAATGTTTTCCAAAGATCCTGTGCCTACCCAATTGCTCTATTTTGCCAAGCATATCACCACTTGTCGTGTTAATGACCTGGTGTACCTAGTCTGGTACAAAGCTCGCCGAATCTTCCTGTTCACTTGAGTGTTGAAGATTCCCATCCGTTGATGAGAACAAAGGATCTCTGGTGTAATCGGCCATGCTGCGCTCATCGATGACTCGCCATTCATCCAGAGCCTTTGCTAACACCTGGCCAGGTTCACCACCCACCATAGACCAATACTTGAGTGACCTAGCCTTTCATTACATTTGATCACCGCAGGAACTCGAGAGCGGGTCCACCTGGCCTCGCTTCAAACGGGCTCAGGAAGAAATCGTGTGGCGGCTTTGGCTTTTCCCGTCCTGGGATTTGCTCTCATTGTGAAGATTGATAAACAGGCCCTTTTGATGTGTTGTTATGAACTGCCACTTCCAGGACTAAAGTACAATTGGATTACCTTTTCCATCGGTACAACCAAACCAAATCAGTTTTCTCTGATATTGTACCTGATACAACGGCTCGAATTGGATTTGAGACCAATCAGGGCAACATTGATGTCGTCGCGTTTTTAGGGACGGACACAATCTGGTGCAAAAGGGAATTGAAAAGCAGGATGCGAATGAGAGATTAGCTACGTGGATATTGCGTGTGCTGATAGACAGAGTAGTGAGAGATCAGTTGGGTGGACATTGTGTGTGCTGATGGACAGAGTAGTGTGAGAGATTAGTTGGGTGGACATTGTGTGCGCTGATGGACAGAGTAGTGAGAGATTAGCTGGGTGGACATTGTGTATGCTGATAGACAGAGTAGTGTGAGAGATCAGTTGGGTGGACATTGTGTGTGCTGATGGACAGAGTAGTGTGAGGATGTGAGAGGCAGACTGATTGGTTTCCACAGATGAAGACTTGAAGAGATAATGAAGAAGAATTCCTTTACAACACGTCACTACGACAAGTGGATCCCTCTATAATGTCGCAATCCCTTCCAAGGATCTTTAACGCAACAGGAGGCCATGAGGCCCAACAAGTCTACACAATGT
Organism: Myxine glutinosa; assembly: GCF_964187855.1. Lineage (NCBI taxonomy): Eukaryota > Metazoa > Chordata > Myxini > Myxiniformes > Myxinidae > Myxine > Myxine glutinosa. The sequence goes on from NC_136265.1 coordinate 117,392,833, forward strand.
TTGCCAACCGATGGTTGTCTGTCCGTGCTCTGTCCTTTTTAATAATGTCGAGCGTCAAGCAAGGAAGAAGCACGTGCCGTTATTAAGAGTTCCGTTTGACTCGGATGAGGCTCGATCCGTCGACCTCGCACATTCAGAACAGACGCTCGGAGCCATTACTCCGCCGAGTCTGGTTCTTTGGAATCTTTTTGCCTTTCTTTGAAATGGATAAAGACAGTTATTTCGGGAAAGATGGGCGTACGTGGTGAAAAGTGGCAACTTGTACATTTACCAAAAGGCCAGGGGTCCAAAGATGAAGGAAAATACAACCTGCCGATGAATAACTAGCGGTGAAGACCTCTTTGGTCTCTTCCGGCGGTGAATACCCGACATGTCCTCCTGTAATGGTGAAATGAGCCGCTTGTGACGTCGTCGGACGACACGGGTCCGTAATGAACCCACGCGCCACTCGGATTTTGATTCCATTTGTTCTGAACGTTTGGGAAGTGATGAGGAATAAAGAATGTCCACCTGCCCAGCAATACGCAATACCTAATGTACATTTGCTTTTGCGTATAAACGATAAAAGCCAGAAGTGGAAACGCATAATGATTGATGAAGGCCTTGTCTTGGACTTGCACCAAATGCCTTCATTTTGTAAATTACAAGGCGGTGCAGGGAGGGTGTGCCGAGAAGTTTGCTTCCACATCAACGCTAAATGGAGCAAGAAGGAACTAATGGAGGGAGAGTTTTGGATGAGTGAGTGAGCATGACATCACAATTGTGGAGGTAGGATGTGCGTGGGATTTCAGGTGCCAAGTGTAAGTGCAAGATTGGGGGTTTTTTTCATGCAGAGTCGAGGCTCGTGGAGGAGCTACACCTGATTCCTACACCTGATTCCTACACCTGATTCCTACACCTGATTCCTACACCTGATTCCTACACCTGATTCCTACACCTGATTCCTACACCTGATTCCTACACCTGATTCCTACACCTGATTCCTACACCTGATTCCGACAACTGATTCCGACAACTGATTGATTCCTGCACCTGATTCCTTCAACTGATTCCTACACCTGATTCCTACACCTGATTCCGACAACTGATTGATTCCTACAACTGATTCCTACACCTGATTCCTACACCTGATTCCTACACCTGATTCCTACAACTGATTGATTCCTACAACTGATTCCTACACCTGATTCCTACACCTGATTCCTACACCTGATTCCTGCAACTGATTCCTACAACTGATTCCCACACCTGATTCCTACACCTGATTCCTACACCTGATTCCTACACCTGATTCCCACACCTGATTCCCACACCTGATTCCCACACCTGATTCCCACACCTGATTCCCACACCTGATTCCCACACCTGATTCCCACACCTGATTCCCACACCTGATTCCCACACCTGATTCCCACACCAGATTCCCACACCAGATTCCCACACCTGATTCCCACACCTGATTCCCACACCTGATTCTCCGCTTCAATCCCAGGTGCAGGCCGGTGCGGTGAGTATCCCATCCGGCAGTGTCCGACAATCTGAGTTGTCTGCAGCGAGACATGAAAGTCTGCTTACTCTCACAGTAAAATATTCGTCCTTGCACCCTTTTAATGTGCAGGTGTTATCGTGCGGTACTTACAATACCTAAGGTGAATGCACGGAGGATTCTGGAGCGTAAACTGATGCAATGACCGATTCATTATTGTAAATGCTGTACAACACAACCTGTAGTTTAAAAAGGGTTGAAGAACGAATTGAAAGAGTCTTGGCACACCTGAACTCCGATCCACCTGTAAGACCTTTTTTTTCTTCTTTTTTTTTGTATACAAGATCGAGGCTCGTGAAAGAGCTAACATTAATCACACAAAAAGTCAAACCGACACACAAAACACAAAAAAACAAGGGGAGCGGCAGACAAGATGGGGAGAGAGGGGGGGAGGGCGAGGGGGAGAGGAGAGGAGGAGAGGGAGAGAGGGGGAAGGACACAAACGCAACATTTGAGAGCAGGGACATCGGGAGAAATGTGCGAGGGGGAGGGCCTGGGGGGAGGTGGGAAAGGTATAAAAAATATTAACACAACAAGCACTCTGGGGTGTTTTAACGGGGGTAGAAAAGATCAAGGTTTTGGATGGGGGAAGATAAGAGATGGTGGTGAACAGCTGTTTTAAAGACCTGGAGGGAGGAGTGGGATTGAAGGGAGTGGGGGAGTTTGTTCCAGAGGCGGGAGAAAAGAGGAATGAAAGAGTGAAGGTGAGCAGAGAGCCGAGATTTCGGCAGTTTAACCATCAGAGGGTTGCATGCAGATCTTGTGCGACCTCAAGGAACATTGGGGGGACAGAGCACAGAGAGCTGGGGGAGCAAGGCCGGAGAGGAGTAGGTAGAAGACAGAAAGACCACCAACCTGCCTGCGGTGAGTGAGTGAAAGGCCCTCGGAGTTAACTTCATCGCAGGAGATTCCAATGATTCTGAAAGCTTTGGCCTCAACAGCGTGAAGACGAGCTAGGTGTGAGGCAGGAGCACCGGCCCAGAGGGGGGAACAGTATTCCATTGAGCTGCGGATGAAAGCCTTGTATGTGGTGAGGAGCTCAGGTGTGCCAAGGAAGGACTTCGCACGACGGAGGATGCCCAGTCGGTGACTGGCTTTGGAGGCCAGCTTGGAAATGTGGTTTTCCCAAGAAAGATCATGGCAGATAGAGAGATACCCAAAAGCTTGAGCGACAGAACTTCTTGGAGAGGATTGTTGAGAAAGTAGATGGGAGGGTTTTTCAGTCGGTCCTTTCGGAGAGACATTGTAAGAGTGTGAGATTTGTCAGGATTGAAAGACATGTTTATCCATAACTTGACGGAGTACTGCTCTCCCCTCTGGGTTGGCTCCCCTGCCTCGCATCTTGTTCACCTTGACGTCGTGGAAAAGTTCATTGGAATCTCTCGCGATGAAGCCGAGTCTATGGGCTGAAGTCGCCCGGTGAGGATGTGGTATTTATTTATTTGGCATTGGGGGTGTACTTTGAGTGTCGCTCTACCTGTTTGTTTGTTGTACACCGCTCCTTACAATTCATCTCCATGCGCTGCATGACGTCATCACCGGGCACCAAAGGGGGCCGCCCTGCGTTGAAAGGGAGTGATTCTAATTAGCTCATCCCATGCGCAGCAGGAGACAGGATTTTGCAATCGTGTGTGTGTGTGTCTGTGTGTGTGTGTCTATCCGGACCATAACCTTTTTTTACCATTTGACCTATTGCCATCAAATTTTCACCAAACCTTTATTATGATGATGAGCAGAAGACAAATTAATAATTTTGTAAAAAGGTCAACGTCACATAAAATCGTCAATTTTCATCCGATTGACCTGAAATTTTAAGACGATTTGCAGATTGGGTCACTGGAAGAAGATGACGGAAGAAGAAGACGTCTGAATACAAACGGATGCGGACGGGCCATGCATTTTCAGATGCGTACTTGTTTTATGTCTTGTTTTCTTGTTTGTCCGAGCGATATCTCGAAGACACTAGAAGAAGAAGCCATCCTTTGACCTAGGAAGCTGAAATTTGAACACAATCGTGAGCACGTGCTTTGGCAAAAAGGTTTTTCTAATTTTTTGGATTAATCAATCGATTAATTATTTGATTATTATCGATTTATTAAGTATTTATTTATTTTCTTTATTGTCTGGGCAATACCGACAGGCACCTTTTGAGTTATGAAGCTGATATTTGGACGCGATAATGACCAAGTGATTTGGATGAAAAAGATATTTTTGATTCATTGAGTTATTGATTTATCAATGAATCGATTAATTATTTAATTATTGTGTTAATCACTTAATTTTCAAAAAGTTACGGATTCGGATGAAATGCTGGTTTCGGTATGCCATTAGCCAATTGACTGATTTATTAATTATTTTACCTTTATTATTTATTTATTTTCATTACTAATCACTTATTTATTTTCTTTCTCATCTGGTCGATATCTCGGGCACCTTTTGAGCTAGGATGCTGATATTTGGACATGACAGTGACCAAGTGATTTGGCTATAAAGGATATTTTTGATTTATTGATTGATCAATCAATTAATTGTTTATTTAATTTTCCCGATTAATTAATTAATTAATTTTCGAAAAGTTATAGCTTTGGATGAAACACTTGTGGTTTCGGTATGCTATTTGCCAATTGATTAAGAAATTAATTATTTTACAATTATTTATTTTAATTACGCAATTAATCAATTAATTATTGTACATCACTCCCTCCCCATTCCATCTCCACGTTCTGTACTGCGACATCGCCGGGCACCTCATGTCGTTTGCTGGAGGATGTTATTTATTTATTTGGCATGGGATAGCTCTACTTGTTTCTAGTTTGTTCAGGGTGCCAGTGATGGCTTTTCTACTCTTCACGAAGTACACCATGGGATCTTGAACGTCCATCAATTAATGTCGGTAAGACGGGACGCCCAGTTTAACGTCCATCCGAGGGATGGCACACACATCAATGAATCACCCTGCCTCGCTTTGTTGGGATTTATAGCTTTGTTTGGACCCCTGATGATAGTTTATTGGACCTCTTTGGACCCCTGATGATAGTTTATTGGACCTCTTTGGACCCCTGATGATAGTTTATTGGACCTCTTTGGACCCCTGATGATAGTTTATTGGACCTCTTTGGACCCCTGATGATAGTTTATTGGACCTCTTTGGACCCCTGATGATAGTTTATAGCTTTGTCGGGATTTGAACCCAGGATAGACAGCTTGAGGTGAGTATGCGTACCTCTAGGTCTAGGCCATCCTACCAGCCCAGTTTGAACCTCACCAGATAATGTAAAGATGCAAATTTATTGGGGGATACAAGTCGAGGCTCCTGGAAGAGTTGGAAAACAGTAGACCGAACAGCACACAAGCAAAAGTGTGTAAGCACACCAACTGGGCCACAACAGAAGAACACTTGGAGGAAGAACGGGCATGGGGAAGAATGAGAGTAAATGAGGGTGAAGAAGATACAGGAGACGAACAGGCTGGGTACAAACTCAAACAAATCAAAAAGAGGAATGGAAACCTGTGGATGAAACAAAAATGGAAGAGAAAACGAAAAAGGAGGTGGGGACCCATTTAGCTGGAAAGGAAGGTGTGGGCTTGGGAAGGGTTAATGAGGGAAAAGAGGATCATGAGAATGGATGCGGAATGGGTTAGGAGGTGAACAGCCTGGGGGTAGAATGAGATTGAACAGACTGAGGAAGTTGGTTTCACAAGTGAGAGAAAAGAGTGGTAAACGAGTGTAGATGAGCACTGAGCTGGATTTGGGAAATTTCACTGGAGGTGTTACTGCAGAGCGTGCCTGCACACACGTGGGGGGGGGGGGGGGGGGGGACAGGAAGTGTGAGGGGAGACAGGAAGTGTGAGGGGGTCGGTCATAGCACGCAAAAGGGCAGATGGTGTAAGACCATACAGAAGACAGAGAGGCCACCTGTCTGTGATGGGAGAGCAACAGGCTTATAGATTGAGCTTCATCATGGGAGATTATTGCAATAATTTTGAGGACCTTAGGGTCCGTGGCATCAAAATGTGAAAAGTGGGAGGCTGCAGTGGCAGCCCAAAGTGGTGGGAGAGCACTGCTCCATCGAGCTGTGGGTGAAGGCCTCTTTGGTTGTTAGAAGTTCGGATTTGCCAAGGAAACACTTGGCACGATCGAGGATGCCGAGTCGGCAGTTGGCTTTCGAGGCCATCTTGGATATGTGGTTTACCCAAGAGAAATTGTGGTGACACCCAAAAGATTGAGGGACCGAACTTCTTCAACAGGAAGTAAATGGGAGGATGTGTCAGGATTGAAAGACGTATTGCAAGTCTTTGACCAACCCGTGATTATATGAAGGCCTGCAGAGAGGAAAGAGGATGCTGCATGCCATCCTGAAGGATGAGGGATCTTATAGCTGAGGGTGGAGTCATTGAGAAGACAACTCAGGTTTTCAGGGATTTACTCGTAGAAACGTTGTTGCTGTGGATTCGGAATAGGACTGGGTCCAAGACTTGGGTCACTCTAGCCTCGACAAGGAGGAGGGGTTGAGGAGATCCCATTGGGAGCCACGTGCTGACTCCGAGAGTGAAGCGATTCGATCACCATGAGTCGAGGTTCATATGCAGCACACATGGTTCATATGTCCTCGATCCTCTTGACTACTGTGTGTCAAACGAGGTCTCAAGTCTAACGTATGACTAGGCCAGGGTCCGAACCACTGACCACTCAGACTCATAGACAGACTTTGGCCATTTATGATGTATGAGTTTACTTTGTTAATTTACACCAATGTATGGCATTTATACTTTGAGATGCCGCAAGGCCTTATCAGAGGGAATGACTCACGAGTTATTGGTTGCTCGTTTGTTCAACATTCCAAATTTCACTCCTTCCCTCCTTGCAGGGTCTCCTACATCCACCTTCCCTTCCAAAGCCGGTGGCTATATCTGGGGACTCGTAAGGGAAACATCCACGTGGTAAACATCGAGACCTTCCTCCTCTCTGGATACGTCATCATGTGGAACCGCGCCATCGAGATGTGAGTCACCCAGGTTATGTTATTCTTATTGGCCATCCATTTGTCGTGTGTTTATCTTCGTGTGCCACCAACGCAGACCGCTAGTTCTTTGCTGGGATTAGGGGCGACACTTTTATTGTTCTCGGATGAGCTCGGGCACACAAGGGTGGCAGACCTTGGAGATGGCTGCTCAATGAACCGCCTGCTGCATTGTAATGTGCAGATACCATGAATCTTGGGATTCCAGTTGTTGATCGTTGCATATGGGGATTCGCTTGTTGAACACTCACGTTCCAGTTTGAAACTGGCTCGAACGAACAAATGGTGAGTGCTTAATATTAGCAGGGAAGTAGTTTGGGTGAATGTTCAGGGCCATCTCAGCTCGAGCATGAGGCCATGGAACTGTGTAAAGGGTCACATCACGACTTGTAGGAGGTGTGGAGGTGGGGGAAGCCAAAAGGGGGCAGGAGGTGGGGGAAGCCGAGGGGAGGAAGGAGGTGGGGGAAGCTGAGGGGAGGAAGGAGGTGGGGGAAGCCAAACGGGGGCAGGAGGTAGGGTGAGAGTCGGGAGGGGGCAGGACGTGGGGGAAGCAGTGAGGGGAGAGTAGATGGGGGAAGTCAAGAGGGGGCAGGAGGTGGGGGAAGCATTGAGGGGGCATGATGTAGGGTGAAAGCCGGGAGGGGGCAGGCGGTGGGGGAAGCCAAAAGGGGGCAGGGGGTAAGGTGAAAGCCAGGAGGGGGCAGGAGGTGGGGGAAGCCGAGGGAAGGAAGGAGGTGGGGGAAGCCAAAAGGGGGCAGGAGGTAGAGTGAGAGCCGGGAGGGGGCAGGAGGTGGGGGAAGCCAAAAGGGGGCAGGAGGTAGGGTGAAAGCCGGGAGGGGGCAGGAGGTGGGGGAAGCCGAGGGGAGGAAGGAGGTGGAGGAAGTCAAGAGGGGGCAGGAGATAGCCCGTGGCCCATGGCGACCGGTCGACCTTTCAAATCAAGCAAACCCCGAAGGTTTCTGTTGTGTCCGTGTGTTTGTGCTCCCACTTTGATCTGCGTGTCTCGTGGCAGATCCGCCAAGGCCCATCCCGGTGCTGTGGTGCACATCAGCGAAAACCCGACAGATGAGAACAAGGTTCGTGCCCCGTCACATGGTCCACGTGCTCTAAACGATGCCACTGGCACGACCTTAAACGCAGGCAACCCGTCGGTCATTTTGCAATAGCTCGACCGGAAGCTCCGACCACACTGGCGGAAGACCATCCCACATCGACAAGAAGGTGACACATAAGCAGAGGATGAGAAATGGTCGCCCATTGAAACTGTGGCAATGGAAGCGACTCCAATTGAACCTTCTAAATGAAGCCGTTCCTCTTGCGCATTGCCTTTTGGTATTCAGTCATTTTTATTCCCCTTCCAAATCACCGGAACGTGATACCTGGGACTGTATCACCTCCGCACAGAAGGGACCGTGGTGCATTTCAGCTTTCTAATCAGCAAAATAAATAGCTTGATGACTCCGGGCTGCCATTTGTGATCCCAGGTGTTTTTGGCTGAATACATTCACGGCTTATAAAATATGTATTATGTATCCAAATTAGAAGTGATTTCGGAAAGAAAAATCCTTCTTTCTTTTTCTTCTGCCCTGCGTTACGTTTAGTCTTTCACGTCGGGAAGCTTCCGATGGGTTTGTGCAAAAGGGTGCAGGCCCAGGAGCTCAGGTAGCACGGGTCCATGTCTGAGGCCCCGTTACTCACCTGGTAAACCTTAATGGTACCTGCGTGCTATGTAGAAGCCACTATGGTATCAACTAATATCAGGAAATTTGACCTCAACCCCTTACCCCGACCGGTGTGCGTGCACACATGCCGCCTCCCTTCCCTCACCTGGTTCTTCTCTGACCTCCCAAACTTTTTTCCCTTCTCTCCCATGTTCTTCACAAAATCCCTTGCTCATCCCTTCTCATCATTCACTTTAATTCTTTATTGAAGCACAACCCTCGACCTCCCCTCCTCTGTCCCCCATTAAGGTTTCACCAAAAGTATAACACATGGTAGTAAATCCAATAAGCAAGGTGAGGGTCTCAGGTGTATGCCTTAGTCTTTAATCAAACATCTAATTATCGTATATTGTAATGGTGGAATTGTGGTAGATGATTCATTTAACGATGTTCGTTTACAAATGTCTATAACTTCCTGACTCTTCCCTTCTCTTTCTTGAGGTAACCACATTTTTGGACCTTTTTTTTTTACAGCTCCTGATTGGTTATGAGAGAGGTCCGGTGGTCCTGTGGGACCTAAAGTCCAAGAAAGCTGACTTCCGCTATTATTATGAGGAGGTGAGGACAGCAAAGCGTAACAGGGATTTGTGTGTGAGACCGATGGTGAAGGAAAACAATTTGTGTTTAAATGGGTGATATTACTGAACATGACATGAGTGTTTTGGGTTGAGAAAATGAGACATTCCCGCTTATTGAGGATCTCGTGCAATGTCCCAATGGAAGTGCTCTTGCATCAACTCAACTCACCACTATACGAGTGTTTTGTGTTCAGAAAATGAGATATTCCCGCTTATTGAGGATCTCGTGCAATGTCCCAATGGAAGTGCTCTTGCATCAACTCAACTCACCACTATACGAGTGTTTTGTGTTCAGAAAATGAGATATTCCCGCTTATTGAGGATCTCGTGCAATGTCCCAATGGAAGTGCTCTTGCATCATCTCAAATCACCACTATACGAGTGTTTTGTGTCAAGAAAATGAGATATTCCTGCTTATTGAGGATCTTGTGCAATGTCCCAATGGATGTGTTCTTGCATCAACTCAAATCACCACTATACGAGTGTTTTGTGTCAAGAAAATGAGATATTGCTGCTTATTAAGGATCTCGTGTAATGTCCCAATGTATGTGCTCTTGCATCAACTCAAATCACCACTATACGAGTGTTTTGTGGCAAGAAAATGAGATATTCCTGCTTATTGAGGATCTCGTGCAATGTCCCAATGGATGTGCTCTTGCATCAACTCAACTCACCATGATACGAGTGTTTTGTGTTAAGAAAATGAGACATTCCCATTTATTGAGGATCTTGTGCACTGTCCCAATGGATGTGCTCTTTCATCAACTCAATTCACCATGATATGAGTGTTTTGTGTTAAGAAAATGAGGCATTCCCACTTATTGAGGATCTTGTGCATTGTCCCAATGGATGTGCTCTTGCATCAACTCAAATCACCACTATACGAGTGTTTTGTGTCAAGAAAATGAGATATTCCTGCTTATTGAGGATCTCGTGCAATGTCTCAATGGATGTGCTCTTGCATCAACTCAAATCACCATGATACAAGTGTTTTGTGTTACGAAAATGAGATATTCCCGCTTATTGAGAATCTTGTGCAATGTCCCAATGGATGTGCTCTTGCATCAATTCAACTCACCATGATACGAGTGTTTTGTGTTAAGAAAATGAGATATTTCTGCTTATTGAGGATCTTGTGCAATGTCCCAATGGATGTGCTCTTGCATAAACTCAACTCACCACGATACGAGTGTTTTGTGTCAAGAAAATGAGATATTCCTGCTTATTGAGGATAACATGCAATGTCCCAATGGATGTGCTCTTGCATCAACTCAAATCACCATGATACAAGTGTTTTGTGTTACGAAAATGAGATATTCCCGCTTATTGAGGATCTTGTGCAATGTCTCAATGGATGTGCTCTTGCATCAACTCAAATCACCATGATACAAGTGTTTTGTGTCAAGAAAATGAGATATTCCTGCTTATTGAGGATCCCATGCAATGTCCCAATGGATGTGCTCTTGCATCAACTCAACTCACCACTATACGAGTGTTTTGTGTCAAGAAAATGAGATATTCCAGCTTATTGAGGATCTCGTGCAATGTCCAAATGGATGTGCTCTTGCATAAACTCAACTCACCACTATACGAGTGTTTTGTGTTAAGAAAATGAGATATTCCTGCTTATTGAGGGTCCCATGCAATGTCCCAATGGATGTGCTCTTGCATCAACTCAACTCACCACTATACAAGTGTTTTGTGTCAAGAAAATGAGATATTCCTGCTTATTGAGGATCCCATGCAATGTCCCAATGGATGTGCTCTTGCATCAACTCAACTCACCACTATACGAGTGTTTTGTGTCAAGAAAATGAGATATTCCAGCTTATTGAGGATCTCGTGCAATGTCCAAATGGATGTGCTCTTGCATAAACTCAACTCACCACTATACGAGTGTTTTGTGTTAAGAAAATGAGATATTCCTGCTTATTGAGGGTCCCATGCAATGTCCCAATGGATGTGCTCTTGCATCAACTCAACTCACCACTATACGAGTGTTTTGTGTCAAGAAAATGAGATATTCCAGCTTATTGAGGATCTCGTGCAATGTCCAAATGGATGTGCTCTTGCATAAACTCAACTCACCACTATACGAGTGTTTTGTGTTAAGAAAATGAGATATTCCTGCTTATTGAGGATCCCATGCAATGTCCCAATGGATGTGCTCTTGCATCAACTCAACTCACCATGTTTTAATTCTTATTTATTGTTATTGTTTATTCTTATTCTATCATTCTTATTTACATGTTTTATTCATGAGTGTTTTATTTCGGATTCTCTATTTATTTATATCTCTATGATTCACAGGGTTTGTGGTGTTGCTTCATTTTCAAGGTGTGTTTGGATGACTCAGAGGTAGTGAGATGTCTGGTCTTGGTTCGATTCCCGACCCCTCTGGCGCTCCATACACTGGGTGTTACGTCACACCCATTTTGTTACACATTCTGTTTTACCGTTTGATCATGTCATATATATATATATAGTTGATCGATGCGGTACTCCAGTGACACTAAAAGCCCTCCAACAGTAGTTTGTAAGCGATGGCGGTCAACTCGAGTTCTATCGTAACTTTGGATCGTAATGCCATTTTACAAGATTTTAAAGAGGTTGGTAAAAGGCAAGACAAGACAAAGCTCTGGGGAGCTCAGATCGACCAGGCATCCTATGGCTCCTTGGTGGTCAGAAGGATTGCGTGCTCCGATATGCAGCACCCCCTGCTGGCAATGCATTATAAGTGCATTTATTAGTTAAATGGAACCCCGTTGAGGGATCGAGCCAAGACTAATGAACTCGACCGTAAACAATCTGCCAAAGAGCTGCCATGCCACCCCATGAGGGATGTTGTTCCATTCATCATTTCCATTTCCCAGTAACTGGCACCTCCCCTCATGCTCCGGGCGGTTTTGTTGACCATTATTGGCTCCACCGAGAACATCCCATGGGGTTTCAACTGGGGCAAGATTTGAATAATGATTATTTGGGGGAAAATCCTCACTTGTGCAGCTTTTATATGGATTTCCATCGTCCTGTTTTAAAACCAACTGCAGGCAGGACAGAGTTGTACATTCCTTGGATGTTTTGTTTATTCAACGTATGAGTCATGTCTGAGAGTCGCGTGAACACCTGGTCATAGTGCAGCAGTTTGTCTTGGAAAGGTGCAAAGAAACTACTCTTCCACCATGTCTAAAAGCTGTTACTTTGTGTTCTTAAAAGTAAATGTGACTGATCATATCCTGGTACTCCTACTGCTCCGACTACTACAACCACTGCTACAACTACTGCTACAACTACTGCTGCTACAACTACTACAACCACTGCTACAACCACTGCTACAACTACTGCTACAACTACTGCTGCTACAACTACTACAACCACTGCTACAACCACTGCTACAACTACTGCTACAACTACTGCTGCTACTACAACTACTACTACCACTACTACTACAACCACTACTACAACCACTGCTACAACTACTGCTACAACTACTGCTACAACTACTACAACCACTGCTACAACTACTGCTACAACTACTGCTGCTACTACTACTACAACTACTACAACCACTGCTACAACCACTGCTACAACTACTACTACTGCTACAACTACTACTACCACTACTACAACTACTGCTGCTACTACAACTACTACTACCACTACTACTACCACCACTACTACTACTAGTACCACCACCACTACTCCAACCACTGGTACAACTACTGCTACTACTACTGAGAGTACTCATATTACTACTATGACTACTACGACTATTACTACTATGACTATTACTACAACTACTACTACCACTACTACTACAACCACTGCTACAACTACTGCTGCTACTACTGCTGCTACTACCACGACAACTACTACTACCACTACTACTACCACCACTGCTACAACTATACTACCACTACTGCTGCTACTACTACCACTACTACTACCACCACTACTCCAACCACTGGTACAACTACTACTGCTACTACTACTGAGAGTAGTCATATTACTACTATGACTACTATGACTATTACTACTATGACTACTACTACCACTACAACTACTGCTTCTACTACAACTACTACTACCACTACTACTACCACCACTACTACTACTAGTACCACCACCACTACTCCAACCACTGGTACAACTACTGCTACTACTACTGAGAGTAGTCATATTACTACTATGACTACTACGACTATTACTACAACTACTACTACCACTACTACTACAACCACTGCTACAACTACTGCTGCTACTACAACTACCACTACTACTACTAGTACCACTACCACTACTCCAACCACTGGTACAACTACTGCTACTACTACTGAGAGTAGTCATATTACTACTATGACTACTACGACTATTACTACTAAGACTATTACTACAACTACTACTACCACTACTACTACAACCACTGCTACAACTACTGCTACTACAACTACAACTACTACTCCAACTACTACTACCACTACTACTACCACCACTACTACTACTAGTACCACCACCACTACTCCAACCACTGGTACAACTACTGCTACTACTACTGAGAGTAGTCATATTACTACTATGACTACTATGACTATTACTACTATGACTATTACTACAACTACTACTACAACCACTGCTACAACTACTGCTGCTACTACTGCTGCTACTACTACTACAACTACTACTACTACAACCACTGCTGCTACTTCTACAAGTACTACTACTACCACCACTCCTACTACTGCTATTACTACTGCTACTACTACTACTACTACTACTACTACTACTACCACTACTACTACTACCACCACTACTACTACTAGTACCACCACCACTACTCCAACCACTGGTACAACTACTGCTACTACTACTGAGAGTAGTCATATTACTACTATGACTACTACGACTATTACTACTATGACTACTACTACAACTACTACTACAACTACTACTACCACTACTACTACAACCACTGCTACAACTACTGCTGCTACAACCACTGCTGCTACTTCTACAAGTACTACTACCACCACTCCTACTACTGCTACTGCTATTACTACTGCTACTACTACTACTACTACTACTAGTACTACTACTAGTACTACTACTTCTACTACTGCCGCTACGACTACTACGTCGCTACTAACGGTCGTACTACTACTGCTCCTACTAGTACCGTGCACACCTTCTTATGGGGGCTGCCAGGGAATGTTTTTGACTCAAGTCTTTCATGAACCAGGTGATCAGGCATGAGATTTCACTGAAGGTGATTTAGTTCAGGAATTAGTCATTTGTTCAGAGTGCAGGAGATAACTCACCTCGTCTTGGAGAAAGACGTGGACACCTAGTTCAACGTCCATCCGAGGTATGGCACACTTTGTGATGCAACGTGCTGTATGTGAAGACCAATGTGACAGTTTATAATCAGGTTGGGAATGGAACCTCGGCTAGACAGGTGAGAGGTAATTGTGATACCTCTTCACCATCCTTTCCTGTCGGACCATACCTGGTCTTATAGCAATGTGCCAGTGTACTGACGGACAATGTCCTACAAGGTATACTGCGGGATATTTATCTATGATAGCAATTAGGACAGTCGGATAAACGTCCCTCAACAAAGCATTGTGGTGAACAAGTTTTAGTCGGATCCTGTTCATCATGAATCCAACTGAGACTGGATAAGTCGATGGGATCATTCGCCTTATTCACTGAGATAGCCAATCAATCAATAAGTGAGTGTTGACCCAAAGAACTCTGGGTTTTCTGGTATGTCGTTTTTAAAACTCTTTTATGAGCCTTGACCTGTGTACATTGAGTTCAAAGGCTTGTATGTACCTCAGCCCCATTTTCCTCCTTTGCTTCAACGGAAAACATTTTTACCACCCCACCCATGACGTGTGCTGCCATATATCCAGTTTGGGAATTCTGGGAGGTCCATTTTGCAAAGGTTGTGTGCACACAACAATCGATTTCCCTTCATGTTCATTCGTGGTGTCAAACCCCTCCACGGCAGTACCCTCCTCCCCCCCATCTGATTCCCCTCACCCCACCCCTCTCAGCTTCCCCTACATCTTGACCCCTCTTGTCTTTCTCTCAGCTCCTGCTCCCTCACTGCTTCCCCCACGTCCTGCCCCCTCTTGGCTTCCCTTATCTCCTGTCCCCTCACTGCTTCCCCCACGTCCTGCCCCCTCTTGACTTCCCCTATTTCCTGTCCCCTCACTGCTTCCCCCACATTCTGCCCCCTCTTGACTTCCCCTATCTCCTGTCCCCTCACTGCTTCCCCCACATTCTGCCCCCTCCTGTCCCCTCACTGCTTCCCCTATCTCCTGTCCCCTCACTGCTTCCCCCACATTCTTCCCCCTCTTGACTTCCCCTATCTCCTGTCCCCTCACTGCTTTCCCCACTTTCTGCCCCCTCTTGACTTCCCCTATCTCCTGTCCCCTTACTGCTTCCCCCACATTCTGCCCCCACTTGACTTCCTCTATCTCCTGTCCCCTCACTGCTTCCCCTATCTCCTGCTCCTCTCGTCTTCTTACCCAATCCATTTCTCACTCTCTGTGTACTGGTTATATACCTCCCAAACCCCAGGAGTACCTCTGGCTGCACCTTCCCCTCTGATCCCACCTCTTTTTCTCCTGTGAATTATTCCGTCCTCCCTACAGCGACGATTTTCCATCTACATCTCTCTCCGCCAACATTGACCAAATCTTAACAACTCATCCCAACTCTCTCTTCCTCATATGTGGGGATTTCAGTTGTCACCAAGTTAATTGGCTCGGTGTCGGAACCTCTCTCACCAGCCATGGAACTTCAGCAAAGGACTTCTGTGACTTCAATGGACCGACTCGATCTGTGAACTTTCCACCCTGGATTTCACCCAATGGCAAACCCTCTCTTCTGGATTTGCTGAATCCAATTTTCCCGCCAATGTATCGTGCTCTTCCTCTGCTCCAATTGGTTCATCTGATCATGTGTTTGTGAAGGTCAGTGTCTCTCTCGCCATTCTCGGAGAACAACCTCTGCGCTGACGAGTCTGGCATTTCACTCAGGCTGACTGGCAGGGACATCAAGCAGCCATCAATCATCTGGACTGGTCTCCCATCTCTACTGCCTCTGACATCAACCCTTCCTGGGAATTCTTCCAAAGTAAACTGCTCTCTCTCATGCACAGACTTATCCCTTCTCATCTTCAGTTGTCGTACCCTTCCTCCCGTCCATGGTACACGGAATCTTGTGGTGAGTCCTCCAAACCGTGACGACTCCATCTGCATCTCTGACACAACATGGACAAAATCTGTGAAAACAAAGACAACATGGACAACTCTCTGCCTATGACAAACCTTTAACCACTCAGCCCTTCATTCTCCACCTGAAAGGTCAATCCAACCAAAAGTATCCTGATCATTCACAAAAGCCTGCAACAAGTGTGTGTCCACTCTCAGGAGAGCCAGGAAGCAACATCTGTCCAACCACGGGATTGAACTTTCAAACGTGTATCCCTCTGCTACAACGTTGTAGCACCTTGTCAAGTCAGTCTCTGGTGTTTGCTCCCCTTCCATCCTTTCCCTCACTTCAAATGGAACCACAGCCAACTCTGCTAATGAGAAGACCGAAAGCCTCAATTATGTGAATGCTTGCAAATCTAATGTCCCCAACCCCTCACTCTCAGTACCCATCTGTCCCAGTCGTACCCAAATGCAGTTGGACTCTGTGTCTTTTGCACCTGAAAAGGCGGAGAAGGTTCTGGCAATCCTCAACAAACCCTCAGTCAGACATATGGTCTGGGCCATCTCTATAGACATGTCTCAAGCTTTCAATTGTTTGCATCCTGCCTTGCTCTCCAAACTCTCTGCCTATGGCATCCAAGACCAACTACACACATGTCTTACTGACTTCCTCTACTCTCCTCGCTAACCTGTGGATCGCAACATAATCCTTTAATCTCCTCTCCCTGTCAAGGCTGGAGTGCCTCAAGGCAGTGTTCTAGGCCCAGTCCGATTCCTCATCTTCATCAATAATCTCTCTGACTCTTTGGAAAATCCTCTATCTACTTACCGTCCTATCTCTAACCTGTCTTTCCTGTCAAAGATCACAGAAAGAATTGTGCTATCACAGATGAATGACCATGTAGTTTCAAATAATCTTTTCAATTCTCACCAGTAGGCATATAGACCAGGCCATAGCACCGAGACCGCTCTCCTAAGTATAACCAATGATCTTCTGACCTCTCTTGACTGTGGTAAGGTTTCCGTTCTTGCTCTTTTAGACTTGTCTGCCGCCTTTGACACGATTGACCATAGTGTCTTAATTCGTCGTCTTGAAATCACATTTGGTATAACTGGTACTCCCCTTTCTTGGCTGATGTCCTATCTTACTGATAGAGTGCAAACAGTTTTTGTCAATGGCCAGAAATCAGCCCCTTCTCCGCTTTCCTTTGGCGTTCCCCAGGGCTCAGTCCTGGGACCTATCCTCTTTCTTTTGTACACTCAGCCTCTATTTGATCTTGTTGCCAGACATTCAGTTGATCACCACACCTTTGCGGACGACAATCAGCTGTACAAAGGAAGCACGATTCAACAAATCGTGCCCACTGTTGAAGTGTTAGAAGGTTGTATTGCCGACGTGAAGGCGTGGATGACCCAAAACAAACTTCAGCTGAACGATGCTAAAACAGAGTCTATGATTGTAAGATCGCACAGATGTCCTCTACAATGTTCACTTCCTACCACTATTCATGTTGGTGAAACCGATGTAAACTTTGTTTCGTCGGCCAAGAACCTTGGTGTGGTTTTCGACTGTAACATGACATTTTCCAAGCAAGTACTTCAAACTTGCAAATCAGCATACTTTCAGCTGCGAAAGATCGCATCCATTCGCCACTTTCTTACTCCTCAAGCTGCTCTAACTCTGGTCTGTGCCCTTGTCCTCTCAAGGCTAGACTATTGTAATTCTTTGTATGCTGGCTGCCCTCAGTTTCTCTTGGATAAGTTACAAAAGGTTCAAAACTCTGCCGCTCGTCTTGTCTGTAAGGCGAAGAAGTCTGACCATGTTACTCCGCTTCTTGAATCTTTACACTGGCTGCCTGTCTCTGCTCGTGTGCAATACAAAATTTGCACACTATGTTATAAATCATTGTGTGGAGCGGGACCTCACTATCTCTCCGATTTGCTCACTCTCTATGAACCTCGGCGACGGCTTCATTCAAGCGACGACTCTATGACCTTAGAGCCGCCGCGCACCAGCACCAGGTCGTTTGGCGAGAAATCCTTTTCCTTTGCTGCACCTCTGCTCTGGAATGACTTGCCTTCCTCTGTTCGACATGTTGACTCTCTTCCTGCCTTTAAAACCTCCCTCAAAACCTATCTGTTTCACAAGTCTTTCAAAGTCTAAGTCCTGTTTTCCCTTTGGTTTGAGGTGGGACAGAGATCGAGAGTATGTCTGTGTACATGTGCGGGGGAGGGAGGAGAGGAGGAAGGGGAGTACACATCTGTGGGTTTTGAATGGGGAGGGAGAGGAATAGGGCAAGAGTGAAGGTGTGTCTGTGTGTGTGTATGTTTGTGTGTGTGCGTTCGCATGATAATGTAAAGCGCCATGAGGGTAGTTTACTCTGCTTGATGGGGCTATATAAGACTCCTTCATTATTATTATTATTACTGATGACTCCACCCTCTGCCGTAACATCCCTGATCCTTCCGACAGGTGGGCAGCAGCCTCTTACAGCTCTTCAGAAACTTAAACAAAATCACAAGCTGATCAAACATGTGGAACATGTCTTTCAATCCTGACAGATCTAACACTCTCACTATTTCTCTCTCAAATGACCGTCTGGCAAACCCTCCCGTCTACTTTTGAAAACAATCCTCTTGAGGAAATTCAGTCATTCAAACTCCTGGGTCTCACTTTCAGTCATGATCTTTCTCAGGCGATCCATATTTGAAATTTGACCTCCAAAGCCAGCCGCTGGGCATCCTCCGTCATACAAAGTCCTTCCTTGGCACAGCTGAACTCCTATCCCACCTACAAGGCCTTCATTCACAGCTTGATGGAATACTGCCCTCCCCTCTGGGTTGGCTCCCCTACCTCATATCTTGCTCTGCTTGATGCAGTGGAAACCAAGGCCTTCAAGATCATTGGAATCTCCTGTGATGAAGCGGAGGCTACAGGGCTTTTACTTCACCACTGCAGAGAGGTCGGTGGTCTATCTGTCTTTTACCACCTCGTTTCTGGTTTTGCACCCACCTCCCTCTATGTGCTTTATCCCATCCAGGTTTCTTCAGGGCGCACGTGGTCCACCATTAACCCTCTTCTCGTGCACATGTGGTCCACCATGAACCCCCTTCTCGTGCACATGTGGTCCACCATGAACCCCCTTCTCATGCACATGTGGTCCACCACCAACCCACTTCTCGTGCACACATGGTCCACCACCAACCCCCTTCTCGTGTGCACGTGGTTCATCACCAACCCACTTCTCATGCACATGTGGTTCATCACCAACCCACTTCTCATGCACATGTGGTTCATCACCAACCCACTTCTCATGCACATGTGGTTCACTATCAACCCCCTTCTCGTGCGCACATGGTCCACCACCAACCCCCTTCTCATGCGCACATGGTCCACCACCAATCCGCTTCTCGTGCACACGTGGTCCACCATCAAAGCCCTTCTCGTGCACACATGGTCAACCACGAACCCTCTTCTTGTGCGCACATGGTCCACCATCAACCGCCTTCTTGTGCACACATGGCCCACCATCAACCCCCTTCTCGTGCGCACATGGGCCACCACCAACCACCTTCTCGTGTGCACATGGTCCATCATCAACCCCCTTCGTGTGCACACATGGTCAACCACGAACCCTCTTCTTGTGCACACATGGTCCACCATCAACCCCCTTCTCGTACTCACGTGGTCTCGTGGTCCACCATCAACCCCCTTCTCGTGTAACTACATAAATCCAGAACCACTACTCACCTTCACCCATAAGTTATTTTTCCCTTCTTTGGAAGCAATCTCCACATTCTCTTCAATCTCATTCCTCCCTCCAGGTCTTCAATATAGTTGTTGACCACCATATCAGATTGCCCCTATCCAAAACCATGATATTTTCTACTCCTGTGAAACCATGTCCCCTCCCATTCTCTCTCCCTCACCCCCCACAATTTCCCAGTGTTTCCATCCTAAGAATTTACTTCTGTATCCATCTCATCGATCCCTGCATTATCCCCTACTCCTCAGCCTTACCTTGTTGTTCCCTTGTTGTTCGTTTCCATCAACTTTGTGCCTCCGCCCAGCTGTTGGCATTTCCCCTTTTCTTTCTTCTCTTTCTTCTGTGCTGTTGTATCTCGATACGTTCTGTGTTCCAGCTCTTCCATGAGCCTTGGCTTTGTATATAAAAAAAGGCTTGTTCAGGGGATCGCTGGCCTTCATACTCTCGACTTGTGCTGCAGAACACTTTCTCGGTCGCTTGGCAGCAAGACGGAAAGCAGTTTCTGTGCGGTCATGCCGACGGGAGCCTCACCACGTGGTCTGTGAAGAACTCCGCTCGGCCTACGCTGGTCACCACCCCGCACAGTGAGGGCAACACGCAAACCCTTTAGAGAAGTACTTCAACAATTACACAGAAGCAGTACCTCTTCTTTTGTTCGGAGCTCAGGGTGTTCAAATGTTTAGTTTAAACTCATTGGAGATGAACAAGAATAGTAAATCATGGTGTTGTGGTCATGTCACCATGAATGTTTAATCTCGCCGTGGTGCTATGGTCCATGCTGTGCCCCTACGACCCACAGAAAAGGCAATGAAAGATGGCAAGAAGTGTGAGGCCTGTGGACCCATCATCAAAGTGGAGCATAAGAGCTGCCGTGCAGGGTAAGTCCTGTAAATGGGAAGATGGACCTTCTCCACCACCACACCAGGGATCGTTATGCTAGTCAAAGTGTGGAGCAGGTTGTTTGTTTTGGCCTTGGTTGTGCCACCACAATTTTCAAGGTACTAATCATTCTGGGAATTGAAATGGAGCACGGTTATGCCTCAGACTGATAAGGATGTTTTCATTTACCTCTAAACTATACTTTGGTGATGTCATGGATGAGGCTGGTAGTTGAATTGAAACATGTGTAACCAAAATGAGTTGCTTCCTGCAGGAACTACTTGGTGCCATCTTGCCCTTAATATGTCGAAAACCAAGTGGGTTATTGCAATGATGCCACAGAGACAACAACAACAACAACAACAACACCACGCATTTTAAGGCCATTTTCCCTGCTAGAGCGGGGGTTAGCCTTGCGGTCCCCATGACAATCGTGAGGTGTCGATAGAAGCTGATTGGTTATCTCTCCCTAGTTATACAGTTTTGATCCCATACGATGACGTGGGGTGTCAAGGGAAGCCTCATGATTGTCTTGCTTTATTTCCCCATCTTGGAGAACATTTCTTCTCCCCTTGCTCCTTCCTGTGCTGGAGAACAAGAAGATTAAAATACACAGACAAAGGGACATGATTCTATGGTAGATCGTTTTAGTGTATCGATGTCCTAGAATCTATATGGACCACCATCTCGGTGTTCTCCGACACTAACTTCCGCTCTCAAGATCAGGGATATGATCACACGAATTATGGAATCTCCACCCACGTACCTTTTTTACAGGTATGTTCGTTCTCTCGGCATCTTTGTGGCTATACAATGAATAATTGTAGCAGAAAATGTACACATGTCTCGAAAGCCCCAGTGGGCCTGAAAACTAAGACAGATCCAAAAGATGATGTGATTGGTTAAACAATCAAATTTCAACAAAGTCTATTTTACTCCCAACCATGGCTCGTTCTTCACGTCTTAATGGCTCATTTACCTGCAGGAGCCCTGTGAAGGGGGACCTGAGGAGGAAAGATTCACACAAAGCTCAAACAGCACGTGATGCCATGTATGCTGCCTCGGAGGAATGGAGTTTTTATGTTATAGTCAAAAGAGAAAGAACCTTCAAACAATCAAAGCCATGTTTTACCTTACAAAGTTCCCCAAACAGCCATTGTGCACCTGTAATTAACACAGACTTAAATATAAAATAGTATTGGTTACCCTTCATATCCGAAGATGGCTGTGCCGTGAAACGTGGTCACGTGATCAATTTGTTTATATTGTGGAAGCTTCTGCCCAGACAGCAACCACACTCTGAGATAGCAAATAGTGAAACTTGATGTGAAGGTTCAGGGTGTCAGAGATAATTTGCCTCTCTTCAAGAAGAACAACGTGAGATCTTTAATGTCTCCCAACTAATGCTGGTAGATGGGGCCCCTGTTTAGCATCCATCCGATGAAGCCAAACACCAGGATGTCAGTTCATAGCTGGGTCTGGATTCAAACCCAGGCGACAGCTCGTGGGTGGGTGCGCACACCTCTCGGTCATCCTGTCAGGTCCAGAGAGAGAGAGAGAGAGAGAGAGAGAGAGAGAGAGAGAGAGAGAGAGAGAGAGAGAGAGAGAGAGAGAGAGAGAGAGAGAGAGAGAGAGAGAGAGAGAGAGAGAGAGAGAGAGAGAGAGAGAGAGAGAGAGAGAGAGAGAGAGAGAGAGAGAGAGAGAGAGAGAGAGAGAGAGAGAAAGAGAAAGAGAGAAAGAGAAGAAGAGAAAGAGAAAGAGAAAGAGAAAGAGAAAGAGAAAGAGAAAGAGAAAGAAGAAAAAGAGAGAGAAAAAGAGAATGAGCACAACAATAACAATTTCCATTAAATTCGTCTCCTGGAAAGCAAATCCAACGGAAGGAAATCTCATTTCCTTTCACAAAGCCCGAAACAAGTGTGTGTCCACCCTCAGGAGAGCCAGGAAACAATATCTCTCCATTCTCAAGACCGAACTCTCTTATCTGTCTCCCTCTTCCAAATCCTGGTGGCGTCTGGTCAAATCTGTTTCTGGTGTTTGTTTCCCCTCCCTCACCTCAAAGGGCTACACGGCTGACTCCGCACGTGAAAAAGCTGAATGCCTCAACTCGGTGTTTGCCTCTAAATCTTGTGTCCCAAACCATCCCTCTCTGTACCCACCGTACCCAGTCGTACCCACCTGCTCCTGGGTTATGTGTCCTTTCCTCCTGACAAGGTGGAAAAGTTTCTGTCAACCCTCGACTCTGATTCTGCAACTGGACCTGACGGCATCAGCCCACGGGTCCTAAAATCCTGTTCTTCCGCTCTTTCACTCCCTCTCCCTCTGTTCTCTTCACCCTCTTTTGCTCAAGGTCATCTGCCATCTGCTTGGAAATCAGCCAACATCACCGCGTTGCACAAAAAAGGTGCAAAAACAGATCCTTGCAACTGCAGACCAATCAGCCTTCTCCCAATTATCAGCAAAGTCATGGAATCCATCATTGCTTTGGATATGACATCTTTCCTCTTCTCCAATGGCTTGATCTCTGATCATCAATTTGGTTTCAGACCTGGTCACTCTACTCTGGACATGCTGCTTCTGCTTTCTCAACAATGGATGGAGGTCCTCAATGCCAAACAGGAAATTAGAGCTGTCTCCCTTGACATATCACGTGCCTTCGATACGGTCTGGCACCCCGCTCTGCTCACCAAACTCTCCTCCTTTGGTATCCATGGAAAATCTCCACGCATGGCTGGCGGACTTCCTCTCTAGTCGTAGTCAACGTGTGGCCCTGAATGGGTTTCTCTCATCTCCTCTTCCTGTTCAGGCTGGAGTTCCCCAAGGCAGTGTTCTGGGCCCTGTGCTTTTTCTGATCTTCATCAATGATCTCTCTGACTCTCTAGAAAATCCTCTCTATCTCTTTGCTGATGGCTCTACTCTCTGTCGCTCCATTCCTCATCCCTCAGATCGGCAGTCTGCAGCCTCCTCACTCTCTGCAGACCTGGACAAAATCACAGACTGGGCAAACAAGTGAAACATGTTTTTCAGTCCTGACAAATCTCACACTCTTACGATGTCTCTCCGAAAATACCGACTGGACAACCCTCCCATCCACTTTCTGAATAATCCTCTCCAAGAAGTTCTGTCACTCAAGCTTTGGGTCTCACTATCTGCCATGATCTTTCCTGGGAAAACCACATTTCAAATCTAGCCTCCAAAGCCAGTTGCCGACTGGGCATCCTCCGTCGTGCGAAGTCCTTCCTTGTCACACCTGAGCTCCTCACCACATACAAGGCTTTCATCCGCAGCTCAATGGAATACTGCTCTCCCCTCTGGGCTGGTGCTCCTGCCTCACACCGAGCTCGTCTTCACGCTGTTGAAACCAAAGCGTTCAGAATCATTGGAATCTCCCGCGATGAAGCTAACTCCAAGGGCCTTTCACTCACTCACCGCAGGCAGGTTGGTGGTCTTTCCGTCTTCTCCCGACTCCTCTCTGGCCTTGCCCCCCCAGCTCTCTCTGGGCTCTGTCCCCCAAATATTCCTACAGGTCGCACAAGATCTGCCTGCAACCCTCTTATGGTTAAACTGCCAAAATCGAGACTCTCTGCTCACCTTCACTCCTTCATTCCTCTTTTCTCCCGCCTCTGGAACAAACTCCCTCACTCTCTTCAATCCCACTCCACCCTCCAGGTCTTTAAAACAGCTGTTCACCACCATCTCTTATCTTCCCACATCCAAAACCTTGATCTTTTCTACCCCCGCCAATTTCACCCCAAATCCACTTTTTTGAAATACCAACTTCTGTCCTGGAAGTCCTTGGTGTCCTTGTGTTTTATACTTCTCCCACCCCCCCCCTTCCCACGCCTCCTCCCCCCAAGCCCTCTCCCTCCCACACATCTCCCTGCTCTCAAATGTTGTGTTTGTGTGCTTCCCCTTCTCTCCCCATCTTGTCTTCTGCTCCCTCTTTTTATATATTTTGTTTGTCTGCTTGATTTGTTTGTGAAATAAATGTTAGCTCCTTCACGAGCCTCGATTCTGTATTAAAAAAAAACAAACAAAAAAAAAACATTTTCATCAGTTGTGATGGAATGTCGGCATCAGACAGTTTATAATATTCCACTTGAAATTACTTTGGGTCAAACAATGAACTGCAACAGTCGCTCTGTTCCACCATCAATCATCAATGTTTCTTCTTCCTTACTCCCCATACCCACCAGGGATCCATTTACCATATTCTGGGGTGGAGTCGGCGGTACCGCGTCCTGTGTTTCAGTGATACGTGGCCGTTCTCTTGTCGTGCTCGAGATGGAGTCTCCCATCGTGGACTTCCTTACACTCTGCGAGTCGCCCTACCCCGCAGGTGTCCTGGACAAACTACTTCATTCCTGCCTTTTGTTAGTCCCTCAACAAAGGTGTTGAACATCCTGGATCCGAGGGTCGTTTTGCCTTCAATGGTATCAATGTGTATATTTTGGATATCGCGAAGCCATGTTTTACTTGTCATAAGCTGATATCCTCATCACCCCGCACACGCGAAGTGAAAAGTGGAGTTAAACATTTGGTTCACTTCTGTCTGGCCGTCCGTCCATCTGTCTGTCCACAAACATCAGTTTGTGATCGAGGAACAACTTATTTCCATTGAATGTTATATACACAAAGAATTAAGTTAAGCACCCCTACACAACGAATTAAGGTAAGCACCCCCTAATATATATTCTTTGTGTATATGTATACATTGGCATATATTCTAAGGTATGTGAGATCAAATAATGATTGGTATGACATTAGCAATTATCCATTGATGAAATGCAGATGAGTGCACTCGTAGGGTTGAGTTGGGTTGAGTAGTGATCCGATCACGTGGGTCCTACACACGTTATTGACGCAAAGATCGCTAGAGGTCTTCTCAGAACAATGCCTGTACGTTAGAAAACATAAACGTCATCCACACTGTCCGTGATGGACCTATAGCTCCATACTTAAATTGAGGTGAAAATATGCCTAAAATTCCCAAAAAATTTCACCTTAAATTATTCAGAATAAAATAATGAAAACGGCATGATTGTTATGTTTTTATGTGACCATAATATCACTTCTCCAGAAAATATAGCAATATCATGGGTATATTACACTGTTTTGACGACAACAAACTTGTAATGTGCGAGGTTGTAAAAAAACGGGGGGGGTGCTTAACTTAATTCTTTGTGTATATTTTGAACACGAATGAAAACATTAATTGGAAAACAAACCTGTGGTTTACCCTACTTTGGCTCTGAATTTGGCTCGATCGCACATGCGTAGAGAGGAGTGAGATGATTTTTCTACTCTGTCTGCCTACTTGGCGTCAAATAAAATTGATAAACAGCCGCAAATGGGCTGCTGGTCACCTCTTGAGGCTATAGTTCAGACCTCTGCTGAACCCCCCTGGGATTTTGGGGAACCCCCTGAGAGGCACCCTGATTCAAAATTGAAAAATCTAAGACCGAGCGATCGTGCAGACCATCGATTATAAGGGCTGTATGTTGTTTCGGTCGAGTATAAGGGATCCGAAGTTTCAGGAAGTAACCCCCCTTCACCCCCACTGGAAGCCTCCGTGATCTGAAATCGAAAAATGCAATCCTGAGTGATTGTGGGCTGCCACCTTGTATACATGTCATGTTTCATGACAATCAGCGACGTGATAAGGGAGGAGTAGCAAAAATAACAAAAAGTCAATGGACGGACGGATGGACAGACTGACACACACCCATTTTTGTCCCCCGTCGCACCACGGAGCGAAAGGGGGACTATGATTTTCCCGTCCGTCCGTCCGTGCGGGCATGCATGCGTGCGTAAGCGAAGGACCGCATTCGAATTTGGTGTGTGGGTGCAACCCACGTCAAAATCCAAGATGGCCGCCGCTATGTATGTCTGATGCCATGTCTGTCTGAACATTGTGAGCTGAATATCTTGAAAAAGAAGCGAAGTACCAACTTCTAATTTGGTGTGTGGGTGTATCTAGGCACAAGGAAGAACGCTATTGAAACTTGGGTCGCCACGTCAAAATCCAAGATGGCCACCGCCATGTATGTCTGAACCTTGTGCGATGAATATCTTGAAAAATAAGCGAAGTACCAACTTCTAATCTGGTGTGTGGGTGTATCTAGGCATAAGGAAGAACGCTATTGAAAATTGGGTCGCCACGTCAAAATCCAAGACGGCCGCCTCCATGTATGTCTGAACCTTGTGAGATGAATATCTTGAAAAATAAGTGAAGTACCAACTTATAATCTGGTGTGTGGGTGTATCTAGGCATAAGGAAGAACCCTATTGAAAATTGGGTCGCCACGTCAAAATCCAAGATAGCCGCCGCCATGTATGTCTGATCCTTGTGAGCGGAATATCTTGAAAAATAAGCGAAGTACCAACTTCTAATCTGGTATGTGGGTGTATCTATGTATAAGGAAGAACGCTATTGAAAATTGGGTCCCTACATCAAAATCCAAGATGGCCGCCTTACGTCTTCCACTTTGTCAAGTCGCATCACTTCACTGACGGGGAACCTAGGCGTAACGCTTGTATAAGTTCATCTTTTTGAGAATCGAAAAAAGATCATTCCAAACAGGAAACACTGTTTTTAAGGATGTCATAAAGGACACAAACCATTTGAATGAGGGATTTATGTAATGTGTTCGATGAGGTGGTGTAAAAGCCACAGCATCAATGGTGGTTAACTTCCGCAATTAATTTATTTATTAAACCTTTACAATCGTTGTTGTATTTAAATTTAATTATACACTTGAACATTGTAGAACACAAATCACCTTGTTATTGTTTCCAAAATCTCCAGTTTTGCAGTACTTGGACATGTTATATAAGGTGGTGTATAAGACTGCATCAACAGTGCTAAACTTCCGGAATTTCTTTTTGTACGAAATTTAGAATAATTATTTTATTTACTAGCCGAAACCCGTGGAACATCCACGGAAGGGAGGATGTGGTGTATGGATCGAGTGTACCATTATGGATGGCATAGGGGATTTGCTTGTCCGAGTAAGAGTTAGGAAGAAAGATGAGAATGAAGAGTGCGTATATGAACAACGATCGCCGACACCGGCACAAATGCATGCTCTGGATTGTCCACTCAGTGGACGGCTTGCTTTCGCCTTCGACTGTCTAATCAGCGGACGGCTTGCTTCGCCATCGCCCAGCAGACGCCAATACGATGGCGTCATAAGATGGCGTCGTATCGGCAGTTAATCGGATGCTTTTTGGCCCCAACGTCGGCTAATTCAGATTTTTCGAGCATGGCTGTACGTGATAAACAAAGAGCGCGGTTCGTAGATCGTAAATCCATTAGTGCCGTGGGCATCGGGTCACAGGGTGCGGCGTAAAAGGGATAACAAAGTCGAGTCCTTACGCTATTATTATATAGATTTTCATTGAATTACATACAGCACTTGCCCGCTGCATGGGGGAAGGTGTTTTATGAATTCTGTAGTTTTATCCGTTGTGAAGACCTATCTTTGTGGCCACAGTCGTGATTCAAATGGAAACTATCCTGCAAATTATAATTGTACACTGGTGCCTGCCGTGTACCACACCTATGGGTTTTTGAGAATCCATGGAGCAACAGAATTGACCTGCACCATTTGGTACATCATTTGTGACCCTGTGGAACTGCACTTGCTCAGTCCCAGAGGTGACTGCTGGAAGATTCCACCTCGTACTGCGTTAATGAGGCCGACCAATGGCTTCTGGGAAAATAAGTGACTCCAGATTATTTATTTATTTATTTTCAAGATATACTTGAAGTTTTTGGAAATGACTTGAACAGAATAAGTTAAAATCGAGTACAAAAGTAATATTGCCGTCTGACTGTTCTACGCCTTGCATTCCAAATGGTCTATTCCCTCCCACAGACTTTCAAGATCCTTATGCCATTGTGGTGCTGCTGGAGAGAGACCTAGTTATTGTGGACCTCACAGAAAATGGGTACATCCTTCCAGGGATTTGTAGGGAATCGCGGAATGACTCATTTGAACGACTTAAGATTTGATAATGACACAATCTGATGGATCGTGACATCCTGAGATTGATCCAAGTTTATTGATCTTGTTTTAATTACTCCACTTGGTCGAGTCCGGTCTGGAAACCTCATAATGTTTATGAGACCTTGATACTCTATGGGTCTTCCAATGACGTCATTATCCTCCTTTTATGTTCTCCATCAGATATCCGGTGTTTGAAAACCCCTATCCGATGGATCTCCACGAATCCCCGGTAACCTGTTGCTCTTACGCTGGTGACTGCCCTGACCACGTGATCCCGGCGTTGTACGCAGCAGGTTCACGTGCACGCAAGCATCACCACAGTACGCAGGTGCTGCTCTGCACTCTGGCACACTTCATGTACCCTTTGTCTTGCTTTCTTCACTCCCCTTGCCCCCTTAACGTCTTCACCACCACCACCCATACTTTCCTCATCATTCATACCAATCGCTTCACATTTACCATCATTAAACGACAACAGAAATAGACAAGGTGTTCCCTAAGCCTCTTGACCTTTGGTATTATTTCTCAGGAGGCGTTGAGGTGTACCTTTTAACCCTTACCGAGACATTTTAAAAGTTTCTCGTTAAAATGTTTGAAATGAGTGAGAATGTAGTTTGTGTTTGCCATCTTGTACAGGATTGGCCTATCAGTGGGGGCACCTGGGACATTGGCACGTGCAGCGTTCCTGAACTCATCATCACCGGGTGAGCACTTTCCCCAAAATGTTCCTCCGGGGTTGCCTTGGAATTTCTCACGGGCAGACTCTTTTGGATTCGTTAATTTTTACTGGCAATCGGTCATTTTGTTTTGTCCCCCTCAGACATGCGGATGGCTCTCTGAAGTTCTGGGATGCATCCGCAAGTAAGTCCTACGCCAGCGCTTCGTTCCTTTTGAGTGCACACCTGCATCAGTACATGGGATTGCATCACCTGAGCATAAGTCGCTCATTAAACGAACGCTTCCACTCCAACTTTCCAAACTACCCCTTTGGGTAACCTCACGTATATATGTCCCCAAGACGACAAACGTTAAAGGACTTTTTCCAACCATTTCCTTGGATTATAATCCTACAGAAGTAACTGCAACATAAACTTTATCATCACTTTTTAAAATCAAATTCCCACATTAATACATTCTGGCAGGCAGGTATGTTTGGCTCGGAAGCTTTTGGAACTCTCATTGAATCCCAATGGAGTTACAATTTGCCAGACTGTGGCCTGGATTTGAAATAGGAGGCCTGAGCTCGAGGCGTTTATGCCTCAGTAGCAGTAATTAGGTCTTGCTTGCTGGAACGGACGACACAACCATTGAACTCGCAACCTTGTGTTGCAGAAGGGTATCATTACTCCCTGTGGATTGCTCCCTATTAGCATGCATCTCCAGTTCTTGATTCCATTTTGATCACATCGCAACGCAACCGTCGATCCCATTCTGATGATGTCCACAAGTGGCATTCACAGTCAGTTTTGGTCTCCATCATGTGTTCTGCCCTTCTCTAATATCTTTGTTAAAAACAAACAAATTATCTACTATATAAAAGAGCTGTTGGTCTGTCTGTGTGTGTGTGTCTGTCTGTCTGTGTCGCCATTTTTCTCAGAGTTGGCTGAACGGATCTTCGTCAAACTTTCAGAGGTTCATCAGTGTGAGCCTGGGAGTGTTTTAGGCCAAAGAAAACCCCCAAAAAATTGTGAAAAAGATCATTTTTTGGAGTTAAAAAAAAAAGATCGCTCAATCGTGCCGAAGCCTTTTTAAATTAATGACAGTTATACACATAAATAAATACAAAACAGTCACCAGACATTTGAATACAAATAAATCAAACAATTCAGGAAGTGCACGAATTTGGTAGTACGGCCTCTTCTTCTTCCTGATCGGCATCACAGTTAACTCAGAAACGTGAGCCACATTCACCCACCAGCATATATATGAACCCCCTTCCTCTCCTGCCTCCCTCCTCCCCCTCCCCTTTCCTCCTACCCCCCCCCCCCCCCCACCCCTGCCCCACCCCCTCCCCCGCCCGGCAACGACGGGTACTTCTGCTAGTATCACATAAAGCGAACAGGGCTCGGTCTCCTCTGGATAACCTTTTTTAATTTGCTCTGCACTGACCTGCACCTCCTGCTTCGCCGCAGTCACCATGCAACTGCTCTGCAAGCTCAAGAGCTGGAAGCTGTTTGAGCCGGGAGGCGGCGGACGAGGAGCAGACCAAGTCGGAGACGAGGACCCGTTCGCGGTGCAGCTGGTGTCCTGGTCACGCGAGGGACGCGTGCTCAGTGTGGCCGGGGCCACTCACGTCCTGGCTTACGGCTTTCACAAGCAGGAGACGACCGGTGAAGTGGCAGTGAGTGCCGTGGCCCGAGTTAGACCTGAAATTGTGTTTATACGATGTATAAAGGGGAAGGAGGGAGTGGAGAGGTGGATAGGTAATGCTTTGATGGGTTCTAACCAGGTAAGGTTCAAACAATGCGCAATAAATGGAACAGCCAGCTTTATGTTCCGACTCTGATGGGTTAAATAGTGACGTAAATGTTTCAAGTTACGGTCCTTGGTTGATTATTAAATAAACCAAACATAACATCTTTACAAAGGCAACATCACGAGTGAAATCCCAGTGCAAATAGCTGTTCCCTCCCTATTCTCCCTCCCTATTCCATCTCCAGGCGCTGCGTGACGTCATCGCCGGGCACTGAAGGGGGCCTGGCGATGACACGCGCCGAGAGGGAGTACTCAATTTTAACTCCATTTATTTGTATAGTGTACACCGCTCCCTCCCTATCCCATCTCCAGGCGCTGCATGACGTCATTACCGGGCACTGAAGGGGGCCCGGCGATGACACGCGCCAAGAGGGAGTACTCAATTTTCACTCCGTTATTTTTTTTGTTTGTTTATGTGTTTGTTTGTTTATTTTATTGTTTGTCCGTGGGATACCTGAGCCATCCTTTGAACTAGCAAGCTGAAATGTGGGAACAATAGCAAACAAGTGCTTTGGCAGAAACACCATTTTTTATTTTTTGATTAATTACCAATTAATTGATTAATTACTTACTTATTATCGATTTATTAATTTCTTAATTATTTTCTTTCTCATCTGGGCAATATCTCAGGCACTTTTTGAGCAAGGAAGCTGATATTTGGACACGACAATGACCAAGTGTTTGGCTGTAAAGGGAATTTTTGATTTACTGATTGATCAATTAATTATTTAATTTTTCGATAAATTACTTAATTTTTAAAAAGGTACATACAGTATATCTATTGATCGGATCTGTGTAACTGGGCTGACGTCCAAAAGCCTTGTGTGACAACTGCGCCATGTGTGTCTGCATTATTGCAGATGGGACGGTCTGGCTTCCATCCCATAAACCTGCGCCTATCTTTGTGCTTGTACTCAGAAGTCCTCCCTGGGTGGCATTTCATCTATATTTATATTTACATAAAAAAACATTTTTTTACCACCTTCGTTGCTGTTGTTAATTTTTGATATTGTTGTGGGATAAGATAATGAAGCCTTTCCCTTGCTGAGTATTCCTGGATTCTGCGCATAAAGCTAAACACTCCACTGTGGCCAAGCAGGAAGCTGAATGCACCTGCTCTTTCTACCTTTTTCATGGAGGTCTAGGTGGCCGACAACACCGGACTGAATCTGGTCAGTATTGCCGACATGGAGTCCAGTCAGTGTGGACCCAGATCGATATGTCCATGGGTCTGCCACGCACATATTTGTTTCTGCTAATACAAACCAAGAAAGCAGAAGACACCAGTGATCAGGCGGATATATAAATCAAAATGTGCAGAGTGTGAGGAGTGCCCCTCTCTATCCCAATGGATAAGAAATCTCGCACATGCTGTGTGTGTGTGTGTGTGTGTGTGTGTGTGTGTGTGTGTGTGTGTGTGTGTGTGTGTGTGTGTGTTACCGATAGACTCCTAAACGGAGAGGCCCACGTGCTTGATATTTGGCATAGACATGGCCATTGAGCCTGGGAAGGACATGGCCTACCTAAAAATATTTGACGAGATCCATATTTTTTATTCATATTTACCTCAGCGCATTTCAGCGAGGAACATTATACACGGAATCTCAGCCTGTGCCAGAGCAGCTCGCTGATTCGCTCAGAGCGATCACGTGATGTTCCATCCTCGCTGCCAGACCACTGAACGGAAAATATATAGAATGACCATTGCCATTCACACCACATAGGTGTAGATGCAGCTACCGGGCGCCATCTTGGTTGGCACGCGATGCTGGGCGATGGTGATTTCCATCACACGTTTGCACGTAATTCAGAGCGAAAAGCAATTGCGTTTTTTTCACCTTTTGTGCGATCGTGTTTCGTGTCGATTTTTGTCGATTTTGTGCGATATGAATTAAACGTCTTTGAAACAGCTGTGAAACGTCTTTCCACAACCCTTCCTTTACCGATTGGAGTAGTTTATTGCCGCACAAAATGGCATTTTAACAGTTGTCTGGCTTTTAAAATCTGGGACATGTTCAAAACAAACGAGATCCGCGAAGCAAGTTGGTCGAGTCGTGTTAACCAAGATGGCGACACGGCGGCTACATTTTTCACGGAGTATGAGCGTTCTATATATTTTCAATTCAGTGCGCCAGACTCGCTCACGTACTTGATTTGTGGCATAGACATGGCCATTGAGCCTTCACGGTGTAATTTGTGCGAGGCTTTTGTCCGAGTGAGCTTGAGTCGAGAGGGCGCATGTACGGGTTGGGAATGTACGGGTCTCCCTTCCCCCGCCCGGCAACGCCGGTACTGGAGGGCGTCACAGGATCGGTGAATCTTCAAAATCCGCTTCGTGCTGTTGTTGCGAAGATGCAGGACAATGTCGCGATTGTTGTTCTACTCTCCTCCCATGAGAACTGCAACGTCATTGTTGACTGGCTCTCCCATTCCTCCCCTCCCCTTCCCCCTCCCCCCTCTCCCTCCCCTTCCCTCCCCTCCCCCCTCCGTCCTCCCCTTCCCCTACCCCCTCCCCCTACCCTTCCCCATCCCCTTCCCCCCTTCCCTTCCCCCTCCCCTCCCTTTCCCCCCTCCCCCTTCCCCTCCCGCCTCCCCCTACCCTTCCCCCCTCCACCCTACCCTCTCCCCTTCCCCCTCCCCCTCCCCTTCCGCCTCCCCCTCCCCGTCCCCCCTCCCCGCCCCCTCCCCTACCTCCCTCCCCCTCCCCTACCCCTCCCTTCCCCCTCCCTTTCACCCCTACCCCTTCCCCCCTCCCCCTCTCCCTCTCCCTCCCCCTC
Source organism: Myxine glutinosa (assembly GCF_964187855.1). Classification (NCBI taxonomy): domain Eukaryota; kingdom Metazoa; phylum Chordata; class Myxini; order Myxiniformes; family Myxinidae; genus Myxine; species Myxine glutinosa. Next base: position 117,426,829 of record NC_136265.1, read on the forward strand.
TCCCTCTCCCTCTCCCTCCCCCTCCCCCTCCCCCCTCCCCTCCCCCCTCCCCATCCCCCTCCCCCTCCTCCTCCCCCCTCCCCCCCTCTCCTCCCCTCCCCCCCATTCCCCTCCCCTTCTTTTCCCCCTCCCCTCCCCCGCCCGGCAATGCCGGGTACTTCTGTTAGTATATATGTATATATATACATATTGTTACAGTTTTGAGAACCTCTCACTTGTAAATAATAATTCTTGTAAATAATTATCTTCATTTAATAAGGTCGCACCCATAGTTAGTCCACAAGCAACACGTAGGACACCATAGGAACTTTCAGTTATTTCCTTAGTCTGTGTTTAGTTAAGGCTGTGTTCCCAATTGTTGAATCTGTGTTGCATTAATTAAATAAGATAGGTCCTTTTCAGTTCCGTTCATTTTGCGGCTTGCCTCTCTCCAAATTGGTACGCGCCTTTGCCTTTGCCTTAGCGCTGGCTCCAAACGCCATTACGTACGCGGTCAAGCCGGAGAAGAAGGGGGCGGAGCGCCCAGAACGAGGCGTGGCCCTGTTAGGGGCCGAGCCGGTGAGCCCTCGTGAACCAACCAAGGCTGAGGTGAGCTCACTGGTGGGCGTGGCGCGGCCTGATTTCTAAGCGCACTATATAAGCGCAGGCGCCAAGCCCTTTCACGGACTGCGCGAGGGGAGGCCATTGTGTTCGAACTGCGCGGGGAGAGCTCGATTGATTGTCACGTTGTTGAACGGACTGCGCAGGGGACCGTCGATTGCATCATTGATTACGGACTGCGTGGGGAGAGCTCGAATAGTACGGACTACGCGGAGCGCACCTGGTGATTGATGATCTCGTTTGAAAGGCGCTGATGAACATTGAGAGAGAGAGAGAGGCAGCAGACGCACATATTATGTACACAGGAGTCCAGCCCTCGCATATGAAAAGGTCCGGTCGTGCGCCAACGCCACGCGAAGCTGCCGGCCGTTCTTCACCGCGGACTCGGAGCCTGGATGGGATCCCATCGCCTGAACCATTCGCTTGGACCTTCTCCCCCCTGCCACTACCCTCCCGCGTAAGTCTGTCTGTTTGTCCTGGGGTTAAGTAAGACTGTATAGGTAAAGTTGCCCTGTGTCTGCTTCTTCTTCTTCTTGTATATTCTTTCCCTTTCGTTTCCTCTTCCTTGGGTCATTGTACATAATTAATAAATCTTATTTGTTCTTCCCTTTACTCTGATTTCCTCTCATTTGATCGTTGGCGTCTTTTCTCAATTGAGTACCTGTGGCACGATTAGGAAACCGCTCCGGATCGGGTGAGTCTATTGTTAACGGCTCGAACCGTGGATTGCTAACCGCTCGGCATTTACCATCATATCCGTGGTTCGAGCGGGAATTATCTCCCTGCTTGGCGGTCGGATTGGCACTCAGGTATTTGGGACTCCATTGACCAATCACCCTGGCCAATCTCGACCGGAAAGGAGCGTTATAATTTCCAGGACCGGGGGACGGCCAGCTTAAAAGACAAGGGGATTAACCCCCCCTTGGTAAGGGGAACGCCGACCCCGAATCCGCAACAATATATATTGTTATGGATCGCGGTTTAGATGTTATGATGGGCCGAGCGGATGGTCCAACCGCGACCGTTACAGGATCCCCAATTGGCCCGATTCCACCCGACGTTGACCAGATCGCACCACAGATATTCAATCGGGAAACCTCTAAAGCGACCGAAAGAGAAGGAAAAGAGAAAAAGACAGAGTACGGAGGAAGAACAGATTTATTATACACACACAAGCAATGGATGGAAGAAGCAGTCACACAGTGAATCGTTAACTTATACTATTCAATTTACTTAACCCCAGGACAACATTCAAGACAGACGACGTTCACACTTACACGGGGGAAATTGCAGGCAGGGATGGCGGAGGTGGGTTGCTGGAGAGGGAGGCAGGGTCAGGTCCCTGCAACCGGCAGGGCTGGAGGTAGCAGCTCCCACTTCTTCGCGTTTTTGGCGGGAAAACCCTCGGTCGCGTGGCCGCTGCTGATGCTGTAGACGTCACGTGCTGGCTCGGTCACACCTGCTCCTCTCCTTCTGGTGGAGCCGTCTCCCTCCTCTCAGCGCGTCTCTCCAAAGCTGGTTTCCTCTCCAAGTACCTCTCCTTTTTGGCTTGGAGCGTCTCTCCTCTCACAGCTCACAGCTCAGCTCACAGCTCCTCTCGCATGTCACCTCTTCGCTCATCTCCCATCTGCCGAAGCAGTCCCTTCCAGTCGCTTTTATTACCCGGGGCGGAATCAAGCCGCCGGCTGCGAGGGCACGCCTACTGGGTCGCTAACCGCGGTGCTGGTTGGCTGTTAGGGCTGTCCGATTCCTCCTTTGATCATGACGAGTGCCACGCCTGTCAGTTGGCGGCTCCTACCCCCCTCTTCTCCGAGATGAGCACATGGGCAATGGCGGCTTGCGGGATTGAACACCACTCGCACCGCTTTTGAAAGGAACTTTGGAGAGCGGAGATGATTGGGGAAATTGAAAGGGCCTACGCTTATTTCGTTTGATACAATGCAAAGTCAATCTAGTGGGAAACACATATTTAGCCTACATGGAATAAGGAAATAAACTATTTAAAAAGATATATCGTGGCCTGTGTGTAAGTTTCATGGAATTAACTAGGAGGACGGCTGCGACCATTATTTACATTACGAGGGTGTTACACACAACAAAACCATACTTTTCACATTCGTTACACTTCCTCCAAAATCGTTACACTCTTCAAAAACCGTTACACTTCTCAAATTCGTTACACTTCTCAAAACCGTTACACTGCACCCTCCTTTCTTCAGGCCCGTCGTCGGGTCTACAAAACTTTAACTTAGTGTGACACGTAGGTGTAATTCCCTCTACAATTAACCTGACCCTGAGTGTGACAATCTTAAAACACAAATAAGTATGTCCCCCTATTGCATTGCACCCTGTCTAACAGACTCAAGCCCACAGCTAACCGAATTACGGAATTATTCTCAAACTATACATTTACGGTGGGGAGCATTATTTACAGTAACGTTATTTCTTATTTACAACGCAACCCAGGACCTGTGTTTTTTTTTTCCTTTTTTAGGGAACAAGAAAAAGAAATTCCTGTTGGGAGGGAGGAGACAGCACGCATTGCATCGATGCACCAGTACCAATACCACCAAAGCACCCAAAAGCACCAAAAGCACCACAAGCACCACAAAGCACCACTCGGTGCACAGTCACCATGGTTCATAATAAACACAACAAAACAACTGGTGGTGGTCTTCTCTTTCTCTGCTGGGCCGATGTTCTTCCCGACGTCTTCTGGCTTCATGCGGCCTACTTGGAAATATAAAAAGCACAAACCGTGTCCATTTTTATTTAGGGCAACAGGGGCCAACTAAGGGTGGTCCACCTGTTTGGTATAGGTGCCACCTTACCGAGGTCCGCAAGCAAAATTCCCTGGCCACTATGGCCGGTCTCCAACAGAGGTGCCCTGCCCCAGAACCTGGGGTCCATCAAGTGGTACTTGGCCGCAGAACAGCGGTCCATAAAGTGGTACATCAACGCAATGCATGCTGGTTCTGGGAATCTCGTGCGCACAATGGCCACCTCACGCACGCTCCCCTCGGCCCCCAATGGCGCACAGGTCATGTGGGAGACAAAAGAGACAATTGAGCGAGGGGTAAGGTCACAAGGGTACACATCAATAAGGCAATGCAAGGCGAAATGCGTACGGAGGGCGAAGTGAGAAAGCTCGTTCCTACCGTACGTCACCCCCCTGTCACCTACACTACCCTTGCCCTTACCCCATATGTACAAAAATCTACACATTACCAATCCGTCGCTACTGTCACGTCTCCCCATAGTTCCTCTATACCAAATTCGTCACCACAATCCCTCTATCCAAAATTTGCCATCACCCAACTCGTCATCAATCCTCATAAGGAGGAAGAGATGGAACAACAAGCACAATGTCACACCCACGTCATGATGCGTCTCACAATCCAAAACATTTGCATTAATGAAAAATAATAAAACATGGCATGGTGTGGAGTTACCTCATCTCAGGTGAGTGGATGCAGATGGTGCGAGGAGACTCCAATCCTAACTATCCTCTAAATGACCTTAACACACTTTACACTACCCGGGGTCTCTCCCTGCCAATCCATTGGCCAACTTACACTATGGGTTCTAAAAACCAATTCCCATTGGCCAAACTGTGGTGCTTCTCAATTTGGGGTCTCACTCCTCCGATTCATCTCCCGGTGCCCTCGCACAATTTCTGGGCTGCGACGTGTAGCTCTCCCAGCAGGTCTACTCACCTGCACACCTCCACCACTGTAGTTGCCACCCGAGCTTACCTAGCTCCTCACCCTAACCTAACTAACTGGGGAAAGCCCCTCCTGGCTCTGTCACCCCACTCGGTGCCCTCTGGCATTGGGCTACCCGGGTCCGTCCTCCGGATCCTCGCGCCCCATCCACAACAACTACCGGCTCCCAGAGCCCACCTGCGGCCTCACCTGGCCGACATCCTCACAGTGGTGGAGTGCCCAAACCAACTACACACACTAACAGGCTACACGCCCAGCCATTTCCACAACACTAATGCACCCATCCAAACATCATTCTTCCACTCGCACCACAGATGCCAATATCCAACCACAATTTACCTATACCCTCTACCTAACACTTACACTACCCGCCCCGGGTATTCGTGATGGGGGTCCACTCTTCCCCCATTCACACCTTCGCACCATCCACTCCACTCCACAATTTCCACCATACTCACTCCACGACCATCCATTCCAATACTCCATTTATTCCACACTCCCATTCTCCATACCTGTTGTTGCACACCTGTGCCCTCACACCTGGTGCCACCTGCACCCTCCTCCTCTTCCTGGACCATTTGGTCAACACAACACGCAATCACCACTACTCCCTCATACACTGCTCCATACACCTGTTCAGTTGCACACCTGTGCAATCACACCTGTTCAATCACACCTGTTCAATCCTCAAACACACGGCATCATCTCAGCTAACTACTCCCCTCTGAAACTTGCGCTTCCCAGTCGTCCCTTTAAACTATTGCGCTCCCACGTCATTATCATCCACGCTAATCTACCTGCGTCCCCACTACAGGTATCCTTGTCACTAACTAACCTTAACGTCACCTAATGTCATCTTCGCTAGATCCCTACACACGATATCCTAACCCACCCGGGCTAGTTTTCACTGCCATCAACCCCATAAACTATTGCGCATTTGCCCCACCTATCATCCCCCCCAGTCCTCTGACGCTACGAGCCCCCGTCGCAAGAGGTACTAGGTCCTGCCTCGGCATCTAGAGCCGAGGCGATCCATGAGGGCGCCTGCTCGCCGGCATAAGGTCTTATCCGGTCGGCATGGACGATCCGAGGGGGGGGCCCGTGGCCCCATTTTGATTTTAATGACCACGTCACAGATTTGCGACAGGACGACTCCCGGGCCTTGCCAGGGGGATGTGAGTTTTGGGCACCCGCCCTTCCGCCTCCGGGGATTAAAGAACCAAATCTTCATCCCCGGAGCGTATTGACTCCCCTGGCTCCGGTCGTCGTACCTACGCTTCATCTTGGCCCCCGCCAGATGGAGCTGGCGGCGGGCGAAGGCATGGACCCGCTCCATGCCTTCCTCCAGGTGACGTGCGTAACCCTCCCTCGGCGGTGTATCCGTGGTGTCTGGCACGGGACCGCATAGCAAGTCGGCGGGAGCCCGTAACTCCCGCCCATACATAAGCAACGCTGGACTGCATGCGGTGGCCCCGTGCTGGCTAGTTCGGTAGGCCATCAACAGGTACGGGAGATGTTCGTCCCAGTCATCCTGACGGGTGGTGGTGAACAATGCCAGTTGTTGGATCAATGTTCGATTGAACCTTTCCACCATCCCGTCAGATTGTGGCCGCAAGGGCGTGGTCCTGGTTTTCCGAATTGACAGGAGTCTGCACACATCTTTTAGCAATTGACTTTCAAAATTTCGACCCTGATCGGTGTGCAGCTCCTGTGGAATCCCGTGCCGACATACAAATCCTTCTACAAAGGCCTGTGCTACCACCCCTGCTTCTTGGTTGGGGAGGGCATAGGCCTCCGGCCACTTGGTGAAATAGTCCATTACAACGAGGATATACTTATTACCTTGGCGGGTGCGGGGAAGCGGTCCTAGAATATCCATAGCCACCCGCTCAAGGGGGGCCCCCACCTGATGTAATTGGAGGGGGGCCCTCATCCTCCGTGCTGGTCCCTTTTTGGCAGAACAGGCGTCGCATCTCCGACACCAGTCCTGTATGTCGCGCCCCATATTCACCCAATAGAACCTCCGGCGGACCCGAGATATTGTCTTTGTCCTGCCAAAATGGCCGCCGGAGCGGGTACCATGCACCTGTTGCAATATGACGTTCTTGAATTTGTCAGGGACTATCACCAGCCAGGAAGTTCTATCAGAGGGAACCTCCACCCACTTGCGATATAAGATGTTGCCTTTCAACTCCAGGGTCTGCCACTGAGCCCAATACGCCTTTGTTTGCGCCCCGAGGGGGGTGACCTCTTCCCCCTTTGGTCTTTGCCCCAATTTGACCCATTGGAACACCGGCCCCAGAACAGGATCCTCCTGCTGGGCCGTGCTCCAAGCCAACTCTCCAAATTCCTCGTCCGCGGTTAGTGGCAAAATTGGCCCTCTCACCCGGGTTGCCCGGACGACGAGAATCGGGGCGGAATCGCCCAATTGCTCCCTCTCCTCGTGTCTCGCACAAAATTTACAGTTTTCCCCCAGACAAGGACGCCGAGAGAGTGCGTCCGCATTACCATGGGCCTTCCCGGCCCTATGGGCCACATCAAAATCGTACTGCTGCAACTTTTCCAACCACCTTGCAATTTGGCCCTCCGGTTCCTTGAACCGAAGGAGCCATTGCAAGGAGGAATGGTCAGTTCTAACCAAAAATTTCCGCCCGTACAGGTACGGGTGGAAATGGTTCATGGCAGCCAGCATAGCCAATAACTCTTTGCGAGTGACACAATAATTTCGCTCGGGCCTACTTAAGGCCCGACTATAGTAACCAATCACCCTCTCCACGCCCTCCTGTGTCTGAGACAAAACTGCGCCCAATCCTTCCTGGCTCGCATCCGTGTCCAGGGTAAATGTCCCGTCACTAGTGGGGTAAGCTAGAAGGGGTGCGGATGTTAGACACCCCTTCAATTTTTGGAAGGCCTCGTGGCACTCCCGTGTCCAATTAAATCGCGTCCCCTTCTCCGTAAGCCGGTGGAGGGGACGGGCCAACTCCGCAAATTTCGCCACAAAGCGCCGGTAGTAGGAGCAGAGTCCCAAAAATCCCCGCACCTCCTTGATGGTACGTGGTGCGGGCCACTCCTCTACCGCTTTAATTTTGTCTGGGTCCGTTTTTACCCCCTCGCGGCCGATCACATGACCTAGATAGGCCACCTCTCTTGCAAACAAAGTGCACTTACTCGGGTTCAGCTTCAACCCTGCCTGTCTGAGGCACCCGAACACCTGGTCCAAATTAGCTACTGCCTGGGGGAACGTTTTGGCATGTACTAGGACGTCATCCAGGTACACCAGGCATGATTGCCATGGCATGCCGCCTAGTACATGTTCCATCAATCTTTCAAAGGTGGCGGGGGCGTTACACAAACCAAACGGCATCACAGTAAACTGATACAGTCCCTTACCTGTGGAAAATGCCGTTTTCTCCTTCCCTGCCCTATCCATCTCCACCTGCCAATACCCACTCTTGAGGTCCAAAGTTGAGAACCAATTTGAGCCCGCAACGGCATCGAGGGTGTCATCAATCCTTGGCAGGGGATATGAGTCCTTGAGTGTCACGTTGTTTAGCTGGCGATAGTCCACGCAGAACCGCGTGGTCCCATCCTTTTTGACCAGCACAACAGGTGACATCCAAGGACTTCCCGAGGGCTCGATCACACCTGCGTCGAGCATTTTTTCAACCTGCTCGTCAGCTTCCGCCCTCTTGCTCCAAGGGAGCCGTCGGGCGGCCTGACGAATAGGCCGGGCCTCACCGGTGTGGATCTGATGTTTCACCAGGCCCGTACGTCCAATATCCTCGGTGGACAAGGAGAAGAGGTCCAAATGGGACCCAACCAGTTTGTGTAAGGCCTCCCTCTGGGTACCTCCCAACTCTACACTACTACGATTTACCATCTCGCAAATGGGATCGGGCCAATTCCTAGAACTTATTGAAGGCTCCCCCTGGGGCCGGCTCGGCTGGACGTTCTCGCCCCTCACTGACGCGACTTCTCTAACTGGGGTGCAGCCAGCTATCTTCGTGCCCCTCACTATAGTGCGTGGTTCTGTGCTAATATTAATTACTCGGACGGCCACCACCGGCCCGTCTCTTTTTACAAGGGTACGGCCCACGATTAAACCAGGTATGGATAGCGCTGCCACCGGTTCGACCAGGCCGCAGGATTCCTGCCATGTCGGGCGAGCTGACCATCGGGCCGGCACGATGGCCTCGGCCCCCGGAGGGATGGTCACGGCCTCAGGAGCCTCCAGCTCCACCCTCTCGGCCGTGCTCACCCCCTCCAATGGTATCTCTTCCACTCCCCATCGCAGGATCCCCCGACTCAAGTCGATTTTACAACCGCTGGCAGTCAACAAATCCAACCCTATTAAGCATGGGTCGCACACCTCCGCCACCCAAACCTCTATCTCTTGCTTTACCGATCCCAACTTGAGGGTCACAAAACCACGCCCGATGATCGGAGCCGTTGCCCCGGTAGCCAACTGCAAACTATGATTTTCCAGACGCTGGATTTTACCCCAGCCGTCTGCACTCGAATTAAGGACCACGGGGCTGATGATCGTGGCGCTGGCTCCCGTGTCCACCACGGCGTCTACCCCCACGCCGGCAATTTTGCACCGAATTGTCAAACTACCCGTCCCAATTCGGCCACAATGAATGACCTGTCGCGTCAACGAGGGCTTCTCCCCATCCCCTACTGCCGAACACCGCCCTGCATGCCCGGCACGTTCTAGTTTCCCGGGCCCTGGCGGGGGGGTGTCTGAGGTCGGCTAGGCCGATCTATACGGGGCGGAGTTGAGGGCATCGGTTGGCAGGAAACGTCCCGGCGCGGAGCTCGACACTCCCATGCACGGTGACCCATCCGAGCACAATTATAGCACCTCACCTGGTAAGGTGCTTGCCTCCGGTATTCCAAATTCCCCCCCCTGTATGTCCGAATTGGGGTACTCTGTCGGGGACTACCGGGTGCCACCGCTGGGGCCGCCTGCCATGGTCCAGGTCCTGCCAGGCGCCGATCCACTAACCTCTGGACCATGCTCTCCAGGTCAGGGCCCCCGTCGGGGGCGGGCCCCCTTGGGGGGCCGCCCCCCATCACGGGCCCCATCTGACGCACCGCCACTGCGTGGCGCTCGCCTCCCCGGGCCAGGGGCCTCGCTGCTTCCCAACGGGCTGCAGCGTCGGCCGCCTGACTCGTGGTTTGCGGGCGCCACATGGCGAGCTGTTGCCGGAGCTCCAGATCCGGAAGGGCCTGAATAAAGTGATCCAGCGCCAGGCTTTCCTGGGAACTCGCTGCCATGTCCGCGTGTGCAATCCCGACCGCGCGGCGAATATCGTGAGCAAGTTCCCCGATGGTCTC
>NC_136265.1:117441493-117463993 GCF_964187855.1 Myxine glutinosa
TACAGTCCTCATATCCGCAACAATATATATATATACAGACTTGGCATTTAATATGGAATATTTTTTTTGTGGGGGTGAACTTACTTTTCAAGATGACTTAGAACCAAAAGTTCATTGGAATTATGTTGAAATTATTCTAGATTTTGTTAATGTGACGTTTAAAAGAAAAAAACCACATTTGACATTTCAAAGCAAATAAATTGATCCTCGAAAGTGATGTAAACTGATATCCAACTCAATTCACGGACAGTACTGTGTTAAACTTCTGTACATTTTCCAGAAGTATCTCTTTATTTTGCAAATTAGCCAAAAAAAAATTCAACAAAAACAAAAGCTAAATTATGACTGGGATTACGGACAGTAAAATTACAGTTCAGTACTTCGTGTAACCCCCACGAGCATTCAGGAGAGCACGTACACGTTGAGGCATGCTGTTCACAAGATTTGCCAAGGTTTGGACAGGAATTGTTTGCCATGCAGTGACAATAGTCTGCTACAATTCACGCACAGAGGTCGGCTGCTGGTCCAAGTTGTCGATTTGATGCGTTAATTCTGCCCACAAGTTCTCTATCGGATTCATATCCGGGGACATGGCAGGCCACTCCACATGCTCTACACCACATTCAGCAAGAAAGTGTTGGATCATGCGAGCACGATGAGGCCGTGCATTGTCATCTTGGAAGACAAAGTTTCCTCGAAAGGCTGCACGAGCAAATGGAAGCAATGTTTCTTCCAGAATGACCCTGTACTTGAACTGGTTCAGCTTTCCATTCAGAACAACCAGGTCAGTTTTGCCCCCTGCATGAAAAGCAGCCCAAACTGTCACCTCACCACCTCCAGCTTGGACTCTTGGCACTATACAATCTTCGTTGTGGGCTTCATGCACTTGTCTGCGCACTCGGACGCGGCCATCTTGATGATAGACCAGAAATCTAGACTCGTCACTGAAGGTCACGTGATTCCAGTGTCCTGGCTGCCATTGACGGTGCTCTCTGGCCCACTGCAATCGGCGCTGGCTGTGTTGTCTGGTCAGGCGTGGCTTTCTCAGGGGACGCCTGGCACGATAGCCTGCTTGAACCAGTCGTTGGTTGACTCGCCTTCTGGATACAGGCACATTTGTCAGTTAATGCCACTCAGCCCTACGCCGATTAGCTGAATTGGTATGGCCATTGCAGACTAACCGGTGCAGCTGGTGATCATCTCTCCTTGTGGTTCTGCGTGGACGTCCTGGCCTCGGTATTGGAGTAGGTACACCCCTCTGAGCATTTTGTTTCAGGATCTTTGACACCTGACCTTGAGTGATGCCATACTGCCGAGCAATAGCACGCTGTTTCATGCCAGAATTTCGTAAAGCCACCACTCCATGACAAACAGCATTGTCAAGTTGTCCGACCATCTCCAGAGGAAGCGGCAATAACTTTTGTAGACGTGCAGCAGTTGTTTTCCACTAATACAGAACGCAACAACCCTTGTATACCCGATTGTGAAGCCAATCGTCAAATGTACCTGTCCTTACATTTTGTCACGCCACCTGTGATATAATCCTGTTATTGACTTCTTGCTGCGAAAGACATTCAGTGACATGGTTCTTTCAACAAAGACATCACCGAAGGGTAAAAAAAAAAAACACCAGATTGATATACTGAGTTCAGAAAGTAAACCCAAGTCAAGAAAAAAAAAAATTCCATATTAAATGCTATATATATATATATATATATTTATATATATATATATATATATATTTATATATATATATATATATATATTTATATATATATATATATATATATATATATATATATATATATATATATATATATATATATATATATATATATATATATATATATATATATGCATCTGTATGGAAATATGCATACATACACATATGATACTATATATATATATATATATATATATATATATATATATATATATATATATATATATATATTATATATATATATATATATATTCATATATATATATTTTTTTATATATATATATATATATATATATATATATATATATATGTATATATATATATATATATATATATAGTATCATATGTGTATGTATGCATATTTCCAGACACCACGATATATACATATTGTCGTGTGATTTGCCCTCGGTGAAGATTGGGCAATCACGGATGGAATCGAGCTTAACGAGGCGACAATCAATCCAATGGTAGATCATACACTAGAAAGGGGGTTTGGGAAGAATGCCGCTGCTTACCTGACGGCCCCGCGGTCTTCACCTGCAAATTAATAACTCAAACCAAAAGCGGAGTTGCTGTACAAAAATACGTGGCTTTATTGCCGGACTCCGATAACAAAGAACGCGACGGAAGATAAATGTCCTAAATCGGGACGTCCCCACACCTCACTTCAAATACAAGACAATGGTAAGGATAAATAAAAGAAACGTTGTTTGTGGATGCGAGCTTATCTGTCCGTGGATGTAGCGTCCGTAAGGAATCGTCCAGGCTCTGTGGTGTTCGCTCTCCGTCAGGCCCACGTACGCCGCTGCCGGCAAGCCTCGCGCCTTGCGCGATCGCCCGCGAGGTCTCGTGCGTGAACGCCGGGAAAGAGGATCATCGGTGCTCCAACGTGTCTCCAACGTCCATCGTCAAGCAGGCAGTTTGCGGATCGCAAGGGAAGAGGTCCGAACGGGGAGAAAGGCAAAAGCAGAAGGGAGGTCCGGGCAGGAAAGAACCAAAGCGAGAAGGACAAAGGGAAGAGCTCAAAATGCCGGCGAGCGAGAGGTTTTACTGGCGGTCTTCTGACGTCAGCTCGCTTTCCCTCCAACCAGTGCGAGGCTTACTCGTAGCCTTTCCTGCCTTCTCACGTCACCGGTGCTTCTCCTCCAACCACTGCGTCGCTTTTTGGTCGTCGTTTTGCACCTTCTGCACTGATTGGCTGTGGTGTCATTGGTCGGTGGCCAATCAGTGTGTTGCTCCTTCACCTTCCTTACCCCCAATCACGGGGGAGCTTTCTGCCACTCCCCTGACCAATTGCACATCCTTCCATACTCTCCAATTGGTGCTCTGGTTTTTGCGCGCCCTTCCCCCCGTCAATCAAGAATCCTTCTGGGTGTGGCTATTGCCTGCCTGGCCGATGTCTGCTTGCCATGGCGCCGTTGTACGCGGCCGCTTTCTGTTGGTTCTTCCGGTCAGTTTTATTGTCTTGTGGTGGAGGGGGAATTTAATTAGTGTTGTGCTAATGGGCCTATCTAATGTCGATGGGATGTATTGCCTTAAGGGACACCGGGGATGTTCACAGAGGGAACGACACCCAATCGAATTAGCATAATCCCTACGCTAGTTAACAAGCCCCGCCCCCTCATGGCGGGGACACATAGCCAACTTATCCGACATCTGGTCTACACAGAACTTATTATAGGTGAGGTTTCCTATCACGACAGACGAAGCACCTACCGATGCTGATCTACATAAATCTATAAATCTATACAGTCACGTGAAAAACTAAGTACACCCCATGTAAAGTTTTGACTTTTTCAACATATTTCAACATACAGCTATTTGATCTTCATTCAACAATATTGATAGATAAAGGTCATATAATATAACATATATCATGAAACATTTACATTTTGTAGTCCATTGTATAATTTAAATAAACATAAATGCAAATTTCGCATGTGGAAAAAGTAAGTACACCCCCACATTTATCACTACTTCAAGTACCTAAAATTAGAATCAGGTGCACCAGCTCAGGCGCAAATGATTAGAACATCGTTAGAGAGGATCTTGGAGGAACCTGTCTTATTTAAACCTCAGACATTTCGTTTGGTTTGCTCTTTGTTGTTGAAGTGTGCAGCGTCACCATGCCTAGATCAATAGAGCTCTCTGAGGCCTTCAGAAAGAAGGTTATAGATGCCTACGAGTCTGGGATGGGATTTAAAAAGATCTCCAAACAATTTGAAATCAATCATCCGACTGTCCGGAAGATCATCTACAAGTGGAGAAGATTCCAAACAACTGCCAACTTGTTCAGGCCAGGACGCCCCAGCATGTTCAGCCTGAGAGCAGACCGCAAGGTGCTGAAAGAAGTCTCTAAGAACCCCAGAATGTCATCACGGGACCTACAGGTAGCTCTTGCCACTGTTGATGTCAAAGTGCACGAGTCAACATTAGAAAGAGGGTGCACAAATTAGATCTACATGGGAGGTGTGCCAGGAGGAAACCTTTGCTGTCCAGAAAGAACATAAGGGAAAGACTAAAGTTTGCCAATGAACACCTAGGCAAAGACCAGCATTTCTGGAACAATGTGCTCTGGACAGGTGAGTCAAAGGTAGAGCTATTTGGCCACAGTACCAGAAGACATGTTTGGCGAAAACCAAAGACAGCATTTGACCACAAGAACCTGATACCAACTGTAAAGCATCGTGGTGGAAATATTATGGTTTGGGGCAGCTTTGCTGCATCAGGGCCTGGGCAGCTCACCATCATAGAATCCACTATGAATTCTTTTTTGTCCCAGAAGGTGCTTGAGGATAATGTGAGGCCATCTGTCGGAAAGTTGAAGCTCAACCGAAGGTGGGCCTTGCAACATGACAATGACCCTAAACATACCAGTAAATCCACCAAGGAATGGCTGAAAAGAAAGAAATGGAGGTTTCTGGAATGGCCAAGTCAAAGCCCGGATCTAAATCCCATCGAGATGTTGTGGGGGGATTTGAAACGAGCTGTGCATGCAAGAAACCCCTCAAACATCGCACAGCTGAAAGAATTCTACAGGGAGGAGTGGGCAAAAAATTTCTCCCAGTCGATGTCAGAGACTGGTAAACAGTTATAAGAAACGCCCACTTGAGGTTGTTTCTGCCAAAGGGGGCAATACCACCTATTAGAGCCAAGGGTGTACTTACTTTTTCCACATGCGAAATTTGCATTTATGTTTACGGTATTTAAATTATACAATGGACTACAAAATGTAAATGTTTCATGATATTTGTTATATTATATCACCTTTATCTATCAATATTGTTGGAATGAAGATCAAATAGCTGTATGTTGAAATATGTTGAAAAAGTCAAAACTTTACATGGGGTCTACTTACTTTTTCACGTGACTGTATATGCCTACCCAACCAACATAACAATATATATATATATATACACAGTGCATTCAGAAAGTATTCAGACCCCTTCACTTTTTTCACATTTTGTTATGTTGCAGTCTTGTGCTGAAATCGTTTAAATTCATTTGTTCCCTCATCAATCCACACTCAATACCCCATAATGACAAAGAGAAAACAGGATTTTAGAAAGTTTTGCAAATTTATTATAAAGAAAAAACTGAAATATCACATTTACATAAGTATTCATACCCTTTGCTATGACTCTTGAAATTTAGCTCAGGTGCCTCCAATTTTTCTTGATCATCTTTGAGATATTTCTACACCTTGACTGGAGTCAACCTGTGGTAAATTCAATTGATTGGACATGATTTGGAAAGGCACACACCTGTCTATATAAGGTCTCACAGCTGACAATGCGTATCAGAGCAAAAACCTAGCCATGAGGTCAAAGGAACTGCCTGCAGAGCTCAGAGACAGGATTGTGTCGAGGCACAGATCTGGGGAAGCCTACAAAAAAATTTCTGCTGCATTGAAGTTTCCCAAGAGCACAGTGGCCTCCATAATTCTTAAATGGAAGAATTTTGGAACAACCAGGACTCTTCCTGGAGCTGGCCGCCTGGCCAAACTGAGCAGTCGTGGGAGAAGAGCCTTGGTAAGAGAGGTGACCAAGAACCCGATGGTCACTCTGGCTGAGCTCCAGAGATCCTGTGTGGAGATGGGAGAAACTTCCAGGACAAGCATCACTGCAAAACTCCACCGATCTGGGCTTTATGGCAGAGTGGCCAGACGGAAGCCTCTCCTCAGTGAAAGACACATGAAAGCCTGCTTGGAGTTTGCAAAAAAGCACCCAAAGGACTCTTAGACTGTGAGAAACAAGATCATGTGGGCGTTCATGTTGTTGGGGCGTCAAAAATTCATCAGACAGACGGACAGACACAAATGGCGTATTTTAGTATGATGATGATTTGACATTAATGGGTTCGTATATGTGGATCAGTGACAAAAAAAATCTCAAATGAATTCATTTTAAATTCAGGCACACAACAAAACGTTAAAAAAAGTCAAGGAGTGTGAATACTTTCTGAAGGCATGGTATCTCATCTGGACAGAGCAGTAGACTGCACAGAGGGACTGGGACGACAAGGAATGGGCTCCAGCAGCACAACGTTATCACATAATACTTCCAAGGCACCATGGACGGCATGTGGATGTCCCTATAGCAGCCGCACCGCACCTGGAGCAGGACGCATGGCTCCGCAGAGCACCGGATGCCCTAGGTCTCATAGCAGGGTCTCCTGAGGGACGTCCATCCGGTGTGAATCGTAAAACCAAGCTTTTCACTACCGTTTCCACAAGCAGGTTCAAGTATGGTGAACATGTCAATAACATGTGAGCAATAAAGCAGCCCAAGCCCTCATGCGAAAGGTCACTTTTGGGAGGAAAGTGGACCAGCAAGACCCTACCGCACACGCTGACGTCAGCAGGAGAATAACCACAGGGGGGCAAGGAAGGGACAAAATGGCCGCTTCCAAAATGTCAAAGTAATAACATAGTAACACGTTAGTCAGGTTCACTATGTTTTTTCGTTCAAAATCATGGTAGATTAGCAAACCTATACATTTTTGGAAACGTTATTACATGGAAAATCTGAAAATCAATGTTTACATTTGCCAATTCCGACCAATTCGATTCGACCAATTCGACCAATTGACCAATTCCATTCGACCAATTCGACCATTCGACCAATCGCTTCGATCGACCATTCGACCATTCGACCAATTCGATTTGCCAATCAATCTGACCGACCTTTGCTTGTGTGGAACGGACTGTGAAAACGATGCGGACTATATTGTCGGATACGACACACAGGACAGTTATGACGAACTCTAAATGGCATATTCTGTAATCGTGTATGTTTGATGCCATTGACTGCCTGTGTATATTTTGTCATTGACTGCCTGTGTAGATGTGAAGTTACACTGACCGCATCTGTATGTATGATTTTGCTGACTGCCTGTGTATGTTTGGTGATATGAATTATTGTGACACATTTTGATGTTATTAACTGCCTGTACAAAATGATAACATGTATTTGATTATGCAACTTATCACGAATATAAAGACAGTATTTTGCAATTCAAAACCTTTGATTCGTGTCTTACCATTCCCCATAGCACTAATTTGATACTTTCATTGGATTCCTTGTCCCTGAAAATATAGGTTTAGTATATTTTAAAAAGTTTTTAGGGTAATTAGAGGCAGAAATAGAACGAAATATGTATTTTACAGTGGCCATTTTGAAAATCCAAAATGGCCGCCATACAGGTATCTCTCCAAATGTAAACATTGATTTTTAGTTTCCTTATGCTATAACATTTCCAAAAATGTATAGGTTTGCTAATCTACCATGATTTTGAACGAAATATCATTTATTGACAGAGTGAACCTGACTACGTGTTTGTCCCGGTGTGTTGTTTTCATTACAAAGGGAAGGATGTAGATTTTTCGTTCTTTAGTTTTCTTTCCGCATGGCCGTGTCGTTCAGTTGACATTCCCTCTGCCCGGTGCTCTCTAAAGACTGGCGAAGGAATTAATTTTGGGAAACATGAATGAATAATTTATCATTCTTTCCTGTGAAAGGCCTTGGAAGTTTCTCGGCGCATCATCTGTGAGATCACCTCTTTCCTACCTCTTCAATCTGTGCGTGTTTGTCCAAAATGGTCGTTTACGTATTTGTTTCGGACTGACACTTGCAGACATTTGCAGACACGTGACATTCTCTTTCTGATATGTAAGCTCTTGAGTAGGCCGGAAGGATGACCTAAAGGTAAGCACACTCACCTCTGAGGTATGTAGCTTGAGTTTGATTCCCGATCTAGTTATAAATCGTCACTCTGCTGTTCCGCAGACATGTCGTCTATTTGGAATGCTTAGGATGTTTCGTGTCCCAACAATTGGCAGCGACAGCAGGAGTGAAGTTTTACCAAATACACCTGTTTGGGTCTTTGTAGTAAAAACCATGAAGAATTTTTATCATCTTCTTTTTAAAAATCCTTTCTGTACGGATTTGTACCTGAGTGGGATTGTCTGCATCCGAACGCATATTTAACCCACGACTCTTGCAGGTGCTGGAGGTGCGTTTCCTTGAGGAAGGTGAACCTTGCAATGAGAGCCCAGAAAATGAGAGTGCAGCCCCGACGACGCCACATGGAATCTCAGAGGGCCAGACATCAGAGGGAGGGCCTCAGCTTCGGTGAGAACAAGTGCTGTGGTTGGTGTGGGGTGTGGGCACGGTTTGGGGTGCTGATGTCGTGGTTGGTGTGGGGTGTGGGCATGGTTTGGGGTTTTGATGCTGTGGTTGGTGTGGGGGTGCGGGCACGGTTTGGGGTGCTGATGCTGTGGTTGGTGTGGGGTGCGGTCACGGTTTGGGGTGCTGATGCCGTGGTTGGTGTGGGGTGCGGGCACGGTTTGGGGTGCTGAGGGCCGTGGTTGGTGTGGGGGTGCGGGCACGGTTTGGGGTGCTGATGCTGTGGTTGGTGTGGGGTGCGGGCACGGTTTGGGGTGCTGAGGGCCGTGGTTGGTGTGGGTGCAGGCACGGTTTGGTGTGACGATGCTCGAGTTCACATGGGTGCGGTTTGGTGTGACCTTTGCTGGACCTGCACCCTTTTCCCAGATTCGAGTTACCGCCAAAGGATACAAATAATAACACGTATATAATTCATTAGCCCATTAAACACCTGTCATGTAATTGAGTCATTCATGTGGGTTTCAAATCAACCCCAATGGTCTTCGTCACACGGTCCGACTTTACGCTCATTCTCTGTGCTCTTTGGCTTCTCTTTCGTCCATGTCCAGTTGTTTATATGAATGGGTCACTCGACTGGTGAATGAATTCTCTCTTTGCACTGATGAATCACCTCCATGCACTCCCGCCTCTTATTGAGAGCACTGTGTACACCGATCGACCTCACCCAGACTTTAGCTTTATCTACACCATAGTCCCAACTCAAAGAAACCCGAGTTAGTTTTGGGATTTTACATTCATAGGTCTTGAGCTATGGCTTGAAATAGTCTGAAACGGTATTATTGTGGTGAGCAGGGCACGTGTGGATCCACTAAGACAAGGTCCTGGTTTCCAGGGTGAGTTGGTGGTGCTGCTGGCATGGGCGGAGGGTGAGCCTGCACCTCAGATCACGTGCCTTGAGGCCAGCGTGACGCTGGGAATGTGAGTTTGCACGTGACATGTAAAGATGGCTTGGTACATCGAGCTTTAGATTGAAAACTTTGGTCACTAGCTCATGATCAACAGATATCGCAGCACGAGGTTCCAGCAGTGATTCAAATGACCTCAATCACCTCTCTTTGTGTGTGTGTGTGTGTGTGTGTGTGTGTGTGTGTGTGTGTGTGTGTGTGTGTGTGTGTGTGTGTGTGTGTGTGTGTGTGTGTGTGTGTGTTTGCACCAACTTGGTTCTGTTCACTGAGCACTTTGCTAACAACAACTCTATACATTAAACGCTATACACTAAACACGATACACGAGCCTCGATTCTGTATACATTTAAAAAAACGTTTTATCTGGAGTACCCGGCGTTGCTCAAGCGAAAAATAAACATTAACATATTTGAAATGAGGGCAAATATAATGAAAAAGCAATTACATCCAAATCAGAATCCATCACAAATGTCAAATCATCATTTTTACCTTTTTGTTCAATGTATGCTGGTGAATGTGCCGTTCATCACGTTTCTGAGTTCAGTATGATGACGTTTAGGAAGAAGAAGAAGCCCTACCACCAACTTCGACCGCTTCCGGAATTGTTTTATTATTTGTGTTCAAATGTCTGGTGATTGTTTTGTATTTATTTATGCGAATGTGTACTTGTATATAAGTATAACTGTCATCAATCAAAAAGGTTTGGGCACTATAGAGCGATTTTTAAAAAAAATTCCAAAATAGGAACCTTTTTTTTTTTTCCCCCAAAAATTTTTTTGGGCCTAAAACATTCCCAAGCAGTCAATGATGAACCTCTGAAAATTTGACGAAGATCCGTTCAGCCATCTCTGAGAAAAATGGCGACACACGGACCAACGGCTCTCTTATACAGTAGATTTGCGCCAGCTTTTCAAGCCAAACAATCTGCAGATCGGATAAGACTAAATCAATAAAAAACAATCCGCAAATATTTGAACACAAATACATCAAACAATTCCGGAAGTGTACGAAGTTGGTGGTAAGACTTCTTAGATTATATAGATTGTTATTTACAGTATTTACAATATTTATTATTTATTATTACAGTACGGTATTTACCACACAGAGAATATAAAAATACCAGTACTGTTGTGGAAAACCAATCAGGTCCACACAACTTTAGTCCAACGGGTGGTTTAATTGCATTTAGATCATGACATCATCCTGTAAAGTAGGAAATACAATAAGTATACGATGTGACATCACATGGGACCATTCATAACATTCAATGCAAGCAAGCTGGATATTCTATGCAGGCGTACCGTTAGCGAGTCTACCAGATGTAACGTGTCACAGGAGAAGTCTCGGAGCACCGTCCGCAGCAGCGGGTCTTATAGTCACGCCCCTAGTGGTGTCAACGAGCAGCGAGCATCACCCCGGGTTCAGTACGAATACGATTTCACTACATTCTCCCCCCGTCAGAATTATACGGCAGCGCGGCTAAAAGCGAGTGAGCGTCAGCACGAACAGGGTGCGGAACATCAGTCGACCCAACCGTATCGGGCCGGGCGGCGAATTTCTCTGCCAGCACGCGTCCGAAATTCCCCGGGTACGGCATCACGTATCCCTGTGTCCCCGGCGTCGGAGGCGCCAACAGGGTCGGGTGACGAAGGGGGTAACTCCAAGTCGTCGGGCCCAGGTAGTCTCGGCGAGGGGAGGGTCGGTAGACTTTCGGCGATGGGAGCGTCGGGAGAGGCCATAGTCTCATAGATGGGTTCGATCGGTTCGTCCGATTCCCTACTTAGGTCGGCAACCCCGCAAGGCGCAAGGTGACGGACGGAGACAGTAGTCTCACGGCCATCAGTCGTCATCACACGAGCATGCTCAGGATTAGCCTGGAGAATCTGCACTTTGTCCACTAGGGGGTCGTACTTGCTCGCGCGAACCGCCCGTTTAAGGTAGGCCGGCCCGGGCCCAGCGAGCCAACTGGGCAAAGACCGTATACACCCCGAGCTCCTGGGGTGGTGGAAAAGTCGCTCGTGGGGAGTTTGGTTGGTTGCCGTACTCAGGAGAGCCCTGATCGAGTTCAACGCCGCAGGTAGCGACCAAGCCCATTTATCGAGGCCCCGGCCGAGGGTCCGGAGGTTGAGCATGACGGCCCTCCAGATAATCCCGTTGAAGCGTTCGATCTGCCCATTAGCCTGGGGTCTGTACGGCGTGGTGTAACTAGAAGCAATGTTATTTTGGAGCAGATAGCCGCGCACCTCCTGAGACAAGAAGACCGCACCCCGGTCGGTATGGACATAGGCCGGGTAACCGAACATTGAGAACAAGTTCTGTAAGCATCGCATCACCGTGGCAGCAGTCATGTCCGCGCACGTATAAGCAAAGGGGAATCGCGAGTACTCATCAACGATAGTGAGCAGATAGCGAGAGCCGCTCGACACCGGCAATGGGCCCTTGAAATCCATCGCCAAGCGTTCCCACGGGCGCGTAGCCTTCACCAGAGTCCCCATGGGAGGGTTATAGAAACGCGGTTTGATTTCCGCGCAGATAGCGCAGTCGCGACAGATACGGCGGATATCGTCAATCGAGTATGGGAGATTTCCACACCGCACAAAATGAGCGAAACGCGTTACGCCGGGATGGCCCGCAGTGGCATGCAGCACCCGTAGGCCCTCCAAAGAGGTGATACCCGCGCATGTAGCCGGTCGTGATAAGGCATCGGCGGCCCGGTTATCCTTCCCCGGGCGATATTTGATGGTGTAACAGAAGTCGGCGAGTTCGATACGCCAGCGAGTGATTTTCTCATTCTTAATGCGCTGGGCGTGTAAGGTGTCGTACATGAACGCAACGCTTTGCTGGTCCGTGATGATTTGGAAGCTCCGCCTGAGTAAGTACGGGCGCCATCGCCGAATAGACTCGACGATCGCATACGCTTCCTTTTCAACGGACGAGTGTCTCCGCTCAGCGGTGGTAAGAGTCCGTGAAAAGAAAGCCACGGGACGCCCCCCTTGGGAGAGGGTCGCCGCGATGGCCTGATCCGAGGCGTCACTTTCGAGGACGAACGAGCCGCTCTCGTCGATTGTCGCCACGGCGGCTCGGGCGATGTCGGCCTTAAGGCCTTCAAAGGCCGTCAATGCGGCCGGACTCAGGGGGAAGGTGTCGCAGGCCACGAGGGGGCGAAGTTTCGCGGAGAAACTTTGCACCCATTTGGAGTAATGGGCGAACAGCCCAAGGGCGCGCTTCAGGGACGCCCGATCACAGGGAGGGGCCATGTCGAGCAAAGGTCGCAGACGCTCCTTATCCGGAGCGACAGAGCCATGGGTCACGGTGTACCCCAGAAGATCTATCGTGCGTAGGGAGTATCGGCACTTATCCTCATTCATAGTTAAGTGATACCTCTGCGCGACCTCAAGGAAGCGCTTCAGATTAGCATCATGGTGCCCTTGGTCATATCCACAAACCGTAAGATTATCGAGGTAGACGAAAACATCGGTTAAGTGCTCCCGCGCAACGAGGTCATGCATGGCCCTCTGGAAACAAGCGACCCCGTTCGTTACCCCAAAAGGCAATCGCGTAAATTGGTACAACCGCTGCCCCGACTCAAATGCGGTATAGATACGATCCGCCCTAGAGATAGGGATCTGGTGGTACGCACTACGGAGATCGAGAGTGCTATAGACCGAATACTGGGACACCTGTTGCACTAGCGCGTCCATCCCCGGAAGGGGGTAGGCATCCAGCTGTGTAAAGCGGTTAATCGTTTGGGAATAGTCGATTACCATGCGTCTGCGATGGGCCTCGCTGCGCACCACCAAGACCTGGGCGTGCCACGGCGACCTACTAGGTTCTATGATGCCGTCTTTCAAGAGCTGAGCCGTTTCGTCCGCAATGAATTGCATGTCTGCGCGAGAGTAGCGCCGTGATTTCACCGCGACAGGGGTGCAGTCGGAGGTTAGATTGGGGAACAGCGAAAGCGGCTGGACGTCCATTTGCGCTAGGGCGCACACCGCAAGCGCGTCGTCCGCCCCCACAACAAGCGTGTCAGGCCCACCAAACTCCATTACCAGACGTCCATGCAGCTTAAGAAAATCGTGTCCTAACAGAATATCAGCACATAATGCGGGTAAAACCATAAGGTGTACATCAGGGAAAACCCGTCCCTTTAGCACGAGTTTCAATCGGCATTCCCCCTTCGTGCTGAGTCGAAGCCCCTGGGAAGCCATGAAGATCCATCTCGTAGACCTCCAGATCCGCCATCCATGCCTGAGCACAAGTCGCTGGTCGATAAAACTATCCGTAGACCCTGTATCCACCAAGGCCCGAACACAATGGCCTTCGACCATGAGGGGAATAAGGGCTTGAGCCAGGCCAGACGAGGCTGCTGGGAGCGGGACTGAGCCCCCCGAATGGGCCGGACAAGCCTCGCGGGTGGATCCTACGCCAGCAGCAGTTTTGCGGTCGTGGCCGGAGTCTGCGTTGACCATGGGGAATCCATTAACGCCATCAGAGGGCTTTCCCAAGCATTCCGGTGTTTCGCGATTCAAAATCTGACAATTCTGACGGGAAAAGGCCTCCGTAGTATTTGAAATCGCCTTTTGACACTTTTGGCAGAAAAAGGCCTCCGTAGTATTCGAAATCGCCTTTTGACACTTTTGGCAGCAAAAGGCCTCCGTAGTATTCGAAATCGCCTTTGTCGGGGCATGGGCCACCGTTAGCTCGTGGACGACACGAGGAGAACGTTCCGCTGGGGCTTGGCGAGGCTTCAAAGCCCCTTGCGTGGCCCGGAGTTTGGTCAAGGACACGTACTTCGTGCCCGATGGAGGATGAGACGGTGGTGGCTGTCCGGTGACGCCCGCCAAGGACGTCTGAGCGCCCAGGGGCCCGCAGAGAGGGGCCCTCCCCTTCGAAGTCGGGTAAGGCGCCGGGTTTCGGGCTCGGCTCGCGGGCTCCGCAATGAGCCCATTCAAGGTCGCCGCGCCCGCGCGACCGCGACCGCGCGATTCAATGAGCCGCGAGCCGCGTGCCGTTTTCCTGCACACTCTCGCGTAATGTCCCTTTTGCGAGCACAAATGGCATATAGCGTCTCGTGCCGGACACACGAGCCGGGCATGGCGTGGCCCCCCACAGAAAAAGCATGCGGCCCCGCGTAAGGCCTTGGGTCTGGTCGTAACGGCAGCCGTCAGGGCTGGGTCTTCCTCCGGAGCATCCCGGAGTTCCGTCAGCGGGTCCGCGTCCTCGGCGGTAGCACTCTCCGGCCGGGCGTGTAGTGTAGTGCCCGCCAAGAGGCGCGTGCGATCATAGGTGTTCGATTGCATCCGCGCTTCAGTGTATACTTTCCCTTGCTCGAGTGCCGTAGCGAAGGTCAGGTCGGTCTTCTCTAAGAGCTTGAGCCTTAGTTCCTGGGAGGAGACCCCTGCAATGAAGGCATCTAAAAGAAGATCATCCTAAGGCTGCGCGGGAGTCCGTGGCTCCCTGATGCTGTCCAGCAAGAGCTGCCGGAGCTCTTGGGCGTAGTGGTCCATCGCCTCGTTGGGTTGCTGACGTCGCGTTTGCAGCAAATATCGTGCATACACCGGGCTTTTTTCCTTTATGTACAGCCGTTTGAGCTCCGCGATGGATAGGTCATACGTCGCGCATTGAGCGATAGAGTTGTACACCCGGTAGTCGATTTTTGAATGTAGTGTTGCTAGCTTCGCGGCAGCCGTCGGCGTGGTCTCAGGCTCGTCAAAATGATTCTCCAATGTTCTGAGCCAGTGCTTCAGTTGCAAGCCACCATCCGGGGCTTGCGGGTCGGCGCAGAATACGGCAACCGTCAGCGTCTTGTTGCCAGCCATGTCGGTAGATCTTAAATGCAATTAAGTGTTGTGGAAAACCAATCAGGTCCACACAACTTTAGTCCAACGGGTGGTTTAATTGCATTTAGATCATGACATCATCCTGTAAAGTAGGAAATACAATAAGTATACGATGTGACATCACATGGGACCATTCATAACATTCAATGCAAGCAAGCTGGATATTCTATGCAGGCGTACCGTTAGCGAGTCTACCAGATGTAACGTGTCACAGGAGAAGTCTCGGAGCACCGTCCGCAGCAGCGGGTCTTATAGTCACGCCCCTAGTGGTGTCAACGAGCAGCGAGCATCAACCCGGGTTCAGTACGAATACGATTTCACTACAAGTACAACACCCTGTACAGTACATAAATTCTTTAATGTAACATTTTAATGATTGACCTCATGTTTAAGATTGTTCTACATCTACATTTTCGGAGTTTTTCCCCCATTTTCTGGCCGAGAACAAGCCCAGCATTTCCAAAACCAACAACTTCCCTGATTGCAACTACATTTCCCGAAGTATTATTGCCAAGAACAAGAACTCCGCATTTCCTGGCTGTTCCTACCCTTCCAATCTTACACGGCACACAATGCCAAAACAATCACTTGGACTCACGTCTGCAAAATCATGATAGAGGCGACAACATTGAGGTGATGAAAGTGCTGAGGCAAGGGAAACCAGACAATCTGCAGATCGGATGAGAACAGCTCAAGCTCGACCAAATGATACATTGGAGGCTGTTTAAGGCAGACAATCTGCAGATCGGATGAGAACAGCTCAAGCTCGAGCAAATGATACATTGGAGGCTGTTCAAGGCAGACAATCTGCAGATCGGATGAGAACAGCCCAGGCTCGAGCAAATGATACATTGGAGGCTGTTTAAGGCAGACAATCTGCAGATCGGATGAGAACAGCTCAAGCTCGAGCAAATGATACATTGGAGGCTGTTTAAGGCAGACAATCTGCAGATCGGATGAGAACAGCCCAGGCTCGAGCAAATGATACATTGGAGGCTGTTTAAGGCAGACAATTTGCAGATCGGATGAGAACAGCTCAAGCTCGAGCAAATGATACATTGGAGGCTGTTCAAGGCAGACAATCTGCAGATCGGATGAGAACAGCTCAAGCTCGAGCAAATGATACATTGGAGGCTGTTTAAGGCAGACAATCTGCAGATCGGATGAGAACAGCTCAAGCTCAAGCAAATGATACATTGGAGGCTGTTTAAGGCAGACAATTTGCAGATCGGATGAGAACAGCCCAGGCTCGAGCAAATGATACATTGGAGGCTGTTTAAGGCAGACAATCTGCAGATCGGATGAGAACAGCTCAAGCTCGAGCAAATGATACATTGGAGGCTGTTTAAGGCAGACAATCTGCAGATCGGATGAGAACAGCTCAAGCTCAAGCAAATGATACATTGGAAGCTGTTCAAGGCAGACAATCTGCAGATCGGATGAGAACAGCCCAGGCTCGAGCAAATGATACATTGGAGGCTGTTTAAGGCAGACAATCTGCAGATCGGATGAGAACAGCTCAAGCTCGAGCAAATGATACATTGGAGGCTGTTTAAGGCAGACAATCTGCAGATCGGATGAGAACAGCTCAAGTTCGAGCTAACTCAACTCTTGAAGCTGAGAGAGCCAGACGATCTACTGAATGTGTGTGAATATGTCATGCCACAGGAAAACCCACTGCAGCTATCTTGCAAGGTGAGGCCTTGCAGTACAATTCTTCAACTGATTAGGCCTGCCACCCATCTGTTTCCATTGGCAATATGTCTCAAACTTGCCAGTACTGCCTTGCAAAAAATTGGAAATTGGAAACTCCTGGAATGTCTTGCTCAAATGGAAAGGTGACTTTGCCACAACTGCCACAGCCTCCAGAGCATCTAAAAAAACCTTATGCTGGCTGACACACCCATTTCAAACAACTTCTTAGCTAATATTAGAAAGTACAACTGCAGCTTTCAGATGACTTCTTTTGGTGCAAAACAGATAGATGGCATTCTCAACTTCATGCCGACTTTCAATGTTCAAGGACAAGTATACAACCGAATTGGATCTATGCTGCCACTACCAGGAAAAGAACAAACTTTCTTACAAATACATTTCAAGGCAGATGAGAATGAGCAGGCTAAGCAACGATGTGGCAACATTTCTGGAATCGAATTCGATATTGTCGGGAGCTGCAAGAAATGTTTCACAAGGACAACAAATATGTCCAGAGCTTCAAGACAGCCATGGAGAGCATGGGATCTGAGGAGGTGAAGGTCATTATCAGGGCTGACAAAATTCCGACTGGTGAACATGAGCGGCGATTCAATGCACCTGTTACAGATGACGTTGCAATTCTAATGGTCGGACAGGAAAGCGAACGGCGTGACATTATCCTTCAGCAACGTGACAGTCAAATATTGAGAGTATCTGAGACTCACTGTGCTTACGATGCGTTACAATACCACATCATTTTCATTTATGGAGAGGATGGCTATCACTTCAAATACTGGTATGTTAATCCAGCAACAGATGATCCCATTGTTCGTAAAAAAGTGTCATCTTTGGACTTCTATGCCTACCGAATTATGGTACGTGAAAACAACTTCAACCATCGACTAAGATGTCGCAGCCTTTTTCATCAGTTCATTGTTGACATGTATGCAAAAATTGAAACAACGACTTCTGCATATCAAGCTCAACCAAAAGACCCTGAGGGCAGAGAACTACGTCCACCTTCGAGATGCAATAGTCAATGATGGAAATACTCAGAATGTTTTGCAGTTGGTCATACTACCATCAACCTTCACTGGGGGACCTCGATACATGTTTGAAAAAACTCAAGATGCGATGGTATATGTTCGAAACTATGGCAGGCCTGACCTCTTCATTACATTCACTTGCAATCCATCTTGGCCAGAAGTCATTCAAGAGCTAATGGATGGACAAAAACCTCAGGACACGCATGATGTGCTTGCACGTGTTTTTCGACTGAAAGTAATTCGGCTTATGGACTTGCTAACAAAAGGTGCAGTATTTGGACAAGTAAAATGCTATATGTACTCTGTTGAATGGCAAAAGAGGGGACCTCCTCATGTCCACATTCTTTGGCTTTCTGAAAAGATCAGATTGAGTCAAATTGATTGTGCAATTAGTGTAGAACTTCCTGATCCACAAGAGGATCATGTCCTCTATGCCACTGTTACTAAAGAAATGATCCATGGTCCATGTGGAAGACTTGACCGACAGTCTCCCTGCATGAAAGATGTAAAATGCACAAAAAGATTCCCAAGAAATCTTCTACAAGAAACACAGACAGATCAAGATGGATATCCACTATACCGAAGAAGGACACCAGGAGATGGTGGCTTCACCACCAAATAGAAGCAACGTTGGAATGGTGAGCAAATAGTCATTGATAACCAGTGAGTGGTTCCGTATTCTCCTCTACTATGCAAGATATTTGATGCACACATTAATGTTGAATTCTGCAGTTCCATCAAGTCAATCAAGTATGTCTGCAAGTATATAAACAAGGGTAGTGACATGGCAGTCTTTTCTGTGCACAATGAGGCCAAAAACGAAGTGGAACAGTATCAAACCGCAAGGTACATCTCCAGCATTGAAGCACTATGGAGAATCTTGAGTTTTCCTATTCATGAGCGCGATCCCACAGTGCTACATCTTGCAGTCCATCCAGAAAATGGATAGAGGGTCTACTTTACAGATGAAAACATCCACCAGCGAGTGCAAGAACCACCAGCAACCACACTCACTGCTGTATTTAAGCTCTGCAAACAAGATGATTTTGCACGAACCCTGTTGTACTGTGATGTTCCAAAATATTACACCTGGCAAGCCACCAAAAAGATCTGGAAGAGGCGTGTGCAAGGTTCACCTGTTGATGGCCATCCTGGAGTCAAATCTGGTGATGCATTGGGCAGGGTATGCACAGTGCATCCAAACCTCTATGAATGCTTCTTTCTACGCCTACTTTTGCATACAGTCAGAGGACCAACATCATTTGCTGACCTCCGTTCGTTTAATGGCCAAATCTGCGATACATTCCATGAAGTCTGCCAACTGCCTTTTGGAGGATGATGCTCACTGGAATGCAACCATGATGGAAGCAGCAGCAACACAGTCTCCGAGCAGGCTCAGAAATCTTTTTGCCATCATGCTTAACCAACTTCACCTGTCCAGCCCTTAAGGGTTTTGGCAAACACACAAAGAGAGCTTGGCAGAGGACATTTTCATACAAGTCCAGAGAGAAAATCCAGGTTTGTGACAAAAATAGTGACAGGCTCTGCTTTAATACACTGAGGTCATGAAGATGTCTAAAGGTAAAAAGATGATTTCACATTTGTGATGGATTCTGATTTGGATGTAATTGCTTTTCCATTGTATTTGCCCTCATTTCAAATATGTTAATGTTTCTTTTTCGCTTGAGCAAGGTACTCCAGCTGTAAACGTTTTTATACTTTACTCGGGGTATCCCTGGTGTTGGTGTAGCGGCTAGGGTGCCAGCTTAGGATCCTAGGATCCTGGGTTCGAATCCCGGTCGATTGCTGAATTAACGCCAGGGGGGTTGACTCAGCCTGTCATCCTTCCGAGGTCGGCTAATTGAGTACCAGTTCACTGGTAATTCCCTGTGTGTCGTAAAAAGGCGACAAACAGGGTTGGCGGCAGGAAGGGCATCCGGCCGTAAAACATTGCTTCAAAAAGGGCACCAACAAAAACAACAACAACCATGGTGCCCGAAAAAGGCCAACCCCCGCTTTGCGGGGAAAAATGGCCTCTAAAGGTGTTTTTTTTTTTTTTTTTTTACTAGGGGTACAAATACAAATACAACTTTGTCTTTCCACCTTCCCTTCTCACTCTTACTCCCAAAACGGAGGGACCTGTTAAAGGATCCCCTCACCCCCCCAGAGGGACCCCTACCCCAAAATATGTATATGGAGGATATGTTACCCCTCCCTCTCCCCTCACATCTCCCTTCCCCTCCCCCTTCCACTCCCTTCTTCCCCCCTCCCCTCCTGCCTCCCCCCTTTCCCACCCTTCTCCCCCCCCCCCCCCCCCGCAACTCCGGGTACTTCAGCTAGTATATATATATAACCAAAAAACGGTCTGTGAAGCCGTGAAACTGACTATGATTATGTCTATTAATTACGTACTGTTTGAACGCTGGTTGCTTCATGTCTATTAATTATGTACGTTTATTAATTACGTATTGTTGGAATATACCTTTTGACCCTTTAGACTGCTGAGATCCCTTAGACCTATGAGGACCCTTTAAGTTCCCCAATACCCTTAAGGCCACCAACAGCCAGAAAGACCACAAAGACCCAAATGACACTGAAACCCCTGAAGACCCTTAAAGACTCAAGAGACCCAGTTGATCCAAAATAACTGGAAGACCGCAAAGACACAAAAGACACTGAAGACCCCAAATACCTAAAATACCTTAAGGACACAAAATACCTCAAAGACCCTTAAAGACCCAGAGGACCCTAAAGACATTGAAGACCCAAAAGACTCTGAAGACCTAAAACCCTGAAGACCCCAAATACCCCAAAGACACTTAAAAACCCAAAAGACCCCCAAGACTCAAAATACATAGAAGACCCAAAATACCCCGAATACTAAAAATATCCTGAAGACCCTTAAAGACCCAAAATACCATGAAGCTCCAAAAGATCAAAAAGACCCCAAAGATGCAAAAGTTCCAAAGGACCCTGAAGACTCTTAAAGACCCAGAAGAACCAAAAAGTCCCAAAAAACCCTGAAGACCCATAAGACCCTTTAGACCCATTAAAGCCCAAGATCACAAAGACCCCCAATACCACTTTTACCTTTAAGACCCTTTCAATACTTTAGACACGTTTATATCCCTTCACCCTTCCAACCTTTTATACCCTTTATACACCCCTTAAGTCCCTTTTGGCCCCTTAGACCATAACACCATTTAGACCCCTTAGACGATAACACCATTTAGACCCCTTACATCCTTCAAACCGAATAGACAGCTTGGACCCATGACCATTTAGAGCTTTACACCACTTGAACCTTTTTAGATTATAAATAAATTACAAATAAATAATATCACCAATATTACAAATAAATTTGTACGAAACAAATGTTTGTATTATGATTGGTGTAAATCATGACAACACAGCAACTCAAATTCAGTCAGGTCATTATCCTCAGTTTATAGAAGCCCGTGCCTCTGCGGCGACGACGTGTGGTGAGGCGACACATACATAAACATATACATACACTGTGTATGCATATAAAAACATGCACACACACAAAGGTGGATACTTTGAGATCTGCAAGGTCTCTGTTCCACCTTCTGAAACCCGCACATGGAGATACCAAATGATGCACAAGCGTACACACACACACACACGCACACACATACACACACTCACACATGCACACACCCACACATGCACACACCCACACATGCACACACCCACACATGCACACACCCACACACACACACAAACACACATGCGCGCTTCTCCTTTTACCAATAGATGCAAAAATACTGTATAATTTCTCTTGTGGACCCGGAACCAAAGAATATATTTATAACGGCACACCCCTACCGCCTCGTCCTCTTAAACATCCTTAATAGTAAATGTCATCATTTTAAACTTACCCTGTGCATTGATAAGCCATAGACATGAGCTTCTCATCGGTGTTAAAAAGCAGCTAAATGAGATACGGTGTCTCCCCATGGGGAGTCTACTTGAGTGTTGGTAATGATGGCATTGCCCTTCCGATTGAAGACTCCATTAGGTAAATCACCATGCCTGCTATGTTCTCGAGAGGTAATCCCAAAAGGTTCAAAGTCCACTCACTGGCAGGGATGATAGGGGAAGTTGGGTAGATTGTGCCAGTCCTCAGCCCTTCCACAGGCCTTGCATAGACCTGCATTGTCAGGAACTTTTGCGGTACGGTCTGCAAGTTATCAACTCTTTGGCCGAGTTTATCAGGAAGTTCTCCAAATCTTTCCATGTGCCGAGGCACACCCTTTCTCTCAGGTGCTTTTCCAAATATTTTTCGGCTTCTTTCAGAAGTTTTGCGAGCCATTTTATGTTACAATCCTCACCTGGCACACACGAATTATGTTCCCTGCCCCCCCCCCCCCCCCCTCGGTGGACTTCGTTGCTGGGGGTTTCTGCACATGTGCGCTGGGCGTTCTGGGGCGGATTCCATCGTCATTTTGAAAGTCTCAAATTCCAGATGACTTGATCAAACGGGGTAACAGCCCGGGTTTACCCTATTTATATGTCAAGTTTGGAGGATGAATTTGAGAAAGTTTCCCTTATGCTGTTATATGGTAGGACTTTGTTATGATT
>NC_136265.1:117468993-117568993 GCF_964187855.1 Myxine glutinosa
TAAACATGAGGGGTATTCTGGGGAGGATGTTGTATGTGGACGATTTGGTTGTTGTGGTGGAGAGTGGGCAGAAGATGCAGGAAGTACTGGGGGAGAGGAATGAGGAATTTGAGAAACATGGGCTTAAAATGAGCATGGAGGTGATGTGGGTTGGACAGCAGAGAAAACAAATGAATATCAGGTTATAGGGAAAGGAGAACAGACAAGGAAATAGGTTTGAATATCTCGGTGGAACAGTGGCTGGGGATGGCAAGTCAGAGGTAGAGGTGCGGAGGAGGATTCAGGTGGGTGCGAATGCATGGAGGAGGGTTGAGGGAGTAATGGCAGACAGAAAGATTTTAAGGACATTGAAAGGGAAGGTTCTGATGCCGTGTGTAACGCCGGCCTACCTTTTTGCGGTCTGGAGATAGTGGCACTGACAGAAAGACAACAACAGAGACTGCAGGTTTGTGAGAACAACTGGGTCAGGAGGATTGCGGGAGTGAAGAGGGTGGATAGAAGGAGAATGGATGAACTGATGGAGGAGATTGATGTGCAGGAGTTACCACTTCAAACCAGAGGCAAGCTGTGCAGGAGTTACTGCTTCAAACCAGAGGCAAGCTGTGCAGGAGTTACCCCTTCAAACCAGAGGCAAGCTGCGCAGGAGTTACCCCTTCAAACCAGAGGCAAGCTGTGCAGGAGTTACCCCTTCAAACCAGAGGCAAGCTGTGCAGGAGTTACCCCTTCAAACCAGAGGCAAGCTGTGCAGGAGTTACCCCTTCAAACCAGAGGCAAGCTGTGCAGGAGTTACCCCTTCAAACCAGAGGCAAGCTGCGCAGGAGTTACCCCTTCAAACCAGAGGCAAGCTGTGCAGGAGTTACCCCTTCAAACCAGAGGCAAGCTGTGCAGGAGTTACCCCTTCAAACCAGAGGCAAGCTGTGCAGGAGTTACCCCTTCAAACCAGAGGCAAGCTGTGCAGGAGTTACCCCTTCAAACCAGAGGCAAGCTGTGCAGGAGTTACCCCTTCAAACCAGAGGCAAGCTGTGCAGGAGTTACCCCTTCAAACCAGAGGCAAGCTGTGCAGGAGTTACCCCTTCAAACCAGAGGCAAGCTGTGCAGGAGTTACCGCTTCAAACCAGAGGCAAGCTGTGCAGGAGTTACCACTTCAAACCGGAGGCAAGTTGTGCAGGAGTTACCACTTCAAACCGGAGGCAAGTTGTGCAGGAGTTACCACTTCAAACCGGAGGTAAGCTGTGCAGGAGTTACCACTTCAAACTGGAGGCAATCTGTGCAGGACTGCTGGAGGCAGTTATCCAGAGCTCTCTGGTGCAGCCCGGTGTAAAAAACTCCTCATCTTGGTATTTGTCCCTCCCTCAAAACCCCATCATTGCTTTGGGGAAATTAATGTCCACAGCTTTGGCACACTCAGTGACTTCCTGCTCATCTCAAAAGTTCTCTTCCAGCATTATTATCTTCTCCCGGCTTTTACATTTTTCTCAAAAACAGCCATCTCACCCAACTGTGCCTCTCTGCATCAGCTGCCTCACCCAACTGCTCTCTGCATCAGCTGCCTCACCCAACTGCTCTCTGCGTCAGCTGCCTCACTCAACTGCTCTCTGTGTCAGCTGCCTCACCCAACTGCTCTGCATCAGCTTCCTCACCCAACTGCTCTCTGCATCAGCTTCCTCGCCCGACTGCTTTCTGTGTCAGCTGCCTCACCCAACTGCTCTCTGTGTCAGCTGCCTCACCCAACTGCTCTCTGCATCAGCTTCCTCGCCCGTCTACTCTCTGCATCAGCTTCCTCGCCCGACTGCTCTCTGCGTCAGCTGCCTCACCCAACTGCTCTCTGCGTCAGCTGCCTCACCCAACTCCTCTCTGCATCAGCTTCCTCGCCCGACTGCTCTCTGCGTCAGCTGCCTCACCCAACTGCTCTCTGCGTCAGCTGCCTCACCCAACTCCTCTCTGCATCAGCTTCCTCGCCCGACTGCTCTCTGCGTCAGCTGCCTCACCCAACTGCTCTCTGCATCAGCTTCCTCACCCAACTGCTCTCTGCATCAGCTTCTTCACCCGACTGCTCTCTGCTTCAGCTGCCTCACCCAACTGCTCTCTGCGTCAGCTGCCTCACCCAACTGCTCTCTGCGTCAGCTGCCCCACCCAACTGCTCTCTGCATCAGCTTCCTCGCCCGACTGCTCTCTGCGTCAGCTGCCTCACCCAACTGCTCTCTGCATCAGCTGCCTCACCCAACAATGCCAGTCTGCGTCAGCTGGCTCGCCCAACTGCTCTGTGCCTCAACTGACTCACCCAACTGCTCTCTACATCAGCTGGCTCACCCAACAATTCCTTTCTGCATCAGCTTCCTCACCCAACTGCTCTTTGCGTCAGCTGGCTCACCCAACTGCTCTCCGCGTCAGCTGCCTCGCCCAACTGCTCTCTGCGTCAGCTGCCTCGCCCAACTGCTCTCTGCGTCAGCTGCCTCGCCCAACTGCTCTCTGCGTCAGCTGGCTCGCCCAACTGCTCTCTGCGTCAGCTGGCTCGCCCAACTGCTCCCTGCGTCAGCTGGCTCGCCCAACTGCTCCCTGCGTCAGCTGGCTCGCCCAACTGCTCTCTGCATCAGCTGGCTTGCCCAACTGTTCTCTGCGTCAGCTGCCTCGCCCAACTGCTCTCTGCGTCAGCTGCCTCGCCCAACTGCTCTCTGCGTCAGCTGGCTCGCCCAACTGCTCTCTGCATCAGGTGGCTCGCCCAACTGCTCTCTGCGTCAGCTGCCTCGCCCAACTGCTCTCTCCATCAGCTGGCTCGCCCAACTGCTCTCTGCGTCTGCTGCCTTACCTAACTGCTCTCTGCGTCAGCTGGCTCGCCCAACTTCTCTCTCCTTCAGCTGGCTTGCCCAACTGCTCTCTGCATCAGCTGCCTCGCCCAACTGCTCTCTGCATCAGCTGCCTCGCCCAACTGCTCTCTGCATCAGCTGGCTCGCCCAACTGCTCTCTGCGTCTGCTGCCTTACCTAACTGCTCTCTGTGTCAGCTGACTCGCCAAACTTCTCTCTCCTTCAGCTGGCTCACCCAACTGCTCTCTGCATCAGCTGCCTCGCCAAACTGCTCTCTGCGTCAGCTGCCTCGCCCAACTGCTCTCTGCGTCAGCTGCCTCGCCCAACTGCTCTCTGCATCAGCTGCCTCGCCCAACTGCTCTCTGCGTCAGCGGCATCACCAACATATCTCCAAATCGCTCCCTCTCTATCAAAGCAGCATTTAGCATAACCATACGCAAGAACAACTGATAAACCCCGCCATGAGTTGTCATGGTGATGATAACTGCAGACCTCTTCAATGCAGAATTGCCCCGTATATCAGCTCCTGCCATAAGGCTAATGGCTGGCTATTTCAAAGCAGATTCGCCACACCTGCAATTTATCATGGCTTGAGCTGCAATGCTCTTGTGTGTGATTTGTAAAAGACGTGTAATCAGAGGAAAATAACATTAAAATGTGCAGCCAGAGGTTTTAATAGGAGAGGACAAAACATTAGGGTAGGGAAAACAAACATCGCACTGTACAGACACAACGCGTATCCATTTTAGAAATAGTACATCACGCTTATCTGAACAAATGATAAGAAATAACTATCGTTCTACTAAACAGTTTTATGAACCCTCAAGGGTCATTCCCGCAACAATATGCATGATAATTTTCCTGCATTTACATGCCATGTCATGCATGGGCTGTATGTTTACAATTATATGTATTGGCACATGCATTGTAAATATTGTAATTTACACTTTATTGGCATACACACTGTGTATGGGCATATGCACTGTCTACATGGTCACATGCATTGCACATATGGTCATATGCACTGTCTATATGGTCACCTGCATTGTACATATGGTAATATGCACTGTCTATATGGTCATATGCACTGTCTATATGGTCACGTGCATTGTACTTATGGTCATATGCACTGTCTATATAGTCATATGCACTGTCTACATGGTCATATGCACTGTCTATATGGTCATATGCATTGTACATATAGTTATATGGACTGTCTATATGGTCATATGCACTGTGTATATGGTCATATGCAATGTCTATATGGTCATGTGCAGTGTCTATATGGTCATATGCACTGTCTATATGGTCATATGCACTGTCCATATGGCCATATGCACTGTCTATATGGTCATATCCACTGTCTACATGGTCATATGCACTGTCTACATGGTCATATGCACTGTCTATATGGTGATATGCATTGTACATATAGTCATATGCACTGTCTATATGGTGATATGCATTGTACATATAGTTATATGCACTGTCTATATGGTCATATGCACTGTCTACATGGTCATATGCACTGTATATATGGTCATATACAGTGTCTATATGGTTATATGCACTGTCTATATGGTAATATGCACTGTCTACATGGTCATATGCAGTGTCTATATGGTTATATGCAGTCTATATGGTCATAGGCACTGTCTATATGGTCATATAGAGTGTCTATATGGTTATATGCACTGGCTATATGGTCATATGCACTGTCTACATGGGCATATGTCATGTCTATGGTTATATGCAGTGTCTATATGGTCATATGCACTATGTATATGGCCATATGCACTGTCTATATGGTCATATCCACTGTCTATATGGTCATGTGCACTGTATATATGGTCATATGCACTGTCCATATGGCCATATGCACTGTCTATATGGTCATATCCACTGTCTATATGGTCATATGTTCTGTCTATATGGTAATATGCACTGTCTACATGGTCATATGCACTGTCTACATGGTCATATGCACTGTCTACATGGGCATATGCACTGTCTATATGGTGATATGCATTGTACATATCGTCATATGCACTGTCTATATGGTCATATGCATTGTACATATAGTTATATGCACTGTCTATATGGTCATATGCACAGTCTATATGGTCATATGCACTGTCTACATGGTCATATGCACTGTCTATATGGTCATATACAGTGTCTATATGGTTATATGCACTGTCTATATGGTCATATGCACTGTCTATATGGGCATATGCAGTGTCTATATGGTTATATGCACTGTCTATATCGTTATATGCACTGTCTATATGGTCATATGCACTGTCTATATGGTCATATGCACTGTCTATATGGGCATATGCACTGTACATATAGTTATATGCACTGTCTATATGGTCATATGCACTGTCTACATGGTCATATGCACTGTCTACATGGTCATATGCACTGTCTACATGGTCATAGGCACTGTCTGTATGGTCATATACAGTGTCTATATGGTTATATGCACTGTCTATATGGGCATATGCACTGTCTACATGGTCATATGAACTGTATATATGGTCATATACAGTCTATGTGGTTATATGCACTGTCTATATGGTCATATGCACTATATGGTCATATGCACTGTCTACATGGTCATATGCACTGTCTACATGGTCATAGGCACTGTATATATGGTCATATACAGTGTCTATATGGTTATATGCACTGGCTATATGGTCATATGCACTGTCTACATGGTCATATGCAGTGTCTATATGGTTATATGCAGTGTCTATATGGTTATATGCAGTGTCTATATGGTTATAGTCACTGTCTATATGGTCATATGCACTATCTATATGGTCATATGCACTGTCTTCATGGTCATATGCACTGTCTACATGGTCATATGCACTGTCTACATGGTGATATGCATTGTACATATGGTCATATGCATTGTCTACACAGTCATATGCATTGTACATATAGTCGTGTGCAGTGCCTATATGGTCATATACAGTGTCTATATGGCATATGAAATGTATGTATATGGTCATGGCCAATGTATGTTTCAACATATGTGATGTGTATACTGCAAAAGCAAGAGAAAACTGTGGTGTTGTATTTTTTCCCTGTGAGTTGTTTTGTGTCTCTGCCTATGTTTCAGTGAAGCCCACTAGGAGACTCAGTCTTGTGTTTGACAAAGGTATGATGCGCCCTCAACCCCGACCCTCCCAAATCCCAGCAAGCTGCATCATTAACATCTTTCATTGGTCGCCTCGATTCTGTTGCCTCCTCGTGATGGTACATCATGCTCGCCCTCATCCCATTGGCCACCTTTGTAACCGAAGCAGCGATGGACAGGATGGGCAGGAGAGCTTATGACTTGATTTTGATCAAATAGTTATTTACTTTTATATCCTATGGGATGGGATATACAGTATGTGATTGGAACCGACAGGAAATGTCATTGTACGATGTTTCAATCTCCGGATCAGCACATCCTTCACTCCTCCATCACTCTCGAACCAAAAACAACCTGCTTTGACATTTCTCACCCAACTAATGGGACAAGTTGAAAATTAAGAAGATTTAAACATAAAAGGAACAAACCCACTGAAACATCACACTTGTGTTGTTTTTCTACTTTTGACATAACTATTCCTGTTTTTTGTAAATCACCAAATTTTCCCATTTTTGTTTCATCCCTCACACATGGTGTTTCATCCCTTCAGGTAAAAACATGCGTCACGTGACTCGCTCAACCTGGGAACAAAGCGCTTTCCATAGGGATGACAATCCCGAGAGTATGCCAATTCCAAAGCCGCACTCGAGTTTGTTTTGTAAAGTGAACAGCAGGAGAGCGGTGCGATGATGATTTCTCGGCTAATTGTGAGATGTTGTAATTATAAAAAAGCTAATTGGCTTTGCTTCTCCTCGATAGGGAAATTAAATTTTAATGCGCACGTTCGTCACAACACGCATTTGAAGGTTTCCCATTTTCAGCTTATTTGTAATCTTTCATGTCGGGCCCAGGCTCCGAGCAATGGTTTGTCTTTCTGGTCCTAATGGATGACATCCCGATGCTGGGAAAAGGTAACTGCCCGACGGTCAGGCACAACCACCTGTTGCACGCTGTTGCGACCTCCGCTAGACATTGCTTCCACCAATGTGATTGGTCTGAGCCTGCTTGAAACCGCTTTTAAAATGAGGCCCGGAAGCTGTTGTTCGAATTTCAATATGGCCGCCAGCGGGGTTCGCTTGTCCTCGTACTGCCTCAAGCATGGGCCACGGTCACGTTATTCAAAGCCATGGTATCAAACGTGATAACCGCATGTTGTATCCTGGTTTGTCCCGCACACCAGCATGACCCTCAATCACTCGGCACTTTTACCAGAACCAAATTCTGCTATCTTGGACAGGTATTGTCGCTTTGATTGGACAGGTATTGTCCCTTTGGTTGGAGAGATAATGCCCCTTTGATTGGATTGGTTGAACCCATTTGATTCGACAGGTTATGCCAGGTCTTTCACAGCCTTGTGTCGAAAGATATGATGAGGATAACGATGCCAGTTCTTTTGGATGGATTGCTCCCATTTGACCACATGGGTCATGCCCGTTTGACCAGATGGGTCGTGTCTGTTTGACCGCATGGGCTGTGTCTGTTTGACCGCATGGGTCATGCCCCTTTGATTGGATGGGTCATGCCCGTTCGCCCAGATGGATGGTGCCCGTTTGACCAGATGGGTCGTGCCTGTTTGACCCGATGGGTCCTGCCCGTTTGACCAGATGGGTCGTCTGTTTGACCGCATGGGCTATGTCTGTTTGACCGCATGGGCTATGTCTGTTTGACCGCATGGGTCATGCCCCTTTGATTGGATGGGTCATGGCCATTCACCCGGATGGATGGTGCCCGTTTGACCAGATGGGTCACGCCAATTTGACCCGATGGGTCCTGCCCGTTTGACCAGATGGGTCGTCTGTTTGACCGCATGGGCTATGTCTGTTTGACCGCATGGGCTATGTCTGTTTGACCGCATGGGCTATGCCCCTTTGATTGGATGGGTCATGCCCATTCACCCGGATGGATGGTGCCCGTTTGACCAGATGGGTCACGCCAATTTGACCGGATGATTCACGCCCCTTTGACCAGATGGGTTGTGCCCCTTTGACCGGAAAAGTCATGCCTCTTTTACTGGATAGGTCATGCCCCTTCACTGGATTGGCATTTGATGGCGTTTGATGTCTCGTGGTGGATAATTTTTGGTCATATGATGGTTTAGGTTTTGATCAAGGTCGTCAATCCGAAGGTCTTTTTTATCCACATGAGTGGTGTTTAGTAACCATTCTCTCGTCAGGTAAAAATGATACAAACAAGCCTTACCTTTTTGTCACACTCCATTTTCTGTTTGTCGGTCTGATGTCTGGCGTCTGATGTTTGTTTGTTCCCTTATAACTTGGGAACGGAGCATTGTAGGGCCACCAAAATTTGCCGACATATTAGGGGCTCCATGGGGATTGTCATGGGTTGGTGGTGGAGGAGGAAGGGGAGGGTGGTGGCGACTTTGAGGGGCGTGGGGGGGGGGCGAGGTTAGTGGGGTGTGGAGATCTTTGTAAGAGCTCATGTGATCGCAATCGCAGATTTACACAAAATTTGGGGTCGTAGTGGGGGATATGGAGGGGGCTTCTCTTTTATCTTGGCCCAGCTTTCACCTCAGCCCCATGGTCCGAAGTGCTATCAAACGTTGTTTGCCTAATGGGGAGTTTTGATGAAAAACATCAAGTTGATTAAATTATTCGTATTATTGATTTTTCATTGTAGGGGCAATTTGGAATTTGAGGGAGCAGTGGGTGCGATCTCTCTAATGGCTTCTTGAGGTACAGTCACATGAAAAAGTAAGTACACCCCATGTAAAGTTTTGACTTTTTCAACATATTTCCACATACAGCTATTTGATCTTCATTTCAACAATATTGATAGATAAAGGTGATATAATATAACAAATATCATGAAACAATTACATTTTGTAGTCCATTGTATAATTTAAATAAACATAAATGCAAATTTCGCATGTGGAAAAAGTAAGTACACCCTACATTTATCACTACTTCAAATACCTAAAATTAGAATGAGGTGCACCAGCTCAGGTGCAAATGATTAGAACATCGTTAGAGAGGATCTTGGAGGAACCTGTCTTATTAAACCTCAGACATTTAGTTTCGTTTGCTCTTTGTTGTTGAAGTGTGTGGCGTCACCATGCCTAGATCAAAAGAGCTCTCTGAGGCCTTCAGAAAGAAGGATATAGATGCCTACGAGTCTGGGAAGGGATTTAAAAAGATCACCAAACAATTTGAAATCAATCATTCGACTGTCCGGAAGATCATCTACAAGTGGAGAAGATTCCAAACAACTGCCAACTTGTTCAGCCCAGGATGCCCCAGCATGTTCAGCCTGAGAGCAGACCGCAAGGTGCTGAAAGAAGTCTCTAAGAACCCCAGAATGTCATCACGGGACCTACAGGTAGCTCTTGCCACTGTTGATGTCAAAGTGCACGAATCTCCCATTATAAAGAGGCTGCACAAATTTGATCTACATGGGAGGTGTGCCAGGAGGAAAGCTTTGCTGTCCAGAAAGAACATCAGGGCAAGACTAAAGTTTGCCAAAGAACCGAGGCAAAGACCAGCACTTCTGGAACAATGTGCTCTGGACAGATGAGTCAAAGGTCGAGCTATTTGGCCACAGTACCAGAAGACATGTTTGGCGAAAACCAAAAATAGCATTTGACCACAAGAACCTGATACCAACTGTAAAGCATGGTGGTGGAAATATTATGGTTTGGGGCAGCTTTGCTGCATCAGGGCCTGGGAAGCTCACCATCATATAATCCACTATGAATTCTTCATTGTACCAAGAGGGTGCTTGAGGATAATGTGAGGCCATCTGTCGGAGAGTTGAAGCTCAACCGAAGGTGGGCCTTGCAACATGACAATGACCCTAAACATACCAGTAAATCCACCAAGGAATGGCTGAAAAGAAAGAAATGGAGGGTTCTGGAATGGCCAAGTCAAAGCCTGGGATCTAAATCCCATCGAGATGTTGTGGGGGGATTTGAAACGAGCTGTGCACGCAAGAAACCCCTCAAACGTCGCACAGCTGAAAGAATTCTGCATGGAGGAGTGGGCAAAAATTTCTCCCAGTCGATGTCAGAGACTGA
Organism: Myxine glutinosa; assembly: GCF_964187855.1. Classification (NCBI taxonomy): domain Eukaryota; kingdom Metazoa; phylum Chordata; class Myxini; order Myxiniformes; family Myxinidae; genus Myxine; species Myxine glutinosa. Next base: position 117,478,981 of record NC_136265.1, read on the forward strand.
TAGATAGTTATAAGAAACGCCTACTTGAGGTTGTGTCTGCCAAAGGGGGCAATACCACCTATTAGAGCCAAGGGTGTACTTACTTTTTCCACATGCAAAATTTGCATTTATGTTTATTTAAATTATACAATGGACTACAAAATGTAAATGTTTCATGATATTTGTTACATTATATCACCTTTATCTATCAATATTGTTGAAATGAAGATCAAATAGCTGTATGTTGAAATATGTTGAAAAAGTCAAAACTTTACATGGGGTGTACTTACTTTTGTGTGTGTGTGTGTGTGTGTGTGTGTGTGTGTGTGTGTGTGTGTGTGTGTGTGTGTGTGTGTGTGTGTGTGTGTGTGTGTGTGTGTGTGTGTGTGTGTGTGTGTGTGTGTGTGTGTGTGTGTGTGTGTGTGTGTGTGTGTGTGTGTGTGTGTGTGTGTGTGTGTGTGTGTGTCAGTCAGATCATTGTAGGTGAGCAGGGTTTTATTTATTTTTGTTGAAAGGCAAGTTTGTTGTGCACTTTAATGATTCTTGACCATCTTTCCAAGGGAGAAGATGAAACGTCATAACTGCGGGTATGGTTTGAAAACCACGAGGGATCGATGATGAAGGCGGCATACACAATCTAACGGAGTCCATTCGGTCCGATCAGCCGTCAAGAACTCTGCAGCCGACAGGATTGTGCAGCTCGTGCTGTGTCAAAATGGCCGAAGTGAAGGTGGATTTGTCTTGGAGGTCAAACTTGTCGATGTGCGGAACTAGTCCTGATTATGGAGTGTCAAAGACAAATGAAACGTGCGGTACACCGTGCCATTCGAGCGAGAAGACCTTGCACCTGATGTTTCAAGTTATCTCGAAAATTGGCAGGTGTGCTCGACATTCCATAGTGAAGGGTTACCTCGGCCAAGCGAAACGCTCGTTTGGTTGGTCACCCATGTCAGGTAGACGTGTAACGAAACCGGACAAGCAAAACCTGTCAATAAAACTGTTACCTTGGATCGGACTGAAGCGCTATCACCGAGCATCAGGTTTCGCCTCCAAGGCCCCGGCCCATCGTAGACAGTGATGCTGGAGAGAAACACAATTTCTAAACCCTTTTGAACAACCGGTAAATGTATTCGGACAGCGATGTCAACTTGAACTAAGTGGTGCTGACAATGATTCCTCAGGGAAATCTTTTTCCTTGGTGGAGACAGTGTATAGTGTTAACCCTTACTTGAGGCCTACAGCAGGCTTCACTAGTCCTAATGCGGTGCACCATCGTTTTCTATTTGTATTGACAGAGCTGCATCTGTCCTGTAAAATTGCATTGCAGCTCCTGATCCGCATTGGCATATAATAGTTATTTCTTGGCAGCCGATGAGACACAATTTGACTGCACAGCGACGAGAGACTCGTTGAACCCTGAGCAGACATTTGCTTTTAGATATTTGCGAGGCTCGTTAAGCTTAGTGTTCCGAACACTTGCCCCCTGGTAGTGCGTGCAAATGAAAAGGTGCATGCTTCCATCTCAGGACATGTTGACCATAAACACTTCCTTGATGTTTGTGTCAAAGCTCTCCTACAAAGCTCAAAATGACTCCAAACATTGAAACCATTCGCGTGCTTCACGAGACCTTACGTTGTCGAGTATTAAAGACGTCACAATGTTTTTGTTTTTACCTGCAGATTGACCTTGCTGAAACATAAACCTCCTTTATACCTCAGCTTGAGGCCACTCTCTACCTTCTCTTTTTATCTCCGACAAATGATGTGCAGTACATCGAGGAGTTCCAATGCACGATAGCACGCAGTCGAGACGAGGTGACCTCCGCTTGTATTCCCAATCGATGGATGAGGGCAGGTCTTTCTATCCAAGTAACAATGTCTTCATTTATCTCTGCTGTTGGAGTCTTTACCCACAGTGTGCTGACTTTTTGGTCTCCATGGCTCTGATTACACCTGCTCTGCATCTCCTGTCAGAACCAGAAGTTTCATTTTGATGTCGAAGATCTTTCAAGCTCAGGTAGACATTAATGTAGTGAAGCACATCCTCATTAAATTGAGAATTTATGTGCTCGAATTGAAATTTTTCCTCTACTGTCACGACTTCAATCGGGTTACCTGTAATTGGTGATTGCTCCGCATACTCAATTCCTGCCACTCAGAATTTTCCTTTATTTGATCCAGAAAGGCTGAGGTGGTCTACACTTTTCAACTGTCGATTGGATACTCTGAGGCAGCCTGCCTGATGGAGATGGTGCCCAATTGGTACTCTGAGGCAGCCCATCTGATGGAGACAGTGCCCAATTGGTACTCTGAGGCAGCCTGATTGATGGAGACGGTGCCCAATTGGTACTCTTAGGCAGCCCATCTGATGGAGACGGTGCCCAATTGGTACTCTGAGGCAGCCCATCTGATGGAGCCAGTGCCCAATTGGTACTCTGAGACAGCCCGCTTGATGGAGACAGTGCCCAATTGGTACTATGAGGCAGCCCGCCTGATGGAGACGCTGCTCAGTTGGTACTCTGAGGCAGACCGCCCGATGGAGACGGTGCCCAATTGGTCATCTGAGGCAGCCCGCCTGATGGAGACGGTGCCCAATTGGTACTCTGAGACAGCCCGCCTGATGGAGACGGTGCCCAATTGGTACTCTGAGGCAGCCCGACTGATGGAGACGGTGCCCAATTGGTACTCTTAAGCAGCCCGCTTGATAGAGACAGTGACCAATTGCTACTCTGAGGCAGCCCGCCTGATGGAGACGGTGCCCAATTGGTCGGGTCTGAGCTGGCGATGTAACATTATTGGCTTGATTTTGGGTATCTTCGTTGGGTGATGTCACACAAAATTTGGACACGTGTCCACATCGATGTCATGTAAGTGACGATTCTGATTATCTATAAACATGTTGCCATGGTGACAATTAACTACTGTGTTTCCAATGAGGTTTTTGTTTGTTGGAAGAGCATGGATTTGAGTGAAGATTGTTGTTTTTTAATTCTCCACATTAATTTGCTTTTGGAGTTAGGTAGGGGATTGGGGTTGGAGATGAGGGGTTCAGAGGTTAAAGAATAATTGTTGTGACTGATAATAGGCCATGAGCCAGAAGGGTTGGTCGGTACCATCTGAGGGGAATAATTCTCATAGTGATTTTTGGCAAGGTATACCACCCTAGTATTAGAAAATATGTGATAGCATTGCATCGGTGGTAGATTTTTGTGTGTTATCACCCTGTTTATATACCCACCCTTAAATAAAGTTTTATTCAAAATGGTCCGAACAAGCTTAGACATCATTTTTTAACTTTACATATCTTTTTCATCACTCGCACATTAACACTCAAATGAATTTGACCTTTCTCCTTAATCATTTGCTTCATAACCAAAAGTGTAAAACATCGCTAAGTTGAAAGATATGCCATTTGTGACACTGATATATATATATATATATATATATATGTCTATATTTTCTGTGTGATATATCATAAATGCCTTTAGAAAAATATTTGTCTGTCATTTGCTGTGGAAGGTAAATATAAGTTGTGGAACACATATAATTGCATGGGCTTTTAGCAAATTTCATTAGCAATCCAGAAATGTATACTTCTTGTGTGTATGATGAATATTATTATTTTTATAGCAGAAAATGTTACCCCCCTCCTTTTAAAAAAGGAGCCAATTTTGACGGATTTAAGTAGTTTGGTCAATGTCCTCATATTTTCACTGTTGTTGTTGATCAAGGAAACTTTCTGAGAATCAAACGAAAGTAAATAATAACAAGTGCATGAAAAAGTTAAATGTTTTTTTCTTTATTTTCCGAACTAACACAGGTTTTTAGGACTTAAAGTCAATAGTGCACATATGAACGTATGAAACACCCGTAGTCCACAAAATAGAAAGTCCTTCATAGTTTGTGAGACATCTCTGATCATCTGCATTAATTGTAAGTGAAATAAAATGTTCAAGATTAACTCAAAAATCATAATCATTTTCCAGTTCCTCTGGAAATTTCCAGTTCCTTCCAGTCCTATCCTCATCTGCACTTTCCCCATCGTCCGACTCGGAGACGGATGCCTGGTTTGATCCAGACAGTTTGATCTATATTTTATTGATATTGGTTGATTTAGCCTTCCAAACTCTGAGTTCCCGGTGAATTGATTTTCTAAGACTACATCCTTGAATAAAACACCGTCGGGAACCAGCAACAACTTTCCCTCGTCATCTGGAAATATATCCACTGATTTCCCGAGCTCAGATTCCAGTTTTCTACGAATGTGCTTCCTCGTAGAATCACATAGCTGTTCAACTCCACTGGACTGCATGAAGAATTCCAGCTTCGAGGTCAAAGAAGTGATATGTACAATCTTCTTGTTGGAAATGATATCAGTTCTGATAAACTTGAAAAGGTCTTCATAAGCTTCTCTTTCAATCCTTTGGTACAGTTCGTCACCATCTGTTTCGTTTTCTTTTTTATTATTATCTTTGCTCTCGTGTTCTATTTGCTTAATCCTTGTATAATTTTTATAGCACGAAACATGATAGTGTGCCTCTGCAGCAACTATGTCTCTACTTGTTATTGCTAGAATGTTCTCATCTCCAATCTCGTAATGTTTGATCTGCTCTTAGTCGTAAAGCTTGTGTGAGCTTTTCACGTGATTTGGAATGCTTCTGGTACTTGACCTTGTGACAGAAAATGCGTATGGGATCGTACACTCGTCCTTCTGATGACGATCGTCTACCGAGTCTTTTTGATGTACTGCCACTACTCCCAGCCTCATCAGTAAGACTTTCAGCTGCTTTCCTTTTCAGAGTCTCCAAATCTCGCTTCATGGTGAAAAGGCTTCGGCATTTCCGGTGGTAGAAGATTGTTGGGACTTCTTCAGCTTGAAGCTGCTTAGCAATGTCTAAAATAGGTGCATAGTTTCTCACTTTGGCTGCATCAAGTAAGGTTAGCCATGAGTCATAGCATTGAGGACTGACCAAATGTTCATTCTCTTCTTTGAATGCTGGCATGTGTATGATGCACTGATTTGTCGCAGATTTATTGTACTGAGGCGGCTTTTCCATTCCGAAGCAAAGGGGTCAGCTATTCCACTTCTTGTGCAGAACTGCTTTCACTTCCAACCACCAAAATACCTGAAACAGAAAATCCGATTAAATATTCTGTTAAAAAAAGTACCTTCAAAAAATTATATTATTTATATATGATTTATACATGATTTACACATGATAATACATACATTTATACATAATGATAGTTGCATTGATACATGATTTATACATTTTACATATTTATGCAAAATATTCAGACATAAAATCATGCACCTTCAAAGCATTTTAGTTGTATTTATCAATACAACTTTTACATATTTTACAACTTTATCAATACAACGTTTTCTTGGGAAAACCACATTTCCAAGCTGGCCTCCAAAGCCAGTCGCCGACTGGGCATCCTCCGTCGTGCGAAGTCCTTCCTAGGCACACCTGAGCTCCTCACCACATACAAGGCTTTCATCCGCAGCTCAATGGAATACTGTTCTCCCCTATGGGCCGGTGCTCCTGCCTCACACCTGGCTCGGCTTCACGCTGTTGAATCCAAAGCTTTCAGAATCATTGGAATCTCCCGCGATGAAGCTATCTCTGAGGGCCTTTCACTCACTCACCGCAGGCAGGTAGGTGGTCTTTCTGTCTTCTACCGACTCCTCTCCGGCCTTGCTCCCCCAGCTCTCTCTGTGCTCTGTCCCCCAAATATTCCTGCAGGTCGCACAAGATCTGCCAGCCACCCTCTGATGGTTAAACTGCCGAAATCTCGGCTCTCTGCTCACCTTCACTCTTTCATTCCTCTTTTCTCCCGCCTCTGGAACAAACTCCCACACTCACTTCAATCACACTCCTCCCTCCAGGTCTTTAAAACAGCTGTTCACCACCATCTATCTTCCCCCATCCAAAACCTTGATCTTTTCTACCCCCACTAATTCACCCCAGATCCACCTTGTTTGAAATTCCAACTTCTTTCCTGGAAGTCCTGGCAGTGTCCATATGTTTTATACCTCTCCCACCCCCCCCCCTTCCACCCCCTCCCCTTCCATGCCTCCCCCCCCCAAAGCCCTCTCCCTCCCACAGATCTCTCGATGTCTCCATGTCTCTCGGTCCCTGCTCTCAAATGTTGTGTTTGTGTCCTTCCCCCTCTCTCCCCATCTTGTCTACCGCTCCCGATGTTATTTGTTTTATGTGTCTGTTTGTCTTTCTGTGTGATTAATGTTCGCTCTTTCACGAGCCTCGATCTTGTATACAAAAAAAACAAAAAAAAACAAACTGTAGATTGTATGCAAGAAAAATTAAAGGTAAAACATCATTCTTGATTTACCGTATTTTTTTATTTTTGGGTGTTTGGGGGGCGGGGGGGGGGGGGTAAAGATAATAACAATAACATTTATATTGTATATTTTACTTAACAAATATGTTTTTATTATAGTTTATGATTGAATTTCTTCAAATTTACATATCTTAACATGGTATCAATCAATTAGTTTATGTGCAATCGAAACTTTCTTACCTCTTTTATGAAAACGAAATCAAATATTCTGCAATTTATCACCGCCAAACCATCACTGCCTGTAATTGCGAACACCAAATACTAGGCTAATTTTAATAACTGTTTTGAAAAGCATATAACATTAGCTGTGTACCAAACAATTTTCAAGAACATATAGCATATAACAAGAGAGAACTATTAGTTTTAAATAGGATGTCTTTTTCTATATTACGCTAGTTTCGGAAAAGTCTATTTTGATAACGGGTTACTAAACGACTCGTAAAATACAAAAAGCTACCACCAATGCAATGCCATCACATATTTTCTGACTCTAGAGATGTATACCTTTCCAAAAATTACAATGAGAATTATTCCCCTCAGATGGTACCGGTGACCCCAAAATACAGGGTCTGGCTCACAGCCTATAAGACATTGACGAAGTAAAGACATAACCCATTATGTTTGCAATTTTTTGCTTACGATGCATCTTCATGTACCATAAGTCGACCAATGTCTGCTGTTCCATAAGCATTTGTTACCTCATTGTGACCTCACTCATTGATCGCTGTGTGCTGTTTGTGGATGTGGGTGGAGGTCAGGCCACGTTTCAATCCTCTGGAATCGTCACAGGGTTATGGCATCTCCATATGGCAGCTCGTGCATCTTGTATATGCCATTTTTATTTTGATGCTTTGCAGGAAAGCATTTGGCTTCCTTACCCGTCCCACCATGCTGAAATAACCTCTAACCTCAGACCAACTCGACGGAATGTGCTTGAACCAGCCAGCTCCGTCCAGGTCTACCAGCAAGCGCATGTCCAACGCGGAGACCGTGAGGCTGCGCGGTCGCGCCTCCGTCCGTCCTCCGTTCCGCAAAGCGATGTCTGCCGCCTGCATGGACGTGTCGACCTCGGCGACGTCCAATGGAGAAGGTGAGTGACCGTTAACATTTGCCAGTTCACAGCTGATCGTCTTGCGCTGTGCCCAGTGGCAGATCCACGCTGTTTATACAAAGGTACTCAAGGTCAGCTTTTGTTAACTTTTTATCGAGTATAACGTTGTTTACTGTGACAACCTCTCACATGCTCCACAAATATCCATTAACATGCTTCACAAACATCCATTAACATGCTTCACAAACATCCATTAACATGCTCCACAAACAACCTCTCACATGCTCCACAAACATCCATTAACCTCTCACATGCTCCACACACATCCATTAACCTCTCACATGCTCCACACACATCCATTAACATGCTCCACACACATCCATTAACATGCTCCACAAACATCCATTAACATGCTCCACAAACATCCATTAACATGCTCCACAAACATCCATTAACATGCTCCACAAACATCCATTAACATGCTCCACAAACATCCATTAACACGCTCCACAAACATCCATTAACACGCTCCACAAACATCCATTAACATGCTCCACAAACATCCATTAACATGCTCCACAAACATCCATTAACATGCTCCACAAACATCCATTAACATGCTCCACAAACATCCATTAACATGCTCCACAAACAACCTCTCGCATGCTCCACAAACAACCATTAACCTCTCACATGCTCCACACATTAACATGCTCATTAGCCCTGGTGTTGGGCTAGCGGTTAGGGTGCCGGCTTAGGATCCTAGGATCCTGGGTTCGAATCCCGGTCGATCGCTGAATTAACGCCAGGGGGGTTGACTCAGCCTGTCATCCTTCCGAGGTCGGCTAATTGAGTACCAGTTCACTGGTAATTCCCTGTTTGTCGTTAAAGGCGGAAAAAAGGGTTGGCGTCAGGAAGGGCATCCGTCCGTAAAACATTGCTTCAAAAATGGGACCAAAAAACAACAACAACCACGGTTCCCGAAAAAGGCCAACCCCCGCCTTGCGGGGGAAAATGGCCTCTAAAGGTGGTTTTTTTTAATTTATGCTCCACACACATCCATTAACATGCTCCACAAACATCCATTAAAATGCTCCACACACATCCATTAACATGCTCCACAAACATCCATTAAAATGCTCCACAAACATCCATTAACATGCTCCACAAACAACCTCTCACATGCTCCACACACATCCATTAACCTCTCACGTGCTTCACACACATCCATTAGCCTCTGCATTTGTAACGTATTCTTGGGCACTAAGATTGTGCCCACAAATAACTCCACGAGTGTGTGGGCAATGCCAGTGAAGAAGAACTCTGTGTACACAGCAACGACCTCAGGGCACGGGGCACGAAGAGCAATGCTGCAGCAACTCCACAGCTTCAGTATCTTCTCGCACGATGACCATGCAGCAGGTCCCACCTGGAACGGCCGGGGTCAGTCTCTCATTCGTTACTCTCCCACTCGGTGACCATCGCCTCCACATCCACCGTCCTCCGCACTCTCTATTGGCTCATTGCTCTCCGAGCTACTCATTGGAACATCAATCTCCTAAACAGCACAGTTATACCCATTCGGCTCTTTCGATCGAACTCTTTATTTATTGTTATTCTCATTGCGCTTCGGCTTCTGTCCAACCAATTCGATATAGACAAGACAAGAGTGCATCCTGTGGGCTCCAAGTTTATTGTTGTGCAGAGATTCCCATTACGAATTCCCTAAAACGTAGAAAGAGAGAATATGTCTGTGTATGGAGTACGAGGCTCATCCTAAAGGTGATTATAACCATTTATTATATTCCTATTACCGCACGGTCATGTATTTATGGTGATCTTCGAGAAAGGACGTTAACTGGCATATGGTGGTGTTCCAATTGAAGACCGTTTCACTAGACTTTTGAATTAACATTTATTGAGGTTTTTGTGCATTTCACTACCCCCACCCCGAACCACTCCATTATAGATGGGGTTGTGTGTGTGTGTGTGTGTGTGTGTGTGTGTGTGTGTGTGTGTTCTTGGTCCGATTGACACTAAATTTTCATCATAGGAGCGCATCCTCCTGTAGAATATTTTAATGATAATTATGACGTCATAGGTCATGTGGTACAGGCGCCATTTTGGAAAAACCGAAAAAACGTTGCACCTCTATCTCCAAAACCGCTCCATGGAAAAAATTTAAACGTGTACTCACGTGGAGTTGAGCTTGCATCGAGTTCAAATATTCTCTGAAAAAGAAAACGACATAACTGTCAGAAATACATCTCCAGCAGTCAATATAGTGAAGAATGAATGAATGATCGTTTTAAGGCCATTTTTCCCACTAGAGCGGGGGTTCGCCTTGCGGGCCCCATGACAATCATGGTTCCCTGTTTTGAGGCAATGTTTTTATGGCCGGATGCCCTTCTTGACGCCAACCCTTAGGCGCCTCTTTTGTATACAAGATCGAGGCTCGTGAAAGAGCGAACATTAATCACACAGAAAGACAAACCGACACATAAAACATATAACATAGGGAGCGGTAGACAAGATGGGGAGAGAGGGGGAAGGACACAAACACAACATTTGAGAGCAGGGACCGAGAGACATGGAGACATCGAGAGATCTGAGAGAGGGCGAGGGCTTTGGGGGGGGGGGGGGGCGTGGGAAGGGGGCAGTGGGAGAGGTATAAAACATATGGACACTGCCAGGACTTCCAGGAAAGAAGTTGGAATTTCAAACAAGGTGGATCTGGGGTGAATTAGCGGGGATAGAAAAGATCAAGGTTTTGGATGGGGGAAGAAAGGAGATGGTGGTGAACAGCTGTTTTAAAGACCTGGAGGGAGGAGTGGGATTGAAGGGAGTGAGGGAGTTTGTTCCAGAGGCGGGAGAAAAGAGGAATGAAAGAGTGAAGGTGAGCGGAGAGCCGAGATTTCGGCAGTTTAACCATCAGAGGGTTGCTGGCAGATCTTGTGCGACCTGTAGAAATATTTGGGGGACAGAGCACAGAGAGAGCTGGGGGTGCAAGGCCGGAGAGGAGTCGGTAGAAGACAGAAAGACCACCTACCTGCCTGCGGTGAGTGAGTGAAAGGCCCTCAGAGATAGCTTCATCGCGGGAGATTCCAATAATTCTGAAAGCTTTGGTTTCAACAGCGTGAAGCCGAGCTAGGTGTGAGGCAGGAGCACCGGCCCATAGGGGAGAACAGTATTCCATTGAGCTGCGGATGAAAGCCTTGTATGTGGTGAGGAGCTCAGGTGTGCCGAGGAAGGACTTCGCACGACGGAGGATGCCCAGTCGGCGACTGGCTTTGGAGGCCAGCTTGGAAATGTGGTTTTCCCAAGAAAGATCATGGCAGATAGTGAGACCCAAAATCTTGAGCGACAGAACTTCTTGGAGAGGATTGTTGAGAAAGTAGATGGGAGGGTTGTCCAGTCGATCTTTTCGGAGAGACATAGTAAGAGTGTGAGATTTGTCAGGATTGAAAGACATGTTCCACTTGTTTGACCAGTCTGTGATTTTGTCCAGGTCTTCAGAGAGTGAGGAGGCAGCAGACTGCCGATCTGAGGGAAGAGGAATGGAGCGGCAGAGAGTGGAGTCATCAGCAAAGAGATAGAGAGGATTTTCGAGAGAGTCAGAGAGATCATTGATGAAGACCAGAAAAAGCACGGGGCCCAGAACACTGCCTTGGGGAACTCCAGCCTGAACAGGAAGAGGAGATGAGAGAAACCCATTCAGGGCCACACGTTGACGACGACTAGAGAGGAAGTCCGCCAGCCATGCGTGGAGATTTCCATGGATACCAAAGGAGGAGAGTTTGGTGAGCAGAGCGGGGTGCCAGACCGTGTCGAAGGCACGTGATATGTCGAGGGAGACAGCTCTAATTTCCTGTTTGGCATTGAGGACCTCCATCCATTGTTGAGACAGCAGAAGCAGCATGTCCAGAGTAGAGTGACCTGGTCTGAAACCAAATTGATGATCAGAGATCAAGCCATTGGAGAAGAGGAAAGATTTCATATCAGAAGCAATGATGGATTCCATGACTTTGCTGATAATTGGGAGAAGGCTGATTGGTCTGTAGTTGCTAGGATCTGTTTTTGCACCTTTTTTGTGCAAAGCGGTGATGTTGGCTGATTTCCAAGCAGATGGCAGTTGACCTTGAGCAAAAGAGAGGGTGAAGAGAACAGAGAGAGGGTGAGATAGAGCAGCAGAGCAGGATTTTAGGACCCGTGGGCTGATGCCGTCGGGTCCAGTTGCAGAATCAGAGTCGAGGGTTGACAGAAACTTTTCCACCTTGTCAGGAGGAAAGGACACGGAGTCCAGGAGCAGCAGGGTACGACTGGGTATGGTGGGTACAGAGAGGGATGGGTTTGGGACGCAAGATTTAGAGGCAAACACAGAGTTGAGGCATTCAGCTTTTTCACGTGCGGAGTCAGCTGTGTAGCCGTTTGAGGTAAGGGAGGGGATGGAGGGGGAACAAACACCAGAAACGGATTTGACCAGACGCCACCAGGATTTGGAAGAGGGAGACAGATAAGAGAGTTCGGTCTTGAGAAGGGAGAGATATTGTTTCCTGGCTCTCCTGAGGGTGGACACACACTTGTTTCGGGCTTTGTGAAAGGAAATGAGATTTCCTTCCGTTGGATTTGCTTTCCAGGAGACGAAGGCAAGTTGTTTCTGGGCAACAGCCTCACCACAAGATTCCGTGTACCATGGACGGGAGGAAGGGTATGACAACTGAAGACGAGATGGGATAAATCTGTGCATGAGAGAGAGCAATTTACTTTGGAAGAATTCCCAGGATGAGTTGATGTCAGAGGTGGTAGAGATGGGAGACCAGTCCAGATGATTGATGGCTGCTTGAAGACCGTGCCAGTTGGCCTGAGTGAAATGCCAGACTCGTCTACGCTGAGCAGGCTCCCTGAGGATGGTCAGAGAGATGTCCACTTTAACAAGGACATGATCAGATGATCCGATCGGAGCAGAAGAAGAGCAGCAGACATTTTCAGGGAAGTTAGTCATAACCAAGTCCAGAAGAGAAGATGTTCCGTTGACTGAGATCCGGGTCGGGAAATTGACAGATTGTGTCAGTCCCAGTGAGTCGCAGAAGTCCTTTGCTGAGGAGCCATGGCTGATGAGAGAGGTACCCACACCCAGCCAACTGGCATGATGACAGTTGAAATCACCACATATGAGGAAGAGAGAGTTGGGATGAGTAGATAGAAGTTGGTCCATATCATCAGACAGCGAGATGTAGATGGAGTCATCACTGTTTGGTGGACGGTACAACACACATATGAACAAGAGGTGGGAGCGAAGGGGAAGCCGTAGCCAGAGGTATTCCTGGGGGTGAGGTGGAGAGAGTGCAGTGCAGGGCGAGTGAGGAAGAGAGTTTTTGATAAAGATAGCAACCCCGCCTCCAGGACGAGGCTCAGGTCTATCATACCGGAGGAGGGAGTAGCCCGGGAGAGATACTATGGAATCAGAGACATCATAAAGGAGGAAAGTTTCTGTTAAGCAGATCACGTCTGGTTTGACAGAAGCAACCTGTATGGAGAGATCAGTTAAGTTTGAACGAAGGCCCCGGATGTTTGAGGTCCATACCGTTAATGAAGAGGAAGGGGGAGCATCAGATACAGAACAGGGGGGAGGAGGGGTAGGGTAAGATGTGGAAGAGGTGGAAGAGGTAGGGAGAGCTGTTGAAGGTGTGTCAGAGATTTCAGAATAGCTCGGAGAAAGGGAAGGATGGGGCAATCTTATGAGGTTTTGATCCACTCGAAGATCAAGGTTTGACTCCTCCCACTCGGGTCCGCCAAATCTCTGGCCCCCCTTTCCACTGTGTGTGTTTTATATATTCACTGCAGCCGCTAAATGTATTGACATGAAATGATAGAAAATCGGCAGATCCACGTGAAAAATAGACGTTTCTAGCTCATCCACGGATATTTCTCGTGATAGTTCCTACATTTCCGTGATTCCGATTCGCATTCAGGAACAGAGCATTTAGAATAGGTGCATACGGTGTACCTATTCTAAATCGGGGTACACACCGTGATCATTCATCCCAGCAAGCTGGTACTCAATTTGCCGACCTCGGAAGAATGACAGGCTGAGTCAACCCCCCTGGTGTTAATTCAGCGATCGACCGGGATTCGAACTCAGGATCGAATCCAATCCGGGATCGAATCCCGGATGTCCCAAGCCTACACCCTAACTGCTAAGCCAACACCAGGCTAGTCAATATCATGAAGAACAATAATATTTTGAAATGACCACTAAGGTTATATCTTTGATGGGGACCGTACCCTCAAAGTCCTATTCCGCAATCGACTGCACAAACCACTGCTCCAATAAGATTTTTCAAGATTTATGGATTACCAGGTCCTTATCGTTGTTGCCATACATTGGTGAGGAGTACAGTATATAGTATACAGTATATGGTGCTCAAATAATGTTGAAAATTACTGTAGAGTACGCATGTGCACATATTGGTGGAGCAGCTCGTTCACTCTTACTGTGTTCCTCTCAAAAGATATACTACGGTACACCTGCTTCATCCTAACTCAGTTTTTTTTTTGTTCATCCTAACCCTGGTGTTGGGCTAGCGGCTAGGGTGCCGGCTTGGGATCCAAGGATCCTGGGTTCGAATCCCGGTCGATCGCTGAATTAACGCCAGGGGGGTTGACTCAGCCTGTCATCCTTCCGAGGTCGGCTAATTGAGTACCAGTTCACTGGTAATTCCCTGTTTGTCGTTAAAGGCGGCAAAAAGGGTTGGCGTCAGGAAGGGCATCCGGCCGTAAAACATTGCTTCAAATAGGGGACCGAAAAACAACAACAACCACGGTTCCCGAAAAAGGCCAACCCCCGCTTTGTGGGGAAAAATGGCCTCTAAAGGTGGTTATTTTTTTTTTAATATATCCTAACCGAGACCACTCGGTCATTGCCTGTAACCATGGCGTTGCCATCAACAATGCGGCTCTGGAGACCACGCGGTCGAATTGCGTTGTTTGCCCGAACCATATTGACAATAGCAGTTTGTTGCGCTGGAGTGAATGGCCGTCGTCTACCAACACCAGCTTGGCATCTTTCAATTCTGCAAAATAAATAAAAATACAGCATTGACAAAATATAATTATATAAACACAGCTTCTAATTTCTTACATGATACATGAGTGGTGGTGGTGCTCCACTTGCAGTAGTGCACATCATAGTAATCACTGAGTTTTGTATTGATATGTTACAGTAAATAACAGAGTAGAGAGTAGATTACTCCAATTTGTACTTACCTATTCTCATTTCTGAATGTCCGGATGACAGAGGTAAAAAAAACAAAAATAGACGATTTGTGTGAAAACAAGTGGAATGTGCTCATCGTTTTGAAAAAATTGTCTTTCCTTTTGCACATTGACTTAATATCTTGCTCTTTCGGTTCAGAGCACCAGTTCCAGTGTGTAAACAATTGAGAAAATCTGTAATACCTAAATTGTTCCTTTACTCCAACTTTCACCCTTCCATGTTGTCACAGAGTCACGTGACTCACCAATGAGCCAATCACGGAGCTCGAGTGTATGCAGCATTGACAAAGAGGGCCACGAGGCCGTGACCGCGGTGGCCTTCAGTGACGGTCCGGGGGCTCCTACAATGTGGGTGGGAACTAGTTCCGGTTGCGTAGTCACACTGGCCTTGTCATCCGCTGCAGACTCCAAAGCTGCTCCTTTGGCTTCTCCCGGTGAGTTCTGTTTTCCACACATCATCCTTCATTGAGCCTTTTATTTCAGATGTTTGTGAATGATTGGGTTTTTATTCCTCATTGAGTAAGTATACAAGGTTGGGCGAAACATTGACGTTATTCTGTGGGTTTATAAACGGGAGGTTTGCATTAAGGGGACAACTCACACATCAAGGTGATTGAAATTTATGAATGGGTTAACTATATTTCTCTTGACTACAATAGGCGACTTTTGAAATGACGTAATCTGCCCCAGAATGTTCGGCGCGCATGCGCATAAACCCCGGGGAACATCATCGTTCGGAACATCATGAATTATATCATGTGTCGGAGACAGGGATTGCTACCTGAAACAGCTCACAAAGCTTCTGGAATAAGCTGAAAATACTTGGAAAATACCTGAGAGAAAGAGTCGTGCATCTGAACAATGAAAGACTTTCTCAGCTCACTGAACGGACACCTGCTCATACTGCAAACTCCCGAGCAGGTGGGGCCTGCGCAAGAACTGAGTGGACGGGCGTGTGTTGAACAAACCCTCGACAGATCGCTACCAGTGCTGTGTATCTGGATTGGGTTCTTCTGAACACCGATGAGGACATATCTGGGGCTTGTGAATGTATAGGGTAACCTTAATATGATGGTATTTACTATGAATCATATTGGGGAGTTGGGCCGTGAGCTGATATCTCAAAATGTGTCGAGAAATTGACCCCCGCCGGAACATTCTAGGAAATAAGTTGAATTGGGCAATTCATATTGTTTCACACCTGCTGAATTCAATGATGCATTTCCGCACGCGATATTTGATTTCAAAAGAGGTCAAAAAGGGCCAACATCCAATCAGGCCCTTTTCTACGAACCTCAAAGACAAGGGGGAGGGGGGAGGTGTGTGTGTGTGTGTGTGTGTGTGTGTGTGTGTGTGTGTGTGTGTGTGTGTGTGTGTGTGTGTGTGTGTGTGTGTGTGTGTGTGTGTGTGTGTGTGTGTGTGTGTGTGTGTGTGTGTGTGTGTGTGTGTGTGTGTGTGTGTGTGTGTGTGTGTGTGATTTGTTTGCGCACAAAATATGTGCAATATATCGTGCACAAGACGCGTGTACACAACATACCACTGTACAACATGTCACATATAACATGCTTGAATACAATACAACATGTGCACAATATGTACGAGTATATATGTATATGTATATATAATGCCTAAAAATAAAATGTGTGCATTCAATAAAGAGCATGTTGTCACGCAAAACAAAACAAAACATGCCAAAGCAAAACGAAAGCTAAACATGTATATAAACAATAATAGTGCATGCGTTCGTGCAAATCCCGACCCGTGCATGTGTGTGTGCAATTTATGTGCATGTGCATGTGTGCGTCACCACCAACAGTCCTCATCTTTCTCAGGCCACACTTCCACTTGATTCCGCCAAATTTCATGCCACCCTTCCACTCGGGTCTGCCAAATCTCATGCAATGAAGGGAGTGGGAGACAAGAGGGGGAGAGAGAGGGAAGCACACAAGCACAACAGAAGCGAACAGGGACATCGGTAGATCTGTGGAAGGGAGAGGGCTGGGGAGGAGGGAGGGGTACACGGTACAAAGCAAATGAACACTTCTCGGAATTTCAGGAAAGAAATTGGGGATTGAAAGAGGCGGATTTGGGGTTTTTTAACGGGGGTAGAAAAGATCAAGGTTTTGGATGGGGGAAGATCAAGGTTTTGATCCACTCGAAGATCAAGGCTTGACTCCTTCCATTCGGGTCCGCCAAATCTGATGCCACCCTCACACACGGGTCTGCCAAATCTCAGGCCCCCCTTTCCACTTCTCAGGCCCCACTGTGTGTGTTTTATATATTCACTGAAGCTGCTAAATGTATTAACATGAAATGATAGAAAATCAGCAGGTCCATGGAAAAAAATGGAGACGTTTCTCGCTCATCCACGGATATTTTTCGTGATCGTTCCTACATTTCCGTGATTCCGATTTGCATTCAGGAATAGAGCAATTATGTGTTCAATCGCTGTGAATTTTCCACCCTTTCGTTTAAATGCTGAAAATTATGTTCAAACGTCGATTGGATTTATGGATTTAGTACTAGCAACGGCAGGTTAAAAGTGTCTGTTGAGCCAAACGGAATTTGTGTAAACGCATGTCACTGCGCATGTCACCGCGCATGTCACCGCGCATGTCACCGCGCAAGCCACCGCGCAAGCCACCGCGCAAGCCACCGCACATGGCACCGCGCATGTCACCGCGCAAGTCACCGCGCAAGTCACCGCGCAAGTCACCGCGCATGCCACCGCGCATGCCACCGCGCAAGCCACCGCGCATGGCACCGCGCATGCCACCGCGCAAGACACCGCACAAGACACCGCGCATGCCACCGCGCATGCCACCGCGCAAGCCACCGCGCATGTCACCGCGCATGCCACCGCACATGTCACCACGCAAGCCACCGCGCATGCCACCGCGCATGGCACCGCGTATGGCACCGCACAAGACACCGCACATGCCACCGCGCATGCCACCGCGCATGTCACCGCACATGTCACCGCGCATGCCACCACGCATGGCACCGCGCATGCCACCACGCATGTCACCGCGCATGCCACTGCACATGGCATCGCGCAAGTCACCGAGCAAGTCACCGTGCCTGCCACCGCGCTTGTCACCGCGCATGTCACCGCGCATGCCACCGCGCATGCCACCGAGCAAGCCACTGCGCATGTCACCGCGCATGCGCGAAAGGGCTCTTCTAGCATTCATACTCATTTTGAAAGTCCTGTATTCATCAACTGCTGAATTAACCCAAACAACTTTTGTTTATTAACTGTTAATACCCTGGTGTTTTATTTGTGTAAATATAACAGAAATATTGAACTGAATCTGCAATGGGGACATTTGGGCCTGAGCATTTGTCAAAGTGATGATTTTTGTTGGTTGTGCATTTCTATTGCCAATGATCTTAAGTACAGGAAATTCCTCTCTGAATGGGGAAATTACATTTAGAAAAGAAAATTTTGTTTTCAATACCGAATATAGAATTCAAACAATTTATTTGTGGGTCAATTTCGATCAACTTCGATGAAAATATTGTTACGGTCCGCGGTTAAGGATGTTGTTTGCCGAGCGAAGGCTCCGCGACCGAACAGTTGTTCCCCGACTAAACCCGATTCACCCAAACGTTGGCCGTATCGCGCCACAGATACTCAATGTGGAAAAGACTAAGACGACGAATGTGAAGAAAAGGAATAAGAAGACGAGAAAAGGGTTGAAAACACTACTAAATTTATTTACTATTTACAGGCTCAAAATAACCAAGGAGAAGGAAAGATAAGAAAATAATATACAGAAGCTTTTAGAGACACAGGGAAAATACTAGCTTATACAGACTTAATTACCTACCCAGGACAGAACAAACAAAGACGACTCACACGGGGAATGATGATAGGAATTGGCTGGAAGGAGAGGAAAGTCCAATTTGTTCGGCAGCACGAATCAGCGCGTTCGGCAGCCGCCGTCCCTTCGCGGCCCTGCTCCAAACTGCCGTCCAGGCCCCAAACGGCTGTCGAGTCTTGTTGCTGCTGTAGACGCTGCTGCTGGCGAGCAAGGTGACGAATAGCAGGCTTTGTGCTTCCCTGGATGATCTTCTGCTTTTGGACCTCACGACTCAGCCCTGCTCTGACGACCCAGCTCTTTCCTGTCCACCTCACCACGCAGCTCAGCTCAGCCTTTTCAGCTCATCTCTTGGACTCATCTGCTTGTCTGCTTGGGGAGCGTCCCGTGGCGGGTTATATAGGCCCCGCCCTTCACCCTTTGCGAACCTCCCCCAAGCATTCTCTCTCCGCCCTCTCAAGCCAAACCCCTCGTTCTGGGTTGGATGAGCGGGGCCGACTTACTCCTCCCCTCTATGACGAGGTGGAGACCCGCCTTTCTTCCCCAACCCTGCCTCGTGGTCAATGGCGGCTTTGGAGGGGATGTAATTGCCAAATTGAGGCTTGGCCATTACGAAAGGGGAAATGGAGGTTTTTGGGAATGGGAATGAAGGGAATCTATCTCTTTTACTCGGTGCAATGGAGTGTCATGTTAATGGACGACAAGGCCTTACCCTAAAACACATAATAAGATATAAGCTACTGAACAAGGGTTTTATCGGGTCCTGCAATGTGGTGTTTATGGAATTAACTACCGAGACGCCCTTTTTATCTCCACACAACTCCGGAGGCAGGAGGGGCCATATCCAAACAATGTTCATCACCATTTCCAATACAATTCAACACAATCAAAAAAATGCAATCCTCATATCCACAACAATATGTTTTGTAATTTATGAAATGCTGCTTGTGGTCATGGTCCCTGTTTGGCAGTTTGGGGTCATGGTCTCTGTTTGGCAGATCGGGGTCACGGTCTCTGTTTGGTAGTTCAGGGTCATGGTCCCTGTTTGGCAGATCGGGGTCACGGTCTCTGTTTGGTAGTTCAGGGTCATGGTCCCTATTTGGCAGTTCGGGGTCACGGTCCCTGTTTGGCAGCTCTGGGTCACGGTCCCTGTTTGGCAGCTCTGGGTCACGGTCCCTGTTTGGCAGCTCTGGGTCACGGTCCCTGTTTGGCAGCTCTGGGTCACGGTTCCTGTTTGGCAGTTTGGGGTCACGGTCCCTGTTTGGCAGTTTGGGGTCACGGTCCCTGGTTGGCAGCTCGGGGTCATGGTCCCTGTTTGGCAGCTTGGGGTCACCGTCCCTGTTTGGCAGCATGGGGTCACGGTCCCTGTTTAGCAGTTTGGGGTCACGGTCCCTGGTTGGCAGCTCGGGTGCATGGTCCCTGTTTGGCAGTTCGGGGTCACGGTCCCTGTTTGGCAGCACGGGGTCACGGTCCCTGTTTGGCAGTTTGGGGTCACGGTCCCTGGTTGGCAGCTCCGGGTCACGGTCCCTGTTTGGCAGCTCAGGGTCACGGTCCCTGGTTGGCAGCTCCGGGTCACGGTCCCTGTTTGGCTGTCATACAAAATTGAAAATCATTCCAAACAGGAATCTTACTGTTTTTAGGGACACCATAAAAGACACAAATAACAGGCACGAAGAACTAGTATGACATGTGAAATAAGGTGGTGTAAAAGACACGGCATCAACAGTGGAAAACTTCCGAATTTTTTTTTCCTATGAGCTTTAAAATCTTTATTTTAGTTGAATTGAATTATATACTTAGCACTGGAGAAAACAAATCGTCTTGTTGGCATTTTCAAAACTCTTCCATTTAGCATTACTTGGACAAAATACTACGGCATTTTACATCATCTCGGCCAATCAAATTTGCTTCTCACAGACCCCGCCCATGTCCTTTTTTTCTTAAGACTGCACCTGGTAAGATGTTCTATGAACGGTCCAGTTGAAGTTTAGAAATTCTCATCAAATATTAGAATCACGTTTGATTTCTGTCGCCTTCATGCCAATCGCGCTGATTTGGGGTTCCATCCCATCCCCAGCCCTGCAGCTCAAAGGGCCCATTCTTCGACTCATCTTCCTCGAACCCGGGCCCAATGGAGTACTCACCAGGCCGTCTCCAGATTCTGGGACTGTAGCACGCTTCCTGGTAGCATCCTCTGAGAAGCAGGCCCAGGTGGTGCCACTAAGCACAATGACAATCGCTTTCAAGCACAATGTCACAGAAACTTCCTTTGTCCTCCACGCGGACGTCGTCATGGTGGCCGGCTCTCCTTGCCTTGCTGTTTTTTGTGCCAATGGACACATCATGGCTTTCAGGTGTGTTTCCACTCGTATATCGATTACTAGCAGGGGTACCCGACGTAGCCCGGTGCTGTTCTAATACTGTTTGCATATTGAAGATATGAAATTTTGTTTTTCTATTTTTTTGTGGGGACCTAAACACTTCCCAACTCCAATGAATGAATAGGGTCGGAGATCATATCATATTAACCAGAGGGATGTGGTATCTTACGCGATGAGTGGCTGGGTGGTTTACAGAAGGGTTTATTACCCTCTACCATCCATTTACTCCACATTCCATTGTTGATTTGTATTTATCCCACTCAAAGAGGTTGCACTGTGCCTGTGTGGACGACAAAGAAGCGTTTTACTTGGTCAATGGATCCTCTCTATGGCAGAAACTGATTTCAACAGGGTTAATGTTGTCTATACAGTCATGGCCAAAAATATT
Source organism: Myxine glutinosa (assembly GCF_964187855.1). NCBI lineage: Eukaryota > Metazoa > Chordata > Myxini > Myxiniformes > Myxinidae > Myxine > Myxine glutinosa. The sequence continues at coordinate 117,500,245 of NC_136265.1, forward strand.
GGCACCGTTGCATTTTTTTCAAATAACTCACAATTGTTTCTAAAAATAAATTGAAATTGACAAAAGTATTTGGTCTCCACAATTCTTTATTTCACTGTTAATATTACAAAACCTTTGTTTTTTTTTATTCAGAACTTAATATATCCTTTCAAATCAGAAAATAAAAAGAAATGGCATTGACAAAATTATTGAAACCCGAGACTTAATATTTGGTAGCACAGACTTTGGACAAAATAACTACAGTTTGGTTCTGAGAGGACAATTAATTATTTTTGAATCATGCCGATGCATAATGAATGGGCTGATGTCACAATTTTTTCACTATTTTCCTGGATTTTGTTGTTTTTTTTCCCGGTCCCCGGCTGGACCGATGCCCGGTCGATCGCTGAATTAACGCCAGGGGGGGTTGACTCAGCCTGTCATCCTTCCGAGGTCGGCTAATTGAGGACCAACCAGTTCACTGGTAATTCCCTGTTTGTCGTTAAAGGCGGCTAAAAGGGTTGGCGTCAGGAAGGGCATCCGGCCGTAAAACATTGCTTCAAAAAGGGGACCGAAAAACAACAACAACCACGGTTCCCGAAAAAGGCCAACCCCTGCTTGCGGGGAAAAATGGCCTCTAAAGGTGGTTATTTTTTTTATTTAACTGCAGTCAAGCGCTTCCTACACCTCTCTACTGGCAGTTTGACCCACTCTTCTTGTGCAAACTGCTCCAGTTCTCCCAGATTTGAAGGGTGCTTTCTCCCAACTGCAGTTTTCAGATCTCCCCACAGGTGTTCAATGGGATTTAGATCTGGACTCATTGCTGGCAACTTCAGAACAGTCCAGCATTTTGTATTGAACCATTCCTGGGTGCTTTTTGAAGTGTGTTTGGGGTCATTGTTCTGCTGCAAGACCCATGACCTTCAACGGAGACCCAGCTTTCTACACTCGGTTGAACATTGCCCTCCAAAATTCCTTGCAGTACGGTGCAGTAAGGAATAGTCATTGAGTTGGCGACGGATGGTGGGTGCGAGTTGAAACTCTTGTACCTTGCGTATGAAGGTCAGCTTGATCCTGTTTGGCAGTTGATCGAGGTGCTTTCTCCACCATTTGAACAATCCTTTGCTGTAATCTACCATCAGGTTTTCTCTTGTGACCACATCCAGGGAGGTTGGCTACAGTGCCATGGGCCTTAAACTTCCTGATAACATTGCGTACAGTGGACACAGGAACATCAAGGTCTCTGGAGATGGACTTGTAGCCTTGAGATTGTCTATGCTTGGCTACAATCTTGTGTCTGACCTCCTTAGACAATTCTCTGGTTTTCTTTCTTTTCTCCATGCTCATTGGTGGCACTGGTGGAACACATAGTGATACAAAACAGCAGATTGATTCCGTTTCTCTATTCAAACTGGTTGAATGAGTGATTTTTATATTGCAGGCACCTGCAACTCACCAGAGGAGAGTTCATTTCCAAAGTAAAGGAGAATCACCGGCTTGAAATCTAATTATTTGTAACAACTTCTAAAAGGTGCCAATAATATTGTCCGGGCCATTTTAGGATTTCTGTGTGGAATAAGCTAAGATTTATTAATTTTTCAGCTTTTTTTTTGTTTTGTTCCACTGCAAACCAAGGAAATACAAACGTGGATACCAAAATATTTTTAAATTTCAACCATTTTCTGTAAGAAATGGTGAATTATTTGAAAAAGGTGCAAGGGTGCCAATATTTTTGGCCACGACTGTAACTTATACTTGAATGCTGTCATGTGTTAAAAAAGGCAATTCTCTGTCAAACATCTTTTCGGGTAATGTTGGTGAACACTGGGGTGCAAACTTATCTCCTCTTCTCTTTCCATTTATTTAAATGACGTTGAATACTTTGTCAGTCGCCATTACAATGTCTTTAGATTTTCTTGCACATAATCTATCTATAATTCCAGTAATCTCTGTGTGTGTGTGTGTGTGTGTGTGTGTGTGTGTGTGTGTGTGTGTGTGTGTGTGTGTGTGTGTGTGTGTGTGTATGTCTGTGTGTTTGTCTGTGACCGCTGTTTCTCGACAACCACGGGTCCGATATACTTGAAACTTGCCAGGTATATTGCTGGGGACCCGAGGATGTGCCTTTTCAAGGTTTCATATTAATCGGACAAGGAGTTACCGAGCTATGTCCAAAAAACGATTCAACCAATCAGAGAGCAGCGAGTTATCACGTGTGCCGAACGTGGCGAACAGACTCTGCCTCGGACGGCACATTTGAGAGCGTATTCATTTATTTCACGTTGGCAAACTATGTTGGCGTTAAACTATGTTTTAAAACTAATTAAAACTAATTTGCGATTCTTTCGCTTTCCTGCGCGTTTGTGCACGCTATGGCGATTTCTTTACCAAACTCCGCAAGCCGTTCGCTTTGGACCAAACCATTTCATGTAAATAGAGGGGGGGGATTGTCACCGTACTCGCAAGCCGTTCGCTTTGGACCAAACCATTCCATGTAAATAGAGGGGGGGGATTGTCACCGTACTCGCAAGCCGTTCGCTTTGGACCAAACCATTTCATGTAAATAGAGGGGGGGGATTGTCACCGTACTCGCAAGCCGTTCGCTTTGGACCAAACCATTTCATGTAAATAGAGGGGGGGGATATAATTTTAGATATATATATAGTACGGGCATGCCCTAGTATCAATAATTTCCTGAGTGATAGTAATATAGAGGATTTTCTCAGACTGTATGTTACTTTATGCTGATGACACTATTGTGATGGCGGAATCTCCCGAATAACTCAAGCGTGCGCTAAATGCAGTAAGGAATCATTGTGAGCTTTGGCATTTGTCTGTTAATATATATCCAAAACAAAAATTATCCGAAATCCGAAGTTTTCCAAATTTTATGTTCGCCAATGACAAAATTGAAGTTGAGTGATTATATATTCCTCGGCTGTACTTTTAACTACAAGAGTTATTTTAACAAGGCCGTTTCAAAACAAATCTCTGAAGCAAAAAGAGCAGTTTTCCTTGGTACATGAAGCACGCAGACCGAATCTTCCTCTTGATGTCCAGTGTGAGCTTTTCAAACGAGTGGTGATGCCCATTTTGTTACTTACAGAATCGATGATTTCTTCAAATATATAATCGCTTGTTACTTGCAAAATCGAAGATTTTTCAAGTACGTATATTGGTCGGTTGTGTTTGTGACTGTCTGTTTGTTTGTTTGTTTGTTTGTCACCGGCGGGCTACAGGTCACAATTTTCAACCGATCTTCACCAAACTTCCCCAAATGGTAGAGTTGGTCAAAAGCCAGAAGCCTATTGTTTTGGGGTCAATAGGTCAAAAGGTCAACATATGCCAAAGGTCACCAAATTTGCTAAATTTCTAAAATCCCCAATTTTCGTCCGATTGACTTGAAATTTGAAGACCACTTGCATATCTCGTCACTGAATTCAACCTCCAAGTATTTTTGAGGTCAACATAGGCCAAATGGTCAACATAGGCCAAATTTCTAAAATCCTCAATTATTATCCAATTGACTTGAAATTTGAAGAGGACTTGCATTTCTGGTCACTGAATTCAACCACCAAGTATTCTTGAAGTCAACTTAGGCCAAAAGGTCAACATAGGCCAAATTTCTAAAATCCTCTATTTTCATCGAATTGACTTGAAAATTGAACAGCATTTGCACATTGAGTCACTAAATAGGGAAACTAACTATTTTTGAGGTCAAAAGGTCAAAGGTCAACTCAGGGTCAACCTTCCAAAATCATCATTTTTCATCTGAAAAATCGTCACTTTTCATCCTGTTGACCCGAGCTTTGATCAAGATTGTAAATTTTAATCTTCATGAAATGGACAATTTGCTGTATCAATGGTAAATTTTTGGGGGAGGGCGTATTTTGCAAGTATCATGCTACGCATGACGTTTTCTTGTTTTGTGTGTTATTCTGTCTGTCTGTTTGTTTGTCACTCGCCTACAGGTCACAATTCTAAACCGATCATCATGAAAGTTCACCAAGTTGTAGAGGGAGTCACAACTGAGAAGCTTATTGATTTTGAGGACAAACGTCATCTTGTAGTCGAATTTCTAAAATCTTCATTTTTTTATCTGATTGCCTTGAAAGTTGAACTGCATGTGCATATTGAGTCACTGAATGGGGAAATCAATTGTATTTGAGGTCAAAAGGTCAACTCAAGGTCTAGCTTTTAAAATTATCAATTTTCAACTGAAAAATCATCCATTTTCATCCGATTGACGTGAAGATTCAAGAGCAAGTGCATCGCTCAATTGAGAAATTGTAATCTTAATGAAATGTACAATTTGATGTGTCAATGGCAACTATTTTTGAGATCAAAAGGTCAAAGGTCAACTCAAGGTCAAACTTGTAAAATCATCAATTTTCTTCTGAAAATAATCAATTTTCATCCGATTGACCTGAGCTATGATTAAGGTCATCAATTTAAATCTTAATGAAATGGACAATTTGATGTCTTCATGGCAACTTTTTTGGAGGAGGAGGGGGTGGATTTTGCAGGCTTCGTGCTCTGCCTGACGCCATCTTGTTATATGGTTGTAAGGTTTGGGGTTGTTTTAATTCCACCCATATTCAAATTTTCCATCATAAGTTTTTTTGGTTTTTTTTTTTTTTTTTTTTTTGCTTACAATATCGAGGCTCGTGTAAGAACTAACATTAATCACAAAAAAAACGGACACCTAAAACATATAATAAAGGGAGCAGGAGACAAGATGGGGAGAGAGAGGCAAGCACACAAGTACAACAGCAGAGAACACGGACAACGGAAGATCCGTGGGAGGGAGAGGGCTTGGGGGAAGGAGGCATGGAAAGGGGGAGGGGGGGATATAAAACATATGGACACTGCTAGGACTTCCTTGTTTTGTTTCACTTCCTTGTTTTACTTGTTTTGTGGTGGATGGAGCTTATGTTTTCACTCCTGTCTGTCTGTCTGTTTGTTTGTTTGTCCGTTTGTGAACAAAATATCTCAGAAAGTTGTGGACGGATTCGAACGAAATTTGGCAGAGATGTAGCGTATGTGACAAGGACAAGGACGAAATGATTAGATTTTGGTGAAGATCCGGATTCGGATCCGGCTAGTAGAATTCTTAATTAGTGATGCTCCACCATTGAGTGATGGGCCAAAATCGATACATGGCAGGATATCTCAAAACGTTATGGATGGATTTGGACGAAACATTGTGGACAGGTTGTGTGTGTGACAAGGAAGAATCGATTCAATTTTGGTGAAGATCCGGATCCAGATCCAATAAGTAGAATTTTTTCAATGATTCTTCACCATTGAGTGATGTGGTCAATCAGGTGGAGGTATATGCTCTCTACTGAGTGCCATTCTTGTTTTCTTTGCTCTCATGGCCTGAAAGGGAAAGTCTACGAGTCAATAAAATTCATTCATTCAGTAAAAATTTAGCTCCAAGACAATGCTGTACCTTGCAGCGTTTCTACACCCAGGTGTGTGTCAGCACCTCTATTGCCCAAGGTAGAGGCTGAGCTTAAACGAATAGAAAGCAAGGGTGTCTTCCATCGAGGGACGGAGCCAACTCCATGGTGCGCCCCCATGGTGCCGGTTCTCAAGAAGAGTGGTGACATCCGAATTTGTGTTGATCTGAAACACCTGAACAAATCAGTTCGTCGTGCGAAGTTTCAAATGCCCACATTTTTTTTGTTTTGTTTTTTGTATACAAGATCGAGGCTCGTGAAAGAGCTAACATTAATCACACAAAAAGTCAAACCGACACATAAAACACAAAATAAGGGGAGCGGTAGACAAGATGGGGAGAGAGGGGGAAGGACACAAACACAACATTTGAGAGCAGGGACATCGAGAGAACTGTGGGAGGGAGAAGGCTTGGGGGGAGGTGGGAAAGGTATAAAACATATGGACACTGCAAGGACTTCCAGGAAAGAAGTTGGAATTTCAAAAAAGTGTATCTGGGGTGAATTAGCGGGGGTAGAAAAGATCAAGGTTTTGGATGGGGGAAGATAAGAGATGGTGGTGAACAGCTGTTTTGAAGACCTGGAGGGAGGAGAGTGATGGAGTTTGTTCCAGAGGCAGGAGAAAAGGGGAATGAAGGAGTGAAGGTGAGCAGAGAGCCTAGATTTTGGCAGTTTAACCATAAGAGGGTTGCTGGCAGATCTTGTGCGACCTGTAGGAATATTTGGGGGACGGAGCACAGATAGAGCTGGGGGAGCAAGGCCGGAGAGGAGTCGGTAGAAAACAGAAAGACCACCAACCTGCCTGCGGTGAGTGAGTGAAAGGCCCTCCAATGGATGAGATACTTCCCAAACTGGCTGGTGCTCCTAGTTTTTTTCAAAAGTAGACTCTTCCAGTGGGTTTTGGTCGGTCCCACTCCATCCTGATTCGTGCAACTACACGACGTTCATCACTCCCTTTGGCAGGTATGCCTTTGATAGGTTACCTTTTGGCATCAAATAAGCACCGGAAATCTTTGAACAAAAGATGACGCAATTGCTGGAGGGTCACAGTGGAGTTGTGTCATGTGGTGATGATACTCTGGTCTTTGGAAGGACCCTCAAAGAACATGATGAAAATCTTGAATGGGGGCATAAAACTCTCAATTAATCTGGTCTCAAACTGAACCAGAAAAGTGTGGATTTCGGAAGGACCTAGTCGAATTTCTGGGTCACATGATTGACCACCACGGTGTTAGAGCTTCAGGAGCTAAAGTTCAGGTGATCGTGGACATACACCTGCCTGAAAACAAAACAGAGCTACGCAGGGTCCTGGGTATGATTAATCATCCAGGCTGTTATGTCATTCACCTATCGTTGGTGATTAAGGTGCTCAACGATCTACTTCGAGACGATGCTTCGTGGATTTGGGATCAAAATCTAATTCAGGCTTTTAAGACAGTGAGAGAACTGTTATCGTCTTCAAGGTCCGAGCATTCTTTGATACAAATAATGAGACAACCGTGATTGCGGATGCTCGCAGCTATGGCATCGGAGCTGTCTGTGTACAAAAGCAGTCTCATGGGGAGTCGAGACCTGTCTGTGTACAAAAGCAGTCTAATGGGGAGTTGAGACCTGTCTGTGTACAAAAGCAGTCTAATGGGGAGTTGAGACCTGTCTGTGTACAAAAGCAGTGTAATGGGGAGTCGAGACCTGTCTGTGTACAAAAGCAGTCTAATGGGGAGTCGAGACCTGTCTGTGTACAAAAGCAGTCTAATGGGGGAGTTGAGACCTGTCTGTGTACAAAAGCAGTCTAATGGGGAGTTGAGACCTGTCTGTGTACAAAAGCAGTCTTATGGGGAGTCGAGACCTGTCTGTGTACAAAAGCAGTGTAATGGGGAGTCGAGACCTGTCTGTGTACAAAAGCAGTCTAATGGGGAGTCGAGACCTGTCTGTGTACAAAAGCAGTCTAATGGGGAGTTGAGACCTGTCTGTGTACAAAAGCAGTCGAATGGGGAGTTGAGACCTGTCTGTGTACAAAAGCAGTCTAATGGGGAGTTGAGACCTGTCTGTGTACAAAAGCAGTCTAATGGGGAGTTGAGACCTGTCTGTGTACAAAAGCAGTCTAATGGGGAGTTGAGACCTGTCTGTGTACAAAAGCAGTCTAATGGGGAGTTTAGACCTGTCTGTGTACAAAAGTAGTCTCATGGGGAGTTGAGACCTGTCTGTACAAAAGCAGTCTAATGGGGAGTTGAGACCTGTCTGTTTTGCATCACGCACACCAAGTCCTGCAGAAACCAGGTATGCACAGATCGAAAAAGGATTCCTTGCTTCGGTTTGGGCCTGCGACTTTTTTGTCAATACCTGTGGGGCCTACAGACCATTAGGTTGGTCACTGACCACAAGCCTTTAGAGCCATTAATCAACAACAAGGACCTGGATCAAGCGCCTTTGAGATGCCAACACCTTCTCATGCGGTTTAATGTGGTAGCAGAACACGTGCCAGGCAAGTCCATGGTTGTAGCCAATGCATTGTCCCATAGTCCAGGTAAGTCCATGGTTGTTGCCGATGCATTGTCCCATAGTCCAGGTAAGTCCATGGTTGTTGCCGATGCATTGTCCCATAGTCCAGGTGTCCATGGTTGTAGCCAATGCATTGTCCCATAGTCCAGGTAAGTCCATAGTTGTTGCCGATGCATTGTCCCGTAGTCCACTCCCAGCACCTGCCTCAGACCGTGAGTTGTCAGAAGAAGTGGACGCAAATGTTCATGGAGTCGAGGCAGGTTTTCCAGCATCCAAGGGAAAGTTTGATGTCATCAGAGATGCGTCCAGCCTGGACCCTGTTTTGCAACCTGTGATTGACGACACTATCCATGGTTGGCCTCAATACATGGATGACCATCCGGATATACTCGATCCATACTGGGAAAATCGTGGGCATTTGTCCGTCTACGAAGGACTGTTATTGTATGACTCTCGGATCGTTATACCAACCAACATGAAGGCGGAGATGTTGCAAAGAGTTCATGATGATGGACATCAGGGAGTGACGAAGTGTCGACGCCGAGCCAAAGATTGTATTTGGTGGCCCGATATGAGTAGGGACCTCAAGGACTAGGTCAGTAAATGTGATCATCGTATCAAGTACCTGCTCAAAAGCGAGAGCCTTTCATCCCTACTCCCCTTCCGTCTCGTCCATGGGAACAGATAGCGGCCAATATCCTTTGGTTTGACAAGAAACACGACCTGGTCGTAGTGGATTACAACTCCAGATTCAACGAGCTCATATACTTACCGTCTCTCACAGGTGAAATGCTCATTCATAAGATGAAGTCAACCTTGGCTCGTTGGGGCATTCCTGATGCTCTCATCTCAGAAAATGGAAGTCAATTCACGTCCAAGGAGTTTGCAAAATTTTCTGAAAAATATGGCTTTGAACATGTGACCGCAAGCGCAAGGTATCCACAGGCCAACGGATGTGCTGAAAAAGGTGTACACATTGCGAAAATGATCCTGCGCCAACCTGATCCGTACCTGGGGCTGATGTCTCACCGTAATAGTCCTATTGAGCCAACAGGTTTTAGCCCTGCACAGGTGATGCTGGGTCGAACTATGCCGACCTTGACCGAGAATCTTCTACCAAACACAGACAAGATCGACCCTGATATCGTGAAGAGCAACGATGAAAAGGCCAAGGAAAGAGGCGCTTATCTATCTATAATTCCAGTAATCTCTGTGTGTATGTTTGTTTGTATGTTTGTATGTTTGTATGTTTGTATGTTTGTCTGTGACCGCTGTTTCTCGACAACTACCGGTCCGATATACTTGAAACTTGCCAGGTATATTGCTGGGGACCCGAGGATGTGCCTTTTCAAGGTTTTAAATTAATCGCAGAAGTAGTTACCGAGCTATGTCCAAAAAACGATTCAACCAATCAGAGAGCAGCGAGCTATCACGTGTGCCGAACGTGGCGAACAGACTCTGCCTCGGATGGCACATTTGAGAGCGTATTCATTTATTTCCCGTCGGCAAACTATGTTGCCGTTAAACTATGTTTTAAAACTAATTAAAACTAATTTGCGATTCATCGTAACTGCGATTTGCGACCTTCCGGACAGTCAAATGAGGACGTCACTTCCGGACTTACGTAGCGGCTAGCGGGCGCCATTTGGAGGAGCTGGGAGGACTCAGTCGTGATAGAGTGAGCCTGAGTGAGTATATCAAGACAAGAACAAGATCTAGAAGGAGGTATGTACGGTGCGATTCATATAATATATTGTTTAGTTATCGTCGATGAGGAATTTGGGGGCCCGATTAACTGCAGCGCCATCCGAGCTGCGGCGTCGGGACGATACATTCATTGTACGGTAACATCACGCACTTACGGGCACGTCCTATATATATAGTACGGGCATGCCCTAGTTACTACAATCGGAGGTATTCCCCTCAGATTCTCCTCGACTCCCCTCAGATGCTCCCCGATTCCCCTCAGATTCTCCCCGATTCCCCTCAGATTCTCCCTGAACTTCAGGTCGGTGAAAAAGTTAGTGTAACAACAGGTGATCGATCGACATGGGAACAGTTGGGTACTACCTATTCCACCCCGACACCTAAAACTCCTCACTCTATGGTATACGCATTGGTGACAAAGTTCTTAAAAGGAACAGACACCACCTCAAACCTGGTACTTCCTTCCGTACCTTCATCTTCTGCATTAGCGTGTTCAGGTTTTTTTGTTGGGGGAGGAAGTACAGCTCGTACACATGTTAATATGAGGGACAGATGATGCATTGGTTTGGTCCACAGTGATTGAAGTCCCTGTACATCACGTGATAATAATGTCTTCCTGTGTTTGTTTGTTTCTCTGTGTTTTTGAATTGCCCCTTCATGTGACGGGGCCTCTTTTCAGGGTAATTTGGTGGTTGGAAATTGAGATGGCACCACCAAAGCGATACACCCACAGATAATATCCTCAGTTTGCATCTTCTTCAGCTTGTGGTGATTAGGTTTGTGATCACCTTTGGCATTGCTGCACGAAGACCTTTCCTCTTGAGTTGGCAAAACGGCTTGGTGTGTAGATTATCTATCAGCACCACGTGATGGTCAAGTCACCAGGAGGCACGAGATTTTTCTCCGCACGTGCTGTGGTGGTCAGAATTGGGGCAGCACCTATGAGCCTCTGTTTCAATATCCAGACTTGCTTGTTGGGAAATGAATGGCTAAGATTGTGTGAGGACAGGTATACCCAGGCCATTGACGATGTGCATTGACCGTGAAACACCAACGTGTCTTGGGAATCGTGGACGGTGATCAATTAAGAGTCGAGAGAGGATTGAGACAGAGTGCAGATAGATACAGGATTCACACCTGGTAAAGGACTCCTCAGGTAGTTTATGAAGGTGTAACATTTCATCAGGAAGAGGATCATTTCAAAGTGCTCTTGTAGATCAGATCAGCTGGAGCTGCTATGGAAGCCTTCAAGGACCTGGACAGTTTCCATCACTCAAGATGCAATTTTCTGAAATTATTTGGCCTACTAGTCTGTTGTCTATGACTGTGATACCTGGACGCCAGACAGCTGGCAGTGACAGCTTTCCGAAAGAACCGCCTGGCAACCCCCCCCCCCACCCCCTCCCTCTTCCCTTCATCTACTTTCTTCACAATCTTCTTGAGGAAGTTCAGTCATTCAAACTCATGGGTGTCACCATCAGCCATGACCTTTGTTGGGTGAACCACATTTCAATGTCTGTCTCCAAAGCCAGCCGCCGACTGGCATCCTCCGTCGTACAAAGTCCTTCCTTGGCACACCTACAAGGCCTTCATCTGCATCTTGATGGAGTACTGCACTCCCCTCTGGGTTGGCTGCCCTGCCTCACACCTTGCTCAGCTTGACGCTGTGGAAACCAAGGATTTCAAGATCAGTGGAATCTCCCGCGATGAAGCTCTGTCTATGGGTCGATCACTTCGCCATCACAGACAGGTCAGTGGTCTCTGTCTTCTACCGCATCTTTTCTGGTCTTGTACCCTCTGCTCTTTCCATACTTTGTCGCCTGCCCCCTCTCCCCCGGTTTCTGCCGGGCACACACGGTCCACTACCAACCCCCTTCTGGTAAAACAAACTAAATCCAGGATCACTGCTCACCTCCACTCATTTGTTCCTCTTCTTCTCACCTGTGGAATCAACTTCCACATCCTCTTCAATCTAATATTATTCCCTCCAGTTCTTCAAGACAGCTATTCACCACCATCTTAGATCGTTCCCAATCCAAAACCATGATCTTTTCTACCCTCGTTAACCTTCATCCCCTCAAACCAACCCCATCCCTCCACCTTCCAAATGTTCAGTTTTCCCTCGAGAGTTTTCTTTTGTATCGATCTGGTCCACCCCATGAATCCTATCTTGCCCCCATTCCTCTGCACACCAATTGTTTGTCTACCTCCTCTGTCTTGGCCTTCATCTGTGCTGTTGATGTTTCCCCCTCTTTCTGCTGTTCCTTTAGTCCTGCTGTGTTTTGATCCGTTCAGTGTACTAATACTAGCTCTTTCACGAACCTCGACTATGTATATAAAAACAAGACCAAAAGTCTAACAGCGGCATAGCCGGGCTTGTAAAATATTATAAACCACAAACACGTATGATTAGCTTTTTAAACATTCTCCACGCATGGCTGGCGGACTTCCTCTCTTGTCGTAGTCAACGTGAGGCCCTGAATGGGTTTCTCTCATCTCCTCTTCCTGTTCAGGCTGGAGTTCCCCAAGGCAGTATTCTGGGCCCTGTGCTTTTTCTGGTCTTCATCAATGATCTCTCTGACTCTCTTGAAAATCCCCTCCATCTCTTTGCTGATGACTCTACTCTCTGTCGCTCCATTCCTCATCCCTCAGATCGGCAGTCTGCAGCCTCCTCACTCTCTGCAGACCTGGACAAAATCACTGACTGGGCAAACAAGTGGAACATGTCTTTCAATCCTGACAAATCTCACACTCTTACGATGTCTCTCCGAAAAGACCGACTGGACAACCCTCCCATCCACTTTCTGAATAATCCTCTCCAAGAAGTTCTGTCACTCAAGCTTTTGGGTCTCACTATCTGCCATGATCTTTCCTGGGAAAACCACATTTCAAATCTGGCCTCCAAAGCCAGTCGCCGACTGGGCATCCTCCGTCGTGCGAAGTCCTTCCTTGGCACACCTGAGCTCCTCACCACATACAAGGCTTTCATCCGCAGCTCAATGGAATACTGCTTTCCCCTCTGAGCTGGTGCTCCTGCCTCACACCTAGCTCGTCTTCATGCGGTTGAAACCAAAGCGTTCAGAATCATTGGAATCTCCCGTGATGAAGCTACCTCCGAGGACCTTTCACTTACTCACCGCAGGCAGGTTGGTGGTCTTTCTGTCTTCTACCGACTCCTCTCCGGCCTTGCTCCTCCAGCTCTCTCTGGGCTCTGTCCCCCAAATATTCCTACAGGTCGCACAAGATCTGCCTGCAACCCTCTTATGGTTAAACTGCCAAAATCAAGACTCTCTGCTCACCTTCACTCTTTCATTCCTCTTTTCTCCCGCCTCTGGAACAAACTCCCCCACTCCCTTCAATCCCACTCCTCCCTTCAGGTCTTTAAAACAGCTGTTCACCACCATCTCTTATCTTTCCCCATCCAAAACCTTGATCTTTTCTACCCCCGCTAATTATTATTTTATTTTATTTTTTTATTTTTTTGTATACAAGATCGAGGCTCGTGAAAGAGCGAACATTAATCACACAGAAAGACAAACCGACACATAAAACATATAACATCGGGAGCGGTAGACAAGATGGGGAGAGAGGGGGAAGGACACAAACACAACATTTGAGAGCAGGGACCGAGAGACATGGAGACATCGAGAGATCTGAGAGAGGGCGAGGGCTTTGGGGGGGGGGGGCATGGGAAGGGGGCGGTGGGAGAGGTATAAAACATATGGACACTGCCAGGACTTCCAGGAAAGAAGTTGGAATTTCAAACAAGGTGGATCTGGGGTGAATTAGCGGGGGTAGAAAAGATCAAGGTTTTGGATGGGGGAAGATAAGAGATGGTGGTGAACAGCTGTTTTAAAGACCTGGAGGGAGGAGTGGGATTGAAGGGAGTGAGGGAGTTTGTTCCAGAGGCGGAAGAAAAGAGGAATGAAAGAGTGAAGGTGAGCAGAGAGCCGAGATTTCGGCAGTTTAACCATCAGAGGGTTGCTGGCAGATCTTGTGCGACCTGTAGGAATATTTGGGGGACAGAGCACAGAGAGAGCTGGGGGTGCAAGGCCGGAGAGGAGTCGGTAGAAGACAGAAAGACCACCTACCTGCCTGCGGTGAGTGAGTGAAAGGCCCTCAGAGATAGCTTCATCGCGGGAGATTCCAATAATTCTGAAAGCTTTGGTTTCAACAGCGTGAAGCCGAGCTAGGTGTGAGGCAGGAGCACCGGCCCATAGGGGAGAACAGTATTCCATTGAGCTGCGGATGAAAGCCTTGTATGTGGTGAGGAGCTCAGGTGTGCCGAGGAAGGACTTCGCACGACGGAGGATGCCCAGTCGGCGACTGGCTTTGGAGGCCAGCTTGGAAATGTGGTTTTCCCAAGAAAGATCATGGCAGATAGTGAGACCCAAAATCTTGAGCGACAGAACTTCTTGGAGAGGATTGTTGAGAAAGTAGATGGGAGGGTTGTCCAGTCGAACTTTTCGGAGAGACATAGTAAGAGTGTGAGATTTGTCAGGATTGAAAGACATGTTCCACTTGTTTGACCAGTCTGTGATTTTGTCCAGGTCTTCAGAGAGTGAGGAGGCAGCAGACTGCCGATCTGAGGGAAGAGGAATGGAGCGGCAGAGAGTGGAGTCATCAGCAAAGAGATAGAGAGGATTTTCGAGAGAGTCAGAGAGATCATTGATGAAGACCAGAAAAAGCACGGGGCCCAGAACACTGCCTTGGGGAACTCCAGCCTGAACAGGAAGAGGAGATGAGAGAAACCCATTCAGGGCCACACGTTGACGACGACTAGAGAGGAAGTCCGCCAGCCATGCGTGGAGATTTCCATGGATACCAAAGGAGGAGAGTTTGGTGAGCAGAGCGGGGTGCCAGACCGTGTCGAAGGCACGTGATATGTCGAGGGAGACAGCTCTAATTTCCTGTTTGGCATTGAGGACCTCCATCCATTGTTGAGACAGCAGAAGCAGCATGTCCAGAGTAGAGTGACCTGGTCTGAAACCAAATTGATGATCAGAGATCAAGCCATTGGAGAAGAGGAAAGATTTCATATCCGAAGCAATGATGGATTCCATGACTTTGCTGATAATTGGGAGAAGGCTGATTGGTCTGTAGTTGCTAGGATCTGTTTTTGCACCTTTTTTGTGCAAAGCGGTGATGTTGGCTGATTTCCAAGCAGATGGCAGTTGACCTTGAGCAAAAGAGAGGGTGAAGAGAACAGAGAGAGGGTGAGATAGAGCAGCAGAGCAGGATTTTAGGACCTGTGGGCTGATGCCGTCGGGTCCAGTTGCAGAATCAGAGTCGAGGGTTGACAGAAACTTTTCCACCTTGTCAGGAGGAAAGGACACGGAGTCCAGGAGCAGCAGGGTACGACTGGGTATGGTGGGTACAGAGAGGGATGGGTTTGGGACACAAGATTTAGAGGCAAACACAGAGTTGAGGCATTCAGCTTTTTCACGTGCGGAGTCAGCTGTGTAGCCGTTTGAGGTAAGGGAGGGGATGGAGGGGGAACAAACACCAGAAACAGATTTTACCAGACGCCACCAGGATTTGGAAGAGGGAGACAGATAAGAGAGTTCGGTCTTGAGAACGGAGAGATATTGTTTCCTGGCTCTCCTGAGGGTGGACACACACTTCTTTCGGGCTTTGTGAAAGGAAATGAGATTTCCTTCCGTTGGATTTGCTTTCCAGGAGACGAAGGCAAGTTGTTTCTGGGCAACAGCCTCACCACAAGATTCCGTGTACCATGGACGGGAGGAAGGGTATGACAACTGAAGACGAGATGGGATAAATCTGTGCATGAGAGAGAGCAATTTACTTTGGAAGAATTCCCAGGATGAGTTGATGTCAGAGGTGGTAGAGATGGGAGACCAGTCCAGATGATTGATGGCTGCTTGAAGACCGTGCCAGTTGGCCTGAGTGAAATGCCAGGCTCGTCGACGCTGAGCAGGCTCCCTGAGGATGGTCAGAGAGATGTCCACTTTAACAAGGACATGATCAGATGATCCGATCGGAGCAGAAGAAGAGCAGCAGACATTTTCAGGGAAGTTAGTCATAACCAAGTCCAGAAGAGAAGATGTTCCGTTGACTGAGATCCGGGTCGGGAAATTGACAGATTGTGTCAGTCCCAGTGAGTCGCAGAAGTCCTTTGCTGAGGAGCCATGGCTGGTGAGAGAGGTACCCACACCCAGCCAACTGGCATGATGACAGTTGAAATCACCACATATGAGGAAGAGAGAGTTGGGATGAGTAGATAGAAGTTGGTCCATATCATCAGACAGCGATATGTAGATGGAGTCATCACTGTTTGGTGGACGGTACAACACACATATGAACAAGAGGTGGGAGCGAAGGGGAAGCCGTAGCCAGAGGTATTCCTGGGGGTGAGGTGGAGAGAGTGCAGTGCAGGGCGAGTGAGGAAGAGAGTTTTTGATAAAGATAGCAACCCCGCCTCCAGGACGAGGCTCAGGTCTATCATACCGGAGGAGGGAGTAGCCCGGGAGAGATACTATGGAATCAGAGACATCATAAAGGAGGAAAGTTTCTGTTAAGCAGATCACGTCTGGTTTGACAGAAGCAACCTGTATGGAGAGATCAGTTAAGTTTGAACGAAGGCCCCGGATGTTTGAGGTCCATACCGTTAATGAAGAGGAAGGGGGAGCATCAGATACAGAACAGGGGGGAGGAGGGGTAGGGTAAGATGTGGAAGAGGTGGAAGAGATAGGGAGAGCTGTTGAAGGTGTGTCAGAGATTTCAGAATAGCTCGGAGAAAGGGAAGGATGGGGCGGACAAAAGGTTTGATGGTGATTGGGTGAGCCACAATGAGGTGTTATTTGAGGAGGGGGAAGAGCGAGGCAGAAGGTTGGGGGAGATGGAGGTGAGAGTTTGAAGGGGTAAGAAGCGGGGAGGACGCTTTGAGGAGGGGGAGTGAGAGGGGGGAAATTGAGAAGCAATGAGGGTGGGGAGATTTGAAGGGGAGGGGTGAGGGGGGAGTTTGGGAGGGAAGGGACAAGGGGAGGGATTTGAAAGGGATGGGATATGGGGGAGATTTGGAGGGGAGGGGTGAGGCAGGAGTCTAGGAGGGGAGGGGCGAGGGGGCGCCTTGGCAGGGAGGGGTGAGGGGGTAGTTTAGGAGGGAGGGGGCAAGGGGGGAGATTTGAAAGGGATGGGTGATGGGGAAGATTTGGAGGGGAGGGGTGATGGGGAAGATTTGGAGGGGAGGGGTTATGGGGAAGATTTGGAGGGGAGGGGTGAGATTGGATTTTTGAAAGTGTACGATTTATGGGAAACGAACATTTATTGCAAAATGAGTTTCTTGTGACCTTCGAGTTAAAAATACGTTTAAGGACGCTGGATGGAGGATGGAGTGCAGGAGAGTTTAGGGAATGTAGAAAAAAGGCACTATAGGAGATGGATATTTTTTTGGGGATGAATTGATTTGGTGAGCAAGTCGAAAGCAGCCTTTTAAAGAAGAAGAAGAAAAAGGTGTTATAAAATATGACGGAATACATAACTTGAGGGGAAAGTGTAAACATTGAAGGTTAATGAGTGAAAACTATCTGGGGAAATGGGGGAGAAACACGTGGTCGAAGAACGAACAAACGAATAAGAATGAATAAACGAATGAGAACAGAGAAGGAAATGTATTTCCCCCCCCCCCCCCCCCCCCCCCCCCGAGTTGAGATTTACACAAGGAAGTAGGCTATGGGTGAAAAGACTGGGAATACAGAGAACGAAAGTTATTGGATCACAAAACGACGGACCGCTGAGAGAAAAACAAAGCCTCAAGGTTGTACAGTGCACACTGTACAAGGCCTCAAGACACGACACGGCAAACAGACGATCAATTTATGAAAGATAAACACCGAGAAACAACCAAAGTTGCACACAATAACTTCACACACCGAAAGATAAATACAGTTTCGACAAAATACAATTGTGAACAGACTTAACTTCGAAAAACGTGGAGACCGTGTGGAGCTTCGAAAATCCCTCCCACCGTCTCCGAGATCTCGCCAATTTCACCTCAAATCCTCTTTTTTGAAATACCAACTTATTTCCTGGAAGTCCTTGGTGTCCTTGTGTTTATACTTCTCCCACCCCCCCCCCTCTCCCTTCCCACGCCGCCTCCCCCCAAGCCCTCTCCCTCCCACACATTCCCGATGTCCCTCACAAATGTTGTGTTTATGTGCTTCCCCTTCTCTCCCCATCTTGTCTACCGCTCCCCTTGTTATATACTTTGGTTCTTTGTCCGTTTGATTTGTTTGTGTGATAAATGTTAGCTCTTTCACGAGCCTCTATTATGTATACAAAAAAAAAGAAGAAAAAAAAGTCGTTAATGCTGTTTATAACACAAACAAAGAAATTTGGAGGAATCCGGACATCCATGAGGTAAGTTTTACTTCCAGAACTGAGCGAAGATCTACTGTAATTTATATACCCCACAAGGGGTGGAGGTGTGCTCATTTACCAAGCAGCTAGCTAGCGCTCGCCAAGGCAGCCGTTCCTTAACGGTTGTGAATGGAGTGTTTGCTCGAATGCTGAAACCACTTGGCGATCTCTCCACAAGAAACTTGATAAATTAACACACACCCAATGTTCTTGAGACCCGACCATAGAGAGACTGTAATCTATATACCCCAAAGATGAATGACCTTTCCTGCCGCTCTCAAAGTGAGCGGGTGTTTCCGCCGTAATGACATCATATACATAATGACGTAGCGTGACGTCCGGACACAAAACTTCCGCTACTTTAATGTGTAAAATCTATGTTTAACCTCCAGTACGTTTGCAGTCACTACAAAGGGATTAGTGTTACGATTCGATTTACTATAATAACGAGCGTTATGCCTCGGTCCCCCGTCGGTGAAGTGATGTGAGTTGACAAAGTGGAAGAAGCAGAAAACATGCTATGATATGATATTTGGCTCACAAGGTTCAGACATACATGGAGGCGGCCATCTTGGATTTTGACGTGGCGACCCAATTTTCAATAACGTTCTTCCTCATGCCTAGATACACCCACACACCAAATTAGAAGTTGGTACTTTGCTTATTTTCCAAGATATTTCACTCACAAGGTTCAGACATATATATGGTGGCGGCCATCTTGGAGTTTGACGTGGCGACCCAATTTACAATGGCATTCTTCCTTATGCCGAGATACACCCACACACCAAATTAGACGTTGGTACTTCGCTTATTAGTCCCCTACCGGTGTACACCGGAGGGGACTATAGGTTTGCACGCCGTCCCTCCGTCCCTCAGTCCGTCAGTCCGTCACGCAAAGAACAGTTTTCCGGACTTTTTTTCTAAACGCTTAATGCTAATGATTTCAAACTTGGTACATCGTTTCCTCATGATAAGTTACAGATCAAGTTCGAACATCACGACGTTTCGATCATTTTTGACAAAGTTATGGCACTTTGAACTTTGGGAATTCTGATAATTCTGATGATCCTTAACTCAGTGCCATTTTAAGTTTTAATTTCCTTTAAAAAAGATTTTCTCTGCAATAATAGGACCGATTGAGATCAAATTTTCACCATAGGAGGGACTCGGTCTGTAGAATATTTTAATGGTAATTATGACGTCACAGGTCACGTGGTTCGGGCGCCATATTGTTTTTCGTGAAAACACGAAAACCACTTTTTCTCTGCAACGGCTGAACAGATCGAGGCCAAACTTTGCAGGCAGAATCGCATACCCGTGACGAACAAAAAAGTCAGCGAGCATGACGTCATGCGTCACATGGTTTCAGAGTTATGACGTTTTTAAGCATGAACCTTTAAAACCGAGCCCCTCCCTCATTTTTGATCCAATCGAGGGGAAACTTCACAGATCTGTTCCGCATGTCAGTCTACTAAAATGTCCTTTTGGAATTTGCGATAGCTCACGTGGTTTGGCAGATATCGTTAATTAAACGAAATTATTTTAAAAAGGATATCTCTTGAATCGCTTTATTGATCGATGTGAAACTTCATACTATAGTAGAAGTCATGAAGAGTAACAAGTGTGCAAAATGTCAAGATGATTGGATGTACGGTCTGGAAGCTAGACGTTGTTATTGCGTGAAGAAGAAGAGGCGTCAAGTGTGCGGATTTAATTATTTATCACATGTACAGACTGAAAGCATCGTTAGACACGACCTGTCGCGGTCATTTTAACCTCAAATAAAATTCTAATTTAAGATTTGTCAATAGCTGAGGTATATTAACAAACGAATAAAACAGATTTGTTCAAATTCTGACTTTTTTAACTCGATCGCATTTGACAGAGTTGTGACAAGCTGTGGAAGAAGAAACCTCGCATTGGCTTCTCTAATGTGCCATAAAAAAAAGGATATCTCTTGAATCGCTGGTACCTCAGACCGTGAGTTGGTAATAATTTATATAATTCACACAGTGCAATACGTGCAGGCCGCTCCACGGAGCGACCTTGCGGGCTCATCAACGAGGCGAGGCGTGACACACGTGTCTCAGCATACCTCAGATCAAGTTTGAAAACCAGCATCAACCGTGCATAAATTTGCATATTCGATCATTTTTGACAAAGTTATGGCACTTTGAACTTTGGTAGGGGACATGTATTGCAGCGCAATACTCAGAATGCTTGTTTTTCAAGATATTCATCTCACAAGATTCAGACATACATGGCGGCGGCCATCTTGGATTTTGACGTGGCGACCCAATTGTAAACAGCTTTCTTCCTTGTGCCTAGATACAGCCACACACCAGATTAGAAGTTGGTACTTCGCTTATTTTTCGAGATATTTCGTTCACAAGGTTCAGACATATATATGGGTGGCGGCCATCTTGGATTTTGACGTGGCGACCCAATTTCCAATAGCGTTCTTCCTTATGCCGAGGGACACCCACACACCAAATTAGACGTTGGTACTTCGCTTATTTTTCAAGATATTCATCTCACAAGGTTCAGACATACATGGCGGTGGCCATCTTGGATTTTGACGTGGCGACCCAATTTCCAATAGCGTTCTTCCTGATGCCGAGATACACCCACACACCAAATTAGAAGTTGGTACTTCGCTTATTTTTCAAGATATTCATCTCACAAGGTTCAGACATACATGGTGGCGGCCATCTCTGGATTTTGACGTGGCGACCCAATTTTCAATAGCGGTCTTCCTGATGCCGAGATACACCCACACACCAGATTAGAAGTTGGTACTTCGCTTATTTTTCAAGATAATAATCTCACATGGTTCAGACATACATGGCGGCGGCCATCTTGGATTTTGACGTGGCGACCCAATTTTAAACAGCGTTCTTGCTTGTGCCGAGATACATCCACACACCAGATTAGAAGTTGGTACTTCGCTTATTTTTCAAGATATTTCGCTCACAAGGTTCAGACATATATATGGTGGCGGCCATCTTGGATTTTGACGTGGCGCCCCAATTTTCAATAGCTTTCTTCCTTATGCCGAGATACACCCACACACCAGATTAGAAGTTGGTACTTCGCTTATTTTTCGAGATATTTCGGTCACAAGTTTCAGACATATATATGGTGGCGGCCATCTTGGATTTTGACGTGGCGCCGCAATTTTCAATAGGGTTCTTCCTTGTGCCTAGATACAACCACACACCAGATTAGAAGTTGGTACTTCGCTTATTTTTCGAGATATTTCGCTCACAAGTTTCAGACATATATATGGTGGCGGCCATCTTGGATTTTGACGTGGCGACCCAATTTTCAATAGCGTTCTTCCTTATGCCGAGATACACCCACACACCAGATTAGAAGTTGGTACTTCGCTTATTTTTCAAGATATTCATCTGACAAGGTTCAGACATACATGGCATCAGACATACATGGCAGCCGCCATCTTGGATTTTGACGTGGGTTACACCCACACACCAAATTCGAATGCGGTCCTTCGCTTACGCACGCCCGCATGCAAACACGCACGCACGCACGCACGCACAGACGGACGGACGGACACACGGACGGAGTGGAAAGCCATTGTCCCCCTTTCGCTACGCTGTGCGATGGGGGACAATAACGTTGCGTTAATGAGCTTGTTACTTGCACGTCGGGTGGGTCGACGACGACCGTTGGCTGCCTGGTGGTGCGTGGGCGGGATGGGGGGCACCTCCGGGGCGCAGGGGTGGTCCCGGGGGAGGGGGCTGTTTCGCAGCACCACTTGGTTGTCTGCGACATGGGGTTGGGGGGTGCGGGGGGGGGGGGGAGCTCGGCGGGTGGGGTGCCGGCCGGGGGTGGGGGTGTGGATGTTGAGGGGGGTGGCAGTGAGGGAGGCATTGGAGGGGGGGCTGGGTATGGTGGAGGATGGTGTGGTTGATCTTGGGGGTGGTTGGATGTCGGTGGGGGATAGTCTGTTGGGAGACGTTGGTGGGGTGTGTGGATGGACGGGGGGACGCCGGGGCGCTCGGAGGCATGGTGGTGGGATGGTGGGATTGGAGGGAGGGTTGGCGAGAGGGGAGGGGGGTGCGGGGGCGGAGGGGGCGGAGGGGGAGGAGCATGAGGGTTGTGGGGCGGCCGGGAGGGCTGCGGGGGCGGGGGGGGGGGCATGCGGGAGGATGTTCGGAGGGCGCTTGGGTTTGGGGGAGGGTCGAAGAGCGGTGTTCGGGATTGCAAAGCAGATGGCGAGGGAGGGGTGTGGTGTGGTGGGGGTGGGTTGCTTGGGGGATGAAGTGGGACAAATCGTTGTGGACCCAGATGGAATTAAAGGAGGATGGAAGAGATGTATGGAAGGACTGTTGAATGCAGAGGGTGGGTGGGATGGCAACATGGAGAGTGGCCCAGTTTTGGGACCGGCGGAGAGGATGGTCGGGAGGGAGGTTGAGGAGGCGATGGGGAGTGGAGGGGCGGGGGGGCCGGCGGGAGTTGTGGGGGATGTGTTGGGGGCGGCGGGAAGTTGGGGTGTGAAGAGAGTGACGGGAGGTCTGCGGTCTGGTGGTGGGGGAGGGCCGCATTCCAGTGGGTTGGGGGCTGAGTACCCTCGTCCATCTGTGCAGGGGGAGGGGTGACCCTCTGGACTGTGGCTCGTATCGAGCCATGGGGTTGTTGGAGCATGGAGTGAAGGTGTTGGAGAGGAGGATGGGGAGGAGGGTGGGGATTGACGAGATGCGGTTTGGATTTGTGCCGGCGGGGGAGGAACGACAGACGCGCTTTTTATTGTGGGGCGGTTGCGGGGGGGTGCATGGAGGGGAGGAAGGGGTTGTTTCTTGGGTTTGTTGATCTGAAGAGGGCATTCGATGGGGTTCCGCATGAAGTAGTGACATGGGCATTGAGGGGGTTGGGGGTGGAGGGGTGGTTGGTCAGAGTGGTGGTGGTGGTGGCGGTATGCAAGGGAGCGTGCGCAGCTGTGGGGGCGAGGGACGGGAGCAGTGGTGGGGTGGGGGTGGGAGTGCATCAGGGGTCGGTGCTGGGTCGACTACTATTTGTGGCTGTGGTGGAGGTGCTGGCTCGGGGCGTGGGGGAGGGTTTGCCGTGGGAGTTGTGTGCGGATGGTCTGGTGTTGATTGCGGGGGGTGTGGATGGACTGAAGGAGAGGATGGGTGGGTTGGGGGAGGGGGTGTATGGAGGCGAGGGGTCTGGGGATGAGTATCTGAGGGACGGGGGTGATGGCGAGTGGTGGGGTGGAGGGAGCTGGGGGGTGGCCGTGTGCTGTGTGCGGGAGGGGTGTCGCAGTGGACTCCATTAAATGTGCGGTGTGTGCTGAGTGGGTTCATTGGGGGTGTGGTGGTTTGGGAGGGTCGTTGGCCAGTGTGGCAGCTGCATTCGGGTGTGGGGTATGCACGGAGGGAGCTGCGGATGGAGGGGGTGTTGGGTTGGATCTTGGAGACGGCGTGGGGCTGGAGGGTGTGAAGGCATTTTGTTACCTAGGAGACGTGCTGGGTGGAGGGGGTGGATCGGACTCGGCAACGGTTGCTTGGGTGGGATGTGCATGGAGGGAGTTTCGGGAGCTGGGTGGCGTGCTGGCGGGGAGGGGGGTGTCGTTGGGGCTGGGGGAGGGGGGTATGCTGCGTGTGTGGGGGTGTTGTGGTTTGTGGGAGCGAGGCATGGGTGGTGAGCGTGGGGCAGCGGCGAGGGCTGGAGGAGGTGGAGGTGCGGGTGGTTCGGTGGATGTGTGGAGTGTCGTTGGGAGAGAGGATGCCAAGTGGTGGATTGCGAGGGATGATGGGAGTGGAGCTTGTGATGGATGCTGTGAAGAGAAACAGGTTGAGATGGTTTGGTCATGTGTTGAGGAAGGATGAAAGTGACTGGTTGAGAAGAGTGATGGAAATGAATGTAGAAGGAAGTAGAGGAAGGGGAAGACCGAGAAAGACTTGGCTAAAGATGGTGGAAGAAGAAATGCGGGCAAGGGGGTTAACAAGGGGAGATGCAGAAAATAGGGCAAGATGGAGAAGTTTGTCATGGGGACCGCAAGGCTAACCCCCACTCTTGCAGGGAAAATGGCCTTAAAATGCATGTTGGTGTTGTTGTTGTTGTTGTTGTTGTTGTATTATTATGAAAATTATATTATCTATCTATAATTCCAGCAATCTCTGTGTGTATGTTTGTATGTTTGTATGTTTGTATGTTTGTATGTATGTTTGTCTGTGACCGCTGTTTCTCGACAACTACCGGTCCTATATACTTGAAACTTGCCAGGTATATTGCTGGGGACCCGAGGATGTGCCTTTTCAAGGTTTGAAATTAATCGGACAAGCAGTTACCGAGCTATGTCCAAAAAACGATTCAACCAATCAGAGAGCAGCGAGCTATCACGTGTGCCGAACGTGGCGAACAGACTCTGCCTCGGACGGCACATTTGAGAGCGTATTCATTTATTTCACGTTTGCAAACTATGTTGGCGCTATGTTGGCGTTAAACTATGTTTTAAAACTAATAAAAACTAATTTGCGATTCATCGTAACTGCGATATACGACCTTCCGGAGCTCCTGTGAGAGCGTGCGCCATTACGGATAGTAATTCAATTAAAAACATAAAAACATTGTCCCAATTCAGTCAGAGCGAAGGGCGTTGTTTTAAGCGAAGAGCGTTTTATTTTTCCCCTTAAATTCAGTCGCCGGACGGTGAAAGCTTTTTTTTGGGGGCAGCTACTGGCAGCGACGTACGGCCAATCACAGGACACGTTGTTGTGTCGACGTGCCGTGTTGTTTTCCCTCGCGGTTTGGAATGTTTTTCCTTTTCATTTCTTTTCTCTTCCTTACGGAAGTACGGGCATTTCCTTAAATTTGCGATTCTTTCGCTTTCCTGTGCGTTTGGGCACGCTATGGCGATTTCTTTACCAAACTCCGAAGCCGTTCGCTTTGGACCAAACCATTTCATGTAAATAGAGGGGGGGGATTGTCACCGTACTCGCAAGCCGTTCGCTTTGGACCAAACCATTTCATGTAAATAGAGGGGGGGATATAATTTTAGATATAGATATAGTACGGGCATGCCCTAGTTTTTTAAAAACCGAGGTGAATTCCTTTCTTCCGTGGATACATCGATTCAATCCATCAACTTTCCATTCACGACATTAGGATTAAAGTGTTGTGGTTGTATTTACTATATTTTTATTATTATGAAAATGATACTACTGAAACGATACCACTGTATTAAGAAACCTGGGCTTAATTTGTCTGAAGCGGAAGGTGAGTCATAACGCCTAAGGCCTATATATACCGTACCGTTTTATTGGAAGAGACATAACGCCGAAGCTTTCGATATTTGATGGTCATTTTAACAATGGGTTTGTTTGTGTTTCACACTGAATGAAAAACGTCAAGGTAGAGCATGGCGATTGTGATATATGACAGGTTCTACGATATGTTCGGCATGAACGACATATTAATCAAAATGGTGGTGTGTGGAGAGTCAGCCGCCGCACCGCCGTTATGACATCAGACGTAATCACATCACCCTGTCATGTGACCAGATTCTCAACTCTGATTGGTATACGTTTGAGGGGACATACATACATACATACATACATACATATATACATACATACAGACATACACTGTTCTAGACGGCTCTGCCCGATGGGCTATGCCGTAAAAACACAAACTCTCAAATTATGTTAATAACCTTGGAGCGATTTTGTAAATTGCTGCAATGTTGCACAAAGCAATCACGATTTGGTGAAATATCTGTGCAAGAAATTTGTTAACTACTACTTCTACTACTACTACTACTACTACTACTACTACTAATACTAGTACTACTACTACCGCTACTACTACTATGACTACAAATACTACTACTAATAATAATACTAATAATAATACTAGTACTACTAATGTTATTATTACTCTGGGTATGGTGTTGGTGTTGGGCTAGTGGTGGTGTTGGGCTAGCGGTTAGGGTGCCGGCTTAGGATCCTAGGATCCTGGGTTCGAATCTCGATCGATCGCCGAATTAATGCCAGGGGGGTTGACTCAGCCTGTCATTCCTTCCGAGGTCGGCTAATTGAGTACCAGTTCACTGGTAATTCCCTGTTTGTCGCTGAAGGCGGCAAAAAGGGTTGGCGTCAGGATGGGCATCCGGCCGTAAAACATTGCTTCAAAAAGGGGACCAAAAAACAACAACTACCACGGTCCCCGAAAAGGCCAACCCCCGCTTTGTGGGGAAAAATGGCCTCTAAACGGTGGTTTACTACTAATGTGCATGCCGTTTCGGTTAGTGGTTCAGAGTGCCGGAGATAGCTCGCCTACTCTTCGCGAAGGACACCGTGGGATCTTTAACGTCCACTAAGGAATGCTCACAGTTTAATGAACGTGAAGCTGAGGGACGTCACGTACACTGATGAATCGCCCTGCTTATGAAACACCAGGACGACAGTTTATAGCTGGGTCGGGATTCAAACCCAGGGTAGACAGTTTAGACACGAGTGTGTGTGCACCTCTAGAGTCTAAACCAGGGTGCAAGCCCCAAATGTGTAAACAAGTTGAACCAAACCGTGTCCGAGGAATGTCGAAGTGAGGGAATTGCTTTGTGTCATCGTCTTCCAGTAAAACATGACCGTTTTTAAAGCCGAATGGTCACTGGCATCGTAAGGAGACCATCTGGAGAGAGAAGGGTTTGGGGTGCGGGGGGGGGGGAGTCGATCAAGGCTTGGACAGGTGGTGCTAAAGGTCATTGCCTCTGTAAGTGGCTCGGCGTGGGTTGGGGAGCACCTGCGAGCTTCTGCCCCAAAATCCATATTTAGCTGCGAAGTTGTGAATAATACATGGTTCATTATCGTTATGAATCATTGATATTTTCTGCATGCAAAGGTCTTCCTCATGGAGAAAGGAAAACTATGCACATGATTTGAACAGCCGACGTCATCATAATCATCACCCTCATGTAACAGGATCCATCAGGATAGGTCGTCAGACTGTAGGTAATCCATAAACACGTTTTCCCCAGAAAGACTCGGAAGTGGTTCGTGTCTCCGATCACACCTTTCGAAGGTGATGGGTTTTGGGATGTTGTACGAAACACAGCGTTCCCTTCTTGCTTGTCTTCCAGCTTGCCGAGCCTGCGGCCCCTTATGGACGTGTCGTTCTTCCCGGCAGCAGACCTGGGAGCAGCGCGCACCTTCTGCTTTGCCGATGGGGGGCAGGCGCTCTACTTGTGTTCACCCACAGAGATTCAGAGGATCACCTGTAGCCATCAGATGGTGGAGAGGCTGCAGGTGGCTTTGCTCGACCTCGTGTTCATCCGTGAAGAGATTGTTTTCCTCCAAACCCTTAGACGATGATTAATTTTACCAACTGTACCTGGAAAAGTTAAAACTTGTCTTTGCATATGTGGATATTTAAACTTTTCCACGAGCCTCAATCTCGTTGTAAAATAATGACTTGTTGAAGTGTTTCTAATCAGGGCATCCTTTGTCTTATTACTACTACATGAGCTTTTTAAATATGATACATGTGGGTAGTTGAATCAAGATTAACACCTTGTGGTTTGGATCTTTTGTGAACAGGACCTGCTTGGAGAGCTTTTCGTGCCAGTGCAGCCCCCTGAAGCCCCAGTGCGTGGCTTTTTCAAAGGACTCTTTGGGGTCAACAATACGTCACTAGACAAGGAGGAGATGTGTAAGTGGACAATATTCATCTGCAGAACAAAATGGACTTTCCTAAACCAGTGGCAACAGGAAGTCAGGTTTCCAGATAAGCGTGCAGATTAGCAATCTGGGTTGGTGAAGGGGTGTGACTGAAGCCACCAGACTGATGGAGCAGGGGACGGGGTCGAGGGAATGGGGGGCGTAACAGCTACTTATGACCCCAATGGAAGGTCAGGACATATCTTTGTATTGAAGATGAGATTTTCGAACACACTCACACTGAGACGAATAGGGAAGTTCCGGCCTGTTTTGACTTTTTGCCAGTTGTCCCAAAACCCCACTGAGGTTAATCACCGAACATACTCACACTGAAGGGTAGTAGGGTAGGTGAAGGGTAGGCAGGGACAGAAATACAAGTTTGTGTGGCAAGGGTGCCCGGAGGGCGTGAATGGTGTTGGTGTCCTGTTTTCTGAGGAGTTTGTAGACAGTGTGGTGAGTGTGACTAGAGTGAGTGAAAGGTTGATGATGGTGAAAATGATGATTGGAAAGCTCTTGGTGAACATCATCTCGGGATATGCTCCGCAGGTTGGTCGAAGCGATGAAGAGAAGGACAAGTTCTGGTGTGCGATAGAGAAGCTGATGGAAAACGTGAAAGATGAGGAAGTTGTTGTGGTAGGAGGAGACCTAAATGGACACGTGGGAAGGAGTATGGATGGTTTTGAGGGAGTTCATGGGGGTTACGGATATGGTGTGAGAAATGGAGAAGGTGAAAGGATTTTGGAGTTTGCTGATGGAGCTGATTTGTTGATTTGTAATACTCAGTTCCAGAAAGAGGATAATAAGCTTGTTACATACAGGTCAGGTGGGTCGATGACAACCGTTGACTACCTGCTGGTGCGTAGGCGAGATAGGGGGCACCTCCGGGACACAAAGGTGATCCCGGGGGAGGAGGCTGTTTCACAGCACCACTTGGTTGTCTGCGACATAAGGGTGAAAGGTGCGAGGAGAGCTCAGTGGGTGAAGTACCAACCGAGAATGAAGGTGTGGAGGTTGAAAGAGGTGACAGTGAGGGAGGCATTAAAAGAGAGGCTGAGTATGGTGGAGGATGATGTGGTTGAGCTTGAAAGTGGTTGGATGTCAATGTAAGATAGTCTGTTGGGAGCCGTTGGTGAGGTATGTGGATGGACAAAAGGACCACCGAGGCACTCGGAAACATGGTGGTGGGATGATGAAGTTGGAAAGAAGATTGACGAGAAGAGGAAGAAGTTCAAGGAGTGGCAGAAGGCGAACGGTATGGGGGCAGAAAAAGCAGAGCATGAAAGTTATAAGGCAGCCACGAAGGCTGAAAAGAAAGAGGCAGCAAAGCCACAGGAGGCATGTCGGAAAATGTTCGGAGAACGCTTGGATTCGGAAGAGGGTCAGAGAGCGGTATTCAGGATTGCAAAGCAGATAGCGAAAGAGAGGTGTGATGTGATGGGGGTGAGTTGCTTGAAGGATGAAGTGGGACAAATCGTTGTGGACCCAGATGGAATTAAAGGAAGATGGAAGAGATATATGGAAATACTGTTGAATGCAGAGAATGAATGGGATGGCAACATAGAGAGTAACCCAGTTTTAGGACCGGCAGAGAAGATAACCGAGAAGGAAGTTGAGGAAGCTATAAAAGCAATGAAGAGTAGAAAAGCGGGAGGGCCGACGGGAGTTGTGGGAGATATGTTGAAGGCAGCGGGAAATTGGGGTGTGAAGAGAATGACAGAAATCTGCAATCTGGTGGTGAAAGAAGGCTGCATTCCAGTGGATTGTGAACTGAGTACCCTCGTCCCTCGAAACAAGGGGAAAGGTGACCCCCTGGACTGTGGCTCGTATCGAGCGATAAAGTTATTGGAGCATGGAATGAAGGTATTGGAAAGGGTGTTGGAGAGGAGGATAAGGAAGAAAGTGAAGATTGACGAAATGCAGTTTGGATTTATGCCAGTAAGAGGAACGACAGATGTGATTTTTATTGTGAGGCAGTTGCAGGAGAAGTATATGGAGAAGAGGAAGAAGTTGTTTCTTGGGTTTGTTGATCGAGAGAAATCATTCGATAGGGTTCCACGTGAAGTAGTGACATGGGCAATGGGCATTGAGGAAGTTCGGAGTGGAGGAATGGTTGATCAGAGTGGTGATGGCAATGTACAAAAGAGCACGCACAGCTGTAAGGACGAATGACGGGAACAGTGGTGAGTTTGAGGTGAAGGTGGGAGTGCATCAGGGGTCGGTACTAAGTCCACTACTATTTGTAGCTGTGATGGAGGTGCTGGCTCAGAACGTAAAGGAGGGTTTACCGTGGGAGTTGTTGTATGCAGATGATCTGGTGTTGATTGCAGAAAGTATGGATGGACTGAAGGAGAAGATGAACAAGTGGAAGGAATGTATGGAGACAAAAGGTCTGAAGGTGAATATCGGAAAAACGAAGGTGATGGCAAGTGGTAAAGCATGTGGTGAGGTGGAAAGAACTGGGAAGTGGCCGTGTGTTGTGTGCAGGAAGGGTATCGGAGTGAATTCCATTCAATGTACAATGTGCGCTGAGTGGGTTCATCAAAAATGTAGTGGTTTGAGAGGGTCATTAACCAGTGTGGCAGCTACATTCAAGTGTAAGGTGTGCACAGAGGGAGCTGCAGATGGAGTAAATGTTGAGTTGGATCTTGGAGATGGCGTGAAGCTGGAAGGTGTGAAAACATTTTGTTACCTTGGAGACATGCTGAATGGAGAAGGTGGATCAGACTCGTTGCTCGAGTGAGATGTGCATGGAAGAAGTTTCGGGAACTGAGTGGCGTGCTGACGATGAGGGGAGTGTCATTGAAGCTGAAGGGAAAGGTGTATGCTGCATGTGTGAGAAGTGTTATGATTTATGGGAGTGAGACATGGGTAATGAACGTAGAGCAGCAACGAAGGCTGGAAAGGGTGGAAATGCGAATGGTTCGGTGGATGTGTGGAGCATCGTTGAGAGAGAGGAAGACAAATGATGAATTGCAAAAGATGATGGGAATAGAGCCTGTGATGGATGCTGTGAAGAGAAACAGGTTGAGATGGTTTGGTCATGTGTTGAGGAAGGATGAAAGTGACTGGTTGAAAAGAGTGATGGAAATGAATGTAGAAGGAAGTAGAGGACGGGGAAGACAGAGAAAGACTTGGCTAAAGATGCTCAAAGAAGAAATGCGGGCAAGGGGGTTAACAAGGGGAGATGCAGAAAATAGGGCAAAATGGAGAACATTGTCATGGGGACCGCAAGGTTAACCCCCGCTCTTGCAGGGAAAATGGCCTTAAAATACCTGTTGTTGTTGTATACTCACACTGAGACGAATGGGGAAGCTGCGGACTGTTTTGTCTTTTCGCCAATTGGCTCAAAACCCTACTGAGGTTAATCACCGAACACACTCGCAAAACTCTACTGAGGTTAATCACCTAACATACTCACACTGAGACGAATAGGGAAACCCAGACCTGTTTTGTCTTTTCACCAACAACAACAACAACAACATGCATTTTAAGGCCATTTTCCCTGCGAGAGCGGGGGTTAGCCATTGTGAGTATGTTAGCAATTGGTGTCTTTTCACCAATTGTCTCAAAACCCTACTGAGGTTAATCACCTAACATACTCACACTGAGACGAATAGGGAAACCCAGACCTGTTTTGTCTTTTCACCAACAACAACAACAACAACATGCATTTTAAGGCCATTTTCCATGCGAGCGGGGGTTAGCCATTGTGAGTATGTTAGCAATTGGTGTCTTTTCACCAATTGTCTCAAAACCCTACTGAGGTTAATCACGTAACATACTCACACTGAGACGAATAGGGAAGCCCAGACCTGTTTTGTCTTTTCGCCAATTGTCTCAAAACCCTACTGAGGTTAATCACCGAACACACTCACACTGAGACGAATAGGGAAGCTCCGGCCTGTTTTGTCTTTTCGCCAATTGTCTCAAAACCCTACTGAGGTTAATCACCGAACACACTTACACTGAGACGAATAGGGAATCCCAGACCTGTTTTGTCTTTTCGCCAATTGTCTCAAAACCCTACTGAGGTTAATCACCGAACACACTTACACTGAGACGAATAGGGAAGCCCAGACCTGTTTTGTCTTTTCGCCAATTGTCTCAAAACCCTACTGAGGTTAATCACCGAACACACTCACACTGAGACGAATAGGGAAGCTCCGGCCTGTTTTGTCTTTTCGCCAATTGTCTCAAAACTAAGCATTTAAAGTGGATGTCCACTAACAAAATGTCAGCCACTTGTCCAACTGTTTCATGCACTTCCTTTGCACACATTCCTCAATAGGAGTCTTCAGCCTGTCGGTTAATTATATTGTTAGTCATATATATGAATGAATGATCGTTTTAAGGCCATTTTCCCCGCTAGAGCAGGGGTTAGCCCTGCGGGCCCCATGACAATCATGGTTCCCTGTTTGAGGCAATGTTTTTATGGCCGGATGCCCTTCCTGACGCCAACCCTTGGTCACGCTCTTATGATGCGCAGGGATACGGTGTACCTATTCTAAATCGGGGTACACACCATGATCATTCACCCCAGCAAGCTGGTATTCAATTTGCCGACCTCGGAAGGATGACAGGCTGAGTCAACCCCCCTGGCGTTAATTCAGCGATCGACCGGGATTCGAACCCAGGATCCTAGGATCCCAAGCCGGCACCCTAACCGCTAAGCCAACACCAGGCTATATTTTTAGTCATATGCTATTAAAAGTCTATGTAACACCAAAAGCCATCGAAGAAACACCAACAGTATAGCTCATTGGGTTTTTAAGAGAGCGCATCCGTATAAGAGTGGTGCAAAAACAGAAGCAATTGTGCACCACTCACTTTGTATTGTTAACTGGTTAGTTAAATGGACGAGGTTAACGAGCTTACTTATCAATAACGAATTGCAGGGGATAATAGTAGAGACAATCCCAGCAATACATCATTGTGACGCAATGAAGTGATATAATAGAAAATGAATGCCTTCAGTTGGTAATAGCAGATGGACGACCCGTGGCTCGTTGTGGTTGTGCAGTTGGTGAGGCGGCGTGTGGTAAGCCGGCCCGAAGCCTGGCACACCACATTCCGGGCACCGGTGGTGTCGAAGGAGTGCGATGCTCCGCTGGGAGCACGGCGGTCGAGGTGGCTCGGGCACGTGCGTCGCTGGACGAACGTGGCCAGAGGATCGGCGAGGCCGAAGAGAGGTCGGAGGCCATGATGGCCAGCGCCGAGAACTTTGCAAAACACGCTCATGAGGTAGTCTTCCACACCTGCAGCAACTCGTTTCATTTTATTTATTACTTGGACAATCGAAGATTTTTTCGGTATATTGGTTGGTCTTGTGCGTTATTCTGTCTGTTTGTTTGTCTGTCAATCGTGTACAGGTCACAATTTTAAACCAATCTCCATAAAACTTCATCAAACGCTAGAGTTGGTCATGACGAAGAAGCCTCGAATTTTTGAGGTCAAAGGTCATCTTGAGGTCGAATTTCTAAATTTTTCATCCAATTGACTTTAAAATTGAACATATTTGCATATTGAGTTATTAAATTGGGAAAACAACTATTGGTAAAGGCAAAGGTCAATTCAAGGCCAAACTTCTCAAATCATCAATTTTCATCTGCAATTCGTCACTTTCCATCCTATTAACCTGGGAACTAAACAGCAATTGCATAGTACATCAATAAATTGGGAAAGCAACTATTTTTGAGGTCATAAGTCACAGGTCAACTCAAGGTCCAACATCCTTAAATGCAGTATTTGGTTTTCCGTTTCATTATGACTGCACCATATACTGAGGCTGTGTGGACTGTACTTCCCCGCTGATGGATCTCTGGTAGCTTGTAACTGTTGCTGTGTTTTTGCCTGAGGAAGAACTGCTGAAATATATCTATCTGAGGTCTTCCCACCATCTTTGTTTCTTTCACATTTCCTTCTACATTTTCATATTTCTCTTTATTCATTGTAATTCTTGCTATTTTCTTATTTCTCTCTTTCTTTATATATCTGTCTTTGGAGAAGTGAATTATTGCAGAAATGTTTCTGGAAGGTTCACTTGGCTGCACCTGGATGGGTTTTGAGGGTGGAGGAATGGCAGCTGAAACCCGAATCCTGTCCAGTTTCCTCCTGATGACTCCATCTTTGCTCTTTATTTCTTCTGGTTCCTTCTGATGACACAAATGCAGTATTTGGTTTTCCATTTCATTGAAAAATCGTCAATTTCCATCTGAAAAATAATCAATTTGCATCCGATTGAACCCATCTTCGATCAAAATCATCAATCTAAATCTTAATGAAATGGACAATCTGATGTGTCCATGGCAACTTTTTTTGGCGGGTAGGGGGGATTTTGCAAATATCATGCTCTGTACAACGTCTTGTTTATTTATTCCCAAGTTAAGGTTCATGGAGGAGCTTCGTCATGCAGAGGAGCATCCAGGACAATAATTCTGATGATGAGCTCATAAACACTGTTATAAGGGATTTGAATCTGGGATCGCCAAATCATGACCCATGAGCTCAGATAAGAACATGAATTAGGTCATCTTCTTTGATCACATGCAGCACAAGGCTGAGGGGTAGCATCATTGGCTGGGGGCGCAGCTTTGCCGCTCCTGCAATGCACTCTGCTGGTTAGAGCAGGAATTTGGTAGCTTGTAACAAAACTTGTAACAAAAAGCAGGTCAAACCCAGGCTCGACAATTTTTAGCTGGTCGAACTCAGGCTGGACAATTTGGAGCTGGTTGAACCCAGGCTAGACAATTTGTAGCTGGTCGAACTCAAGCAAGACAATATGTAGCTGGTTGAACCCAGGCTAGACAATTTGTAGCTGGTCAAACCCAGGCTAGACAATTTGTAGCTGGTCAAACCCAGGCTAGACAATTTGTAGCGGGTCGAACCCAGGCTAGACAACTTGGAGCTGGTCAAACCGAGGCTGGACAATTTGTAGCGGGTCGAACCCAGGCTAGACAATTAGGAGCTGGTTGAACCCAGGCCAGACAATTTGGAGCGGGTCGAACCCAGGCTAGACAATTTGTAGCTGGTCAAACCCAGGCAAGACAATTTGTAGCGGGTCGAACCCAGGCTAGACAATTTGTAGCTGGTCAAACCGAGGCTAGACAATTTGTAGCGGGTCGAACCCAGGCTAGACAATTTGCAGTGGGTCGAACCCAGGCTAGACAATTTGTATCTGGTCAAACCGAGGCTAGACAATTTGTAGCTGGTCAAACCCAGGCTAGACAATTTGTAGCTGGTCAAACCCAGGCTGGACAATTTGTAGCGGGTCGAACCCAGGCTAGACAATTTGAAGCGGGTCGAACCCAGGCTGGACAATTTGGAGCTGGTCAAACCCAGGCTGGACAATTTGTCACGGGTCGAACCCAGGCTAGACAATTTGAAGCGGGTCGAACCCAGGCTAGAAAATTTGTAGCGGGTCGAACCCAGGCTAGATAATTTGGAGCTGGTTGAACCCAGGCTAGACAATTTGTAGCAGGTCGAACCCAGGCTCGATAATTTGTAGCAGGTCAAACCCAGGCTAGACAATTTGTAGCTGGTCAAACCCAGGCTCGATAATTTGAAGCAGGTCAAACAATTTGTAGCTGGTCAAACCCAGGCTAGACAATTTGTAGCTGGTCAAATCCAGGCTCGATAATTTGTGGCAGTTCAAACCCAGGCTAGACAATTTGTAGCTGGTCAAACCCAGGCTCGATAATTTGAAGCAGGTCAAACCCAGGCTAGACTGGTCTTTGTCTTTCCCTCGCGGTCCCCATGTACTGTCTTTGTCTTTCCCTCGCGGTCCCCATGTGCTGTTTTTGTCTTTCCCTCGCGGTCCCCATGTACTGTCTTTCCCTCGCGGTCCCCATGTGCTGTCTTTGTCTTTCCCTCGTGGTCCCCATGTACTGTCTTTGTCTTTCCCTCGCGGTCCCCATGTGCTGTTTTTGTCTTTCCCTCGCGGTCCCCATGTACTGTCTTTCCCTCGCGGTCCCCATGTACTGTCTTTCCCTCGCGGTCCCCATGTACTGTCTTTGTCTTTCCCTCGCGGTCCCCATGTACTGTCTTTGTCTTTCCCTCGCGGTCCCCATGTGCTGTTTTTGTCTTTCCCTCGCGGTCCCCATGTACTGTCTTTCCCTCGCGGTCCCCATGTACTGTCTTTGTCTTTCCCTCGCGGTCCCCATGTACTGTCTTTGTCTTTCCCTCGCGGTCCCTATGTGCTGTCTTTGTCTTTCCCTCGCGGTCCCCATGTGCTGTTTTTGTCTTTCCCTCGCGGTCCCCATGTACTGTCTTTCCCTCGCGGTCCCCATGTACTGTCTTTGTCTTTTCCTCGCGGTCCCCATGTGCTGTTTTTGTCTTTCCCTCGCGGTCCCTATGTGCTGTCTTTGTCTTTCCCTCGCGGTCCCCATGTGCTGTCTTTGTCTTTCCCTCGTGGTCCCCATGTACTGTCTTTGTCTTTCCCTCGCGGTCCCCATGTGCTGTTTTTGTCTTTCCCTCGCGGTCCCCATGTACTGTCTTTCCCTCGCGGTCCCCATGTACTGTCTTTGTCTTTCCCTCGCGGTCCCCATGTGCTGTTTTTGTCTTTCCCTCGCGGTCCCCATGTACTGTCTTTGTCTTTCCCTCGCGGTCCCTATGTGCTGTCTTTGTCTTTCCCTCGCGGTCCCCATGTGCTGTTTTTGTCTTTCCCTCGCGGTCCCCATGTACTGTCTTTCCCTCGCGGTCCCCATGTACTGTCTTTCCCTCGCGGTCCCCATGTACTGTCTTTGTCTTTCCCTCGCGGTCCCCATGTACTGTCTTTCCCTCGCGGTCCCCATGTGCTGTTTTTGTCTTTCCCTCGCGGTCCCCATGTACTGTCTTTCCCTCGCGGTCCCCATGTGCTGTTTTTGTCTTCCCCTCGCGGTCCCCATGTACTGTCTTTCCCTCGCGGTCCCCATGTACTGTCTTTGTCTTTCCCTCGCGGTTGTCAGCTCTTTCACGAGCCTCGATTCAGTATAGAAAGAAAGAAAGAAAGAAAGAAAGAAAGAAAGAAAGAAAGAAAAAAAAAAAATACAATTTGTAGCTGGTCAAACCCAGGCTAGACAATTTGTAGCAGGTCAAACCCAGGCTCGATAATTTGTAGCAGGTCGAACCCAGGCTAGACAATTTGAAGCAGGTCGAACCCAGGCTAGAAAATTTGAAGTGGGTCGAACCCAGGCTAGATAATTTGGAGCTGGTTGAACCCAGGCTAGACAATTTGTAGCAGGTCGAACCCAGGCTAGACAATTTGGAGCTGGTCGACCCAGGCTAGACAATTTGTTGCAGGTCGACCCAGGCTAGACAATTTGGAGCTGGTTGAACAACCCAGGCTTGACAATTTGTAGCAGGTCGAACCCAGGCTAGACAACTTGGAGCTGTTTGAACCCAGGCTGTACAATTTGTAGCAGGTCAAACCCAGGCTAGACAATTTGGAGCTGGTCGACCCAGGCTGGACAATTTGTAGCAGGTCGAACCCAGGCTAGACAATTTGGAGCTGGTTGAACCCAGGCTAGACAATATGTAGCAGGTCGAACGCAGGCTAGACAATTTGGAGCTGGTCGACCCAGGCTAGACAATTTGGAGCTGCTTGAACCCAGGCTAGACAATTTGTAGCAGGTCGAACCCAGGCTAGACAATTTGTAGCAGGTCGAACCCAGGCTAGACAATTTGGAGCTGGTTGAACCCAGGCTAGACAATTTGTAGCAGGTCGAACGCAGGCTAGACAATTTGGAGCTGGTCGACCCAAGCTAGACAATTTGGAGCTGGTTGAACCCAGGCTAGACAATTTGGAGCTGGTCGACCCAAGCTAGACAATTTGGAGCTGGTCGACCCAAGCTAGACAATTTTGAGCTGGTCGACCCAGGCTGGACAATTTGTCGCAGGTCGAACCCAGGCTAGGCAATTTGGAGCTGGTTGAACCCAGGCTGGACAATTTGTAGCAGGTCGAACCCAGACTAGACAATTTGGAGCTGATCGACCCAGGCTAGACAATTTGGAGCTGGTTGAACCCAGGCTAGACAATTTGTAGCAGGTCGAACCCAGGCTAGACAATTTGTAGCAGGTCGAACCCAGGCTCGATAATTTGTAGCAGGTCGAACCCAGGCTAGACAATTTGTAGCAGGTCGAACCCAGGCTCGATAATTTGTAGCAGGTCGAACCCAGGCTAGACAATTTGTAGCTGGTCGACCCAGGCTAGACAATTTGGAGCTGGTTGAACCCAGGCTAGACAATTTGGAGCTGGTTGAACCCAGGCTTGACAATTTGTAGCAGGTCGAACCCAGGCTAGACAATTTGGAGCTGGTCGACCCAGGCTGGACAATTTGTAGCAGGTCGAACCCAGGCTAGACAATTTGGAGCTGGTTGAACCCAGGCTAGACAATTTGTAGCAGGTCGAACCCAGGCTAGACAATTTGGAGCTGGTTGAACAACCCAGGCGTGACAATTTGTAGCAGGTCGAACCCAGGCTAGACAATTTGGAGCTGTTTGAACCCAGGCTGTACAATTTGTAGCAGGTCAAACCCAGGCTAGACAATTTGGAGCTGGTCGACCCAGGCTAGACAATTTGGAGCTGCTTGAACCCAGGCTAGACAATTTGTAGCAGGTCGAACCCAGGCTAGACAATTTGGAGCTGGTTGAACCCAGGCTAGACAATTTGTAGCAGGTCGAACGCAGGCTAGACAATTTGGAGCTGGTCGACCCAAGCTAGACAATTTGGAGCTGGTTGAACCCAGGCTAGACAATTTGGAGCTGGTCGACCCAAGCTAGACAATTTGGAGCTGGTCGACCCAAGCTAGACAATTTTGAGCTGGTCGACCCAGGCTGGACAATTTGTCGCAGGTCGAACCCAGGCTAGGCAATTTGGAGCTGGTTGAACCCAGGCTGGACAATTTGTAGCAGGTCGAACCCAGACTAGACAATTTGGAGCTGATCGACCCAGGCTAGACAATTTGGAGCTGGTTGAACCCAGGCTAGACAATTTGTAGCAGGTCGAACCCAGGCTAGACAATTTGTAGCAGGTCGAACCCAGGCTCGATAATTTGTAGCAGGTCGAACCCAGGCTAGACAATTTGTAGCAGGTCGAACCCAGGCTCGATAATTTGTAGCAGGTCGAACCCAGGCTAGACAATTTGTAGCTGGTCGACCCAGGCTAGACAATTTGGAGCTGGTTGAACCCAGGCTAGACAATTTGGAGCTGGTTGAACCCAGGCTTGACAATTTGTAGCAGGTCGAACCCAGGCTAGACAATTTGGAGCTGGTCGACCCAGGCTGGACAATTTGTAGCAGGTCGAACCCAGGCTAGACAATTTGGAGCTGGTTGAACCCAGGCTAGACAATTTGTAGCAGGTCGAACGCAGGCTAGACAATTTGGAGCTGGTCGACCCAGGCTAGACAATTTGGAGCTGGTTTAACCCAGGCTAGACAATTTGGAGCTGGTTGGACCCAGGCTTGACAATTTGTAGCAGGTCGAACCCAGGCTAGACAATTTGGAGCTGTTTGAACCCAGGCTGGACAATTTGTCGCAGGTCGAACCCAGGCTAGACAATTTTGAGCTGGTCGACCCAGGCTGGACAATTTGTAGCAGGTCGAACCCAGGCTAGACAATTTGGAGCTGGTTGAACCCAGGCTAGACAATTTGTAGCAGGTCGAACGCAGGCTAGACAATTTGGAGCTGGTCGACCCAGGCTAGACAATTTGTAGCAGGTCGAACCCCAGGCTAGACAATTTGTAGCAGGTCGAACCCAGGCTAGACAATTTGGAGCTGGTTGAACCCAGGCTAGACAATTTGTAGCAGGTCGAACCCAGGCTAGACAATTTGTAGCAGGTCGAACGCAGGCTAGACAATTTGGAGCTGGTCGACCCAGGCTAGACAATTTGGAGCTGGTTGAACCCAGGCTGGACAATTTGTCGCAGGTCGAACCCAGGCTAGGCAATTTGGAGCTGGTTGAACCCAGGCTGGACAATTTGTAGCAGGTCGAACCCAGACTAGACAATTTGGAGCTGGTTGAACCCAGGCTAGACAATTTGGAGCTGGTTGAACCCAGGCTTGACAATTTGTAGCAGGTCGAACCCAGGCTCGATAATTTGTAGCAGGTCGAACCCAGGCTAGACAATTTGTAGCTGGTCGAACCCAGACTAGACAATTTGGAGCTGATCGACCCAGGCTAGACAATTTGGAGCTGGTTGAACCCAGGCTAGACAATTTGTAGCAGGTCGAACCCAGGCTAGACAATTTGTAGCAGGTCGAACCCAGGCTCGATAATTTGTAGCAGGTCGAACCCAGGCTAGACAATTTGTAGCAGGTCGAACCCAGGCTCGATAATTTGTAGCAGGTCGAACCCAGGCTAGACAATTTGTAGCTGGTCGACCCAGGCTAGACAATTTGGAGCTGGTTGAACCCAGGCTAGACAATTTGGAGCTGGTTGAACCCAGGCTTGACAATTTGTAGCAGGTCGAACCCAGGCTAGACAATTTGGAGCTGGTCGACCCAGGCTGGACAATTTGTAGCAGGTCGAACCCAGGCTAGACAATTTGGAGCTGGTTGAACCCAGGCTAGACAATTTGTAGCAGGTCGAACCCAGGCTAGACAATTTGGAGCTGGTTGAACAACCCAGGCGTGACAATTTGTAGCAGGTCGAACCCAGGCTAGACAATTTGGAGCTGTTTGAACCCAGGCTGTACAATTTGTAGCAGGTCAAACCCAGGCTAGACAATTTGGAGCTGGTCGACCCAGGCTGGACAATTTGTAGCAGGTCGAACCCAGGCTAGACAATTTGGAGCTGGTTGAACCCAGGCTAGACAATATGTAGCAGGTCGAACACAGGCTAGACAATTTGGAGCTGGTCGACCCAGGCTAGACAATTTGGAGCTGCTTGAACCCAGGCTAGACAATTTGTAGCAGGTCGAACCCAGGCTAGACAATTTGGAGCTGGTTGAACCCAGGCTAGACAATTTGTAGCAGGTCGAACGCAGGCTAGACAATTTGGAGCTGGTCGACCCAAGCTAGACAATTTGGAGCTGGTTGAACCCAGGCTAGACAATTTGGAGCTGGTCGACCCAAGCTAGACAATTTGGAGCTGGTCGACCCAAGCTAGACAATTTTGAGCTGGTCGACCCAGGCTGGACAATTTGTCGCAGGTCGAACCCAGGCTAGGCAATTTGGAGCTGGTTGAACCCAGGCTGGACAATTTGTAGCAGGTCGAACCCAGACTAGACAATTTGGAGCTGATCGACCCAGGCTAGACAATTTGGAGCTGGTTGAACCCAGGCTAGACAATTTGTAGCAGGTCGAACCCAGGCTAGACAATTTGTAGCAGGTCGAACCCAGGCTCGATAATTTGTAGCAGGTCGAACCCAGGCTAGACAATTTGTAGCAGGTCGAACCCAGGCTCGATAATTTGTAGCAGGTCGAACCCAGGCTAGACAATTTGTAGCTGGTCGACCCAGGCTAGACAATTTGGAGCTGGTTGAACCCAGGCTAGACAATTTGGAGCTGGTTGAACCCAGGCTTGACAATTTGTAGCAGGTCGAACCCAGGCTAGACAATTTGGAGCTGGTCGACCCAGGCTGGACAATTTGTAGCAGGTCGAACCCAGGCTAGACAATTTGGAGCTGGTTGAACCCAGGCTAGACAATTTGTAGCAGGTCGAACGCAGGCTAGACAATTTGGAGCTGGTCGACCCAGGCTAGACAATTTGGAGCTGGTTTAACCCAGGCTAGACAATTTGGAGCTGGTTGGACCCAGGCTTGACAATTTGTAGCAGGTCGAACCCAGGCTAGACAATTTGGAGCTGTTTGAACCCAGGCTGGACAATTTGTCGCAGGTCGAACCCAGGCTAGACAATTTTGAGCTGGTCGACCCAGGCTGGACAATTTGTAGCAGGTCGAACCCAGGCTAGACAATTTGGAGCTGGTTGAACCCAGGCTAGACAATTTGTAGCAGGTCGAACGCAGGCTAGACAATTTGGAGCTGGTCGACCCAGGCTAGACAATTTGTAGCAGGTCGAACCCCAGGCTAGACAATTTGTAGCAGGTCGAACCCAGGCTAGACAATTTGGAGCTGGTTGAACCCAGGCTAGACAATTTGTAGCAGGTCGAACCCAGGCTAGACAATTTGTAGCAGGTCGAACGCAGGCTAGACAATTTGGAGCTGGTCGACCCAGGCTAGACAATTTGGAGCTGGTTGAACCCAGGCTGGACAATTTGTCGCAGGTCGAACCCAGGCTAGGCAATTTGGAGCTGGTTGAACCCAGGCTGGACAATTTGTAGCAGGTCGAACCCAGACTAGACAATTTGGAGCTGGTCGACCCAGGCTAGACAATTTGGAGCTGGTTGAACCCAGGTTAGACAATTTGTAGCTGGTTGAACCCAGGCTAGACAATTTGTAGCAGGTCAAACCCAGGCGACAATTTGTAGCAGGTCGAACCCAGGCTAGGCAATTTGGAGCTGGTTGAACCCAGGCTGGACAATTTGTAGCAGGTCGAACCCAGACTAGACAATTTGGAGCTGGTCGCCCAGGCTAGACAATTTGGAGCTGGTCGAACCCAGGCTATACAATTTGTAGCAGGTCAAACCCAGGCGACAATTTGTAGCAGGTCGAACCCAGGCAAGACAATTTGTAGCAGGTCGAACCCAGGCTCGATAATTTGTGGCAGGTCAAACCCAGGCTAGACAATTTGTACCTGGTTGAACCCAGGCTAGACAATTTGTACCTGGTTGAACCCAGGCTAGTCAATTTGTAGCTGGTCGAACATAGGCTAAACAGATTAGAGGTGAGTGTACATACCTGTAGGCCATCTTGTCGGCCGGTCATCTCCTGGCAGACCTTCAGCTCTTCTCGTCTGTTTCCTCTCTCTCGTTCCTGTGATACATCTCTGCGACGCTCCACTTTCTCGTTACACCATCTTCCCTGTCACCCACCACACCAACCAATGTGATTACAGTACTTCGTTACAACAGCACTCGTCACCACTACACCACGCGGCAATGAATAAACCGACAACATTAATTCTTTCTCTGTCCCATCCCCACCATTGTTCCTCATAATCAGATAATGCTGAAGTCACGGGAGAAGAAGTGGTATCAGCTGTGAAGTCCTGACGCCGATGAGACCTGAAAACCTGTGGTTTGTTGCAGCACACGGTCGAATCCGCACTGCGAATGCCGCCATTTTGTAACCCTCTATTGCTGGGCACGACCGCCAGATATCACCAAGCACCGGCTTCCGTCTGGTTGCATCATCTCATGGCAGCGGCTGCACACCTCCCCACCACCCCCGACCCTGTTCTGTACACCTATTTTTGTTGCATTTTAACGGTGGCACCTGTTTGTTCAGGAAGTTGTGCTCCAGGTATGAATCCACTCACTAGGCCTTACGCCTCTTCCTTCTTGATCAATGTTGGATTCCTATCCGGCTGTTAGGACAAACATTGCTTTATTGTCCACGTGTGTACCGCAGGTGCAGGTTTTGCTGTCTGGTAGTATAGTGTGCAACAAGGCCCAGTTTTCTGCTCGGTTATTTTTATTCCACCTCGTTCCGATGTACAGGTGAACACACTTTTCATGGTTTCACACAAATCGATAGTTCATTTGTTATCCGTGTAGATATATTCAGAGCGGAGTTTGACCGGTCATGTGATGATTCCTACCAGGTACTTGTTATGTATTGTTCTCGTTTAAAGGTTCCATCACTTGTGGTAGGCCTACACACAAATAAAAATAACAATCCCATTATTCAGTTATTGTAATTGTATTTTTCGCTCCCTGCAGCTTGAATGGTCCAAGGTTATCCCTCGGATTTGGTTTCTGTAATTACATTCGTAAATCCTCAGCCTTTTACAAACGCATTTACTGGTGTATTTCATTTAATA
Source organism: Myxine glutinosa (assembly GCF_964187855.1). Classification (NCBI taxonomy): domain Eukaryota; kingdom Metazoa; phylum Chordata; class Myxini; order Myxiniformes; family Myxinidae; genus Myxine; species Myxine glutinosa. The sequence continues at coordinate 117,543,805 of NC_136265.1, forward strand.
TCAGTGAATCATCATGCCAGGCCGTGGCCTAACACCGTGTCGGATCCAGGCCGTGGCCTAACACCGTGTCGAGCCCAGGCCTTGACCTAACCGCGTGTTCGACCCAGGTCTTGGCCTAACCGCATGTCGGATCCAGGTCTTAGCCGAACACCTTGTCCGATCCAGGCCATGGCCTAACACCGTGTCGGACCCAGGCCATGGCCTAACACCGTGTCGGACCCAGGCCATGGCCTAACACCGTGTCGGATCCAGGCTTTGGCTTAACACCGTGTCGGACCCAGGTCTTGGCCTAACCGCATGTTGGACCCAGGCCATGGCCTAACACCGTGTCGGACCCAGGCCATGGCCTAACACCGTGTCGGACCCAGGCCTTGGCCTAACCCCAAATTTATTTCAGAATTGATGTTGAAGAATTTGGTTTTTATATCACACGTGACTGCTGTTAGTCATTCCACCAAGGATTATGAGACAATCCGACAAACCAGGAAATGAAACCTGTGCACAGTTGGGATGAAATAAGATGATTGAATCATGGTCGATAATTATATCAAAGATTTTAATTACTTGAACATGTTTGTAAAACCTCCAAGGTGTTTTCAGTGATTTTTAAGGCCTATTTATTTATTCTGGTAACGCCTTCAAACTTGAAAATGCATTATTTTATATATTTATTGATTAAATATCCATCAGTTTTATGTTTTTCTTTACATGACTCCGAATTGCTGTTGTTATTATGTTCACTGCTCTGAGTAGTTCACAGAGTGAGTATCCAATAAGAATGTGACGTCAAAGCAAACTTGATGACGTGTTTGTGATGAACACAATCTCCATGTAAATAGGATTGAAAATGTTTTTTTCTTTTTTTTCTTTCTGAAATACGAACCCGGAACCAAACTCGCGCTGAAGAGTAATTTCATAAAAGAGTTTATTATATTCGCCTTTGGCATGCGCTGTTGCAGACCGGGCAAGCTTTACTCTGCCGTAGGTAGAGGAGTACTTTGAGAACATCCATCTTTTCATTCATCATTCCAAAGGACCATGAAAGTTGGAGAGGAGGTGAGGGAATGGGGGTGAGGTGGGAGGGAATGGGGGTGAGGTGGGAGAGAAATGGGGGTGAGGTGGGGGGGGAAATAGGGGTGAGGTGGGAGGGAAATGGGGGTGAGGTGGAGGGGAAATGGGGGTGAGGTGGGAGGGAATGGGGGTGAGGTGGGAGGGAATGGGGGTGAGGTGGGAGAGAAATGGGGGTGAGGTGGGGGGGGAAATAGGGGTGAGGTGGGGGGAAATGGGGGTGAGGTGGAGGGGAAATGGGGGTGAGGTGGGAGGGAATGGGGGTGAGGTGGGAGGGAATGGGGGTGAGGTGGATGGGAAATGGGGGTGAGGTGGAGGGGAAATGGGGGTGAGGTGGAGGGGAAATAGGGGTGAGGTGGAGGGGAAATAGGGGTGAGGTGGAGGGGAAATAGGGGTGAGGTGGGGGGAAATGGGGGTGAGGTGGGAGGGAATGGGGGTGAGGTGGAGGGGAAATGGGGGTGAGGTGGGAGAGAAATGGGGGTGAGGTGGGAGAGAAATGGGGGTGAGGTGGGAGGGAATGGGGGTGAGGTGGGAGGGAATGGGGGTGAGGTGGATGGGAAATGGGGGTGAGGTGGAGGGGAAATGGGGGTGAGGTGGAGGGGAAATAGGGGTGAGGTGGGGGGAAATGGGGGTGAGGTGGAGGGGAAATGGGGGTGAGGTGGGAGGGAATGGGGGTGAGGTGGAGGGGAAATGGGGGTGAGGTGGAGGGGAAATGGGGGTGAGGTGGAGGGGAAATGGGGGTGAGGTGGAGGGGAAATGGGGGTGAGGTGGAGGGGAAATGGGGGTGAGGTGGAGGGGAAATGGGGGTGAGGTGGAGGGGAAATGGGGGTGAGGTGGAGGGGAAATGGGGGTGAGGTGGAGGGGAAATGCGGGTGAGGTGGAGGGGAAATGGGGGTGAGGTGGAGGGGAAATGGGGGTGAGGTGGAGGGGAAATGGGGGTGAGGTGGAGGGGAAATGGGGGTGAGGTGGAGGGGAAATGGGGGTGAGGTGGAGGGGAAATGCGGGTGAGGTGGAGGGGAAATGGGGGTGAGGTGGAGGGGAAATGGGGGTGAGGTGGAGGGGAAATGGGGGTGAGGTGGAGGGGAAATGGGGGTGAGGTGGAGGGGAAATGGGGGTGAGGTGGAGGGGAAATGCGGGTGAGGTGGAGGGGAAATGGGGGTGAGGTGGAGGGGAAATGGGGGTGAGGTGGAGGGGAAATGGGGGTGAGGTGGAGGGGAAATGGGGGTGAGGTGGAGGGGAAATGGGGGTGAGGTGGAGGGGAAATGCGGGTGAGGTGGAGGGGAAATAGGGGTGAGGTGCGGGGAAATGGGGGTGAGGTGTGAGGGAAATGGGGGTGAGGTGGAGGGGAAATGGGGGTGAGGTGGAGGGGAAATGGGGGTGAGGTGGAGGGGAAATGGGGGTGAGGTGGAGGGGAAATGGGGGTGAGGTGGAGGGGAAATGGGGGTGAGGTGGAGGGGAAATGGGGGTGAGGTGGAGGGGAAATGGGGGTGAGGTGGAGGGGAAATGGGGGTGAGGTGGAGGGGAAATGGGGGTGAGGTGGAGGGGAAATGGGGGTGAGGTGGAGGGGAAATGGGGGTGAGGTGGAGGGGAAATGGGGGTGAGGTGGAGGGGAAATGCGGGTGAGGTGGAGGGGAAATGGGGGTGAGGTGGAGGGGAAATGGGGGTGAGGTGGAGGGGAAATGGGGGTGAGGTGGAGGGGAATGGGGGTGAGGTGGAGGGGAAATGGGGGTGAGGTGGAGGGGAAATGCGGGTGAGGTGGAGGGGAAATAGGGGTGAGGTGCGGGGAAATGGGGGTGAGGTGTGAGGGAAATGGGGGTGAGGTGGGGGGGAAATGGGGGTGAGGTGGGAGGGAAATGGGGGTGAGGTGGGAGGGAAATGGGGGTGAGGTGGGAGGGAAATGGGGGCGAGGTGGGAGGGAAATGGGGGTGAGGTGGGAGGGAAATGGGGGTGAGGTGGGAGAAATGGGGGTGAGGTGGGAGGGAAATGGGGGTGAGGTGGGAGGGAAATGGGGGTGGAGTGGGAGGGGGGTGTAGATTCACCTTCCCTTGGTGTTCTCCCATCTCTACCCACAGCTTAACTTGGGTTCGGTTTAACTAGTTAAATCAACATTAACTTCCCAACCTTTCTTGCTGTCAGTCATTGTGTGAGACCGACCTGAGATGCTTTTCCCTCGTGAGCTGCTGATTGATTTAGACCATCATAGTTGGAGATCCTTGAAGGGGAATGACCCTCATGCATGACACCTTTCATTATGTTCTCTGGTACAACCATAGGACAGTAGGTGTGAAGGCCTTTTTTTGAGTAAGAAACCTCGATGTTGAAGACCCCGGAGCCAGAAACTGCCTCCATCTTGCTGTCCTGGCTCGTCCGTGTTATTATGGAGCGCTGTATATTCGCAGCTGTACAAAACGCCTTTGTGTCCAACTGTATGTTTTGTTGTAAAATAAAAACAGCTGTGGTTCGTGAATACCGGTCATTGGTCTCTGGTTGTTGTGGTTGTGTCCCGTGACTTTTGCCCACTTACATTTCGAGGTTCCCAGACCTGAATGCAACACGTTTATTTAATTTGTTGGCCCAAAGTAAGGAGCCATATCGGTCAGAATTGTGACTCGTGAGGAGGTGCTGTGCACCCACAACCCCACAGGTACTGAGATTCTTGGGATGGGGGGTCAGGGGAATAGTCTCCTCGGGGCCGCCTTACCTGTAATACTTACCCTTTGAATTTGGAATACACCATCAAATGGGTCCAAGGGAACAATATTATTTGTGTGAAAAACAACAATTATTTACTTTGTTTTCACCGCCTTGCCTGATATAATTTGGCAGAACAAGGCCCTGCTGTCGATGCACTGATGGGGAATAATGGGACACCGGAAGCACACACGGCCATTGTGTGGCGATGCCCTCCCTGGGGTGACCTTTGTGAAGCATTATTGAAGTACTCGTTTACATTATTGAAGTACCATGGACATAAACCAATGCATGGCAGAGTGGCCAGACGGAAGCCAAACAGTTCAATCTTGGTTTCATCAGACCACAGAATCTTGTTTCTCACAGTCTGAGAGTCCTATAGGTGCTTTTTGCAAACTCCAAGCGGGCTTTCATGTGTCTTTCACTGAGGAGAGGCTTCCGTCTGACCACTCTGCCATAAAGCCCAGATTTGTGGAGTGTTGCAGTGATGGTTGTCGTTCTGGAAGTTTCTCCCATCTCCACACAGGATCTCTGGCGCTCAGCCAGAGTGACCATCGGTTTCTTGGTCACCTCTCTTACCAAGGCCCTTCTCCCCCGATTGCTGAGTTTGGCCGGGCGGCCAGCTCTAGGAAGAGTCCTGGTTGTTCCAAACTTCTTCCATTTAAGAATTATGGAGGCCACTGCGCTCTTGGGAACCTTCAATGCAGCAGAGATTTTTTTTGTAGGCTTCCCCAGATCTGTGCATCGACACAATCCTGTCTCTGAGCTCTGCAGGCAGTTCCTTTGACCTCATGGCTAGGTTTTTGCTCTGATATGCATTGTCAGCTGTGAGTCCTTATATAGACAGGTGTGTGTCTTTCCAAATCATGTCCAATCAATCGAATTTACCACAGGTGGACTCCAATCAAGGTGTAGAAACATCTCAAAGATGATCAAGAGAAATGAGAGGCACCTGAGCTAAATTTCAAGTGTCATAGCAAAGGGTCTGAATACTTATGTCAATGTGATATTTCAGTTTTTTCTTTTTAATAAATTTGCAAAACTTTCTAAAATCCTGTTTTCTCTTTGTCATTATGGGGTATTGAGTGTAGATTGATGAGGGAAAAAATGAATTTAAACGATTTCAGCACAAGACTGCAACATAACAAAATGTGAAAAAAGTGAAGGGGTCTGAATACTTTCTGAATGCACTGTACATCGCACCTCGCACAATGCACACAATCATCCATGCATACTCAAGTTACTTACAGGTCCTTCCCAAATCCCTGTACCCCAACATCTCCAATCCTTCTAGGTTCCAATCTAATTCCAATTTGAACCTATCTCCTGTTTCTGCTGCCACTACGTGTCCAGGGAGACCATTCCATGCTTTAACTACTCTGAGTAAAAGACCTCTGCATAATTATCATCTTAACTTTCCTGTTCCTTACTCTCAGGTTGTGGTACCTGGTCCAATCACTCTCTATTCTGCTGAAGAACTCTTCTGCACTTATTTTGTCCCTCTACACTTCATTATCTTAAACGTCTCGACCCTCACTACCCTCTCACCACTGCATCTATTTGTTATCCTCTCACCACTGCCTGGCCCACAGCCCCCCACACCCCACTCCCCCACACCCCCGGGCCCACAACTCCCACCCCCCCCCCCCCCCACCCAAGCCCTCCCCCTTCCACAGATCTTCCGACGTCCCTGTTCTCTACTGTTGTTGTGCTTGTGTGCTTCCCACTCTCTCCGCTTCTTGTTTCCTGCTCCCTTCATTGTATGTTTTATGTGTCTGTGCATGTTTTCATGTTTAATGTGCTGGCTCTTAGACGAGCCTCGATTCTGTATACAATAAATAAATAAAAACTACATATATATATATATATATATATATATATATATATATATATATATATATATATATATATATATATATATATATATATATATACGTATATATTATATATAGATATATAGATATATATATATATATATACGTATATATTATATATAGATATATAGATATATATATATATATATACGTATATATTATATATAGATATATAGATATATATATATATATATACGTATATATTATATATATATATAGATATATAGATATATAGATATATATATATTCTATATATATTGTTACAGACACGACTTTGATGTTATGGTGGGCCGAGCGGAATGGCCGCCGTGTCCGCACAAGTTACCCGATTATACTCGAACGTTGCCGAGTCGCGCTACGCTGAATCAATGATGGAAAAGGACACAACGGCTGGGATTAAAATGACACGACACCAAGGGTTCAGTTCTCAAGACCTCCGGAGGAGGTTATATTAGGGCGGAAGGTCAGATTACAACGACAAGAGGGACAGCATAGAAAGGCAGGCACTTAGACACACTCTTATATTAGCCCCGACAGACGACAGATAAATGGGACAAAAACTGACTCACACGGGGATTGATGGCAAGGAAAGCGGGTATCGATGGCTCAAGGTGCACTCTTGGCTCAAGGACAGAATCGACCCGGTCCGGTCCAATGATGCGGGGAGGTCGCTCTCAGCGCTGGAAGGTCGTGACTTGTCTTCTTCAGTCGGGGGCGCATCTCTCGTCACGTCCGGTAAGTCGCCGCGTATATCCGGCGGGGAGTGACACGCCCTCGGCTCGTTAGCTCCGCCCCAGATGGAATCGGTCCGCCCTTGTTATTGGGTGCGGGGGGGTTACCAGGCTCCGCCCTTGACGAGGAGCTGACAGGGAGCCCCTTCGTGGTAACCCCGTCGGAGCGCATGGTAAATGGCGGCTAACCGAGCCGGTGTGAGGACGCACACTCCCCCCGCGCCGCGCCGTTGTTGTAGTTGTTGTTGTAGTTGTTGTTTGGGGAAGAAGATGGGAGGAGGTATGGGAAGGTCCTAAACTCACTACTGGTGCCATATAATCACATTCTGGTGCAACGAAGAGTCAGAATTAATGGAAACGAGTCCTTAACTGACATAGACTAAGAATAACTAGCAAGATGTCCGAAAGTTGTCTACGTGAGATGCGGTGGACCTGGGCACGACATTTAATGGGGGAAAAAGGGGAAGGTCGGTTCTACAGAGTGTTATTTACAGGCAATGGGACTAGGGAATGGGGGATTGGGGATAGTTGGGGAGTATTGGGGAAATAGGGGAGTATTTACAAGCGGATATTGAGGCCAAGTCCCATATCCGCAACATTGCACCCTTCTCTACCCTCGGGGCGTCCCGACCCGATAAATTTTTACCTATTTTAGTGTGGCACTCAGATGTAGTTCCCTCTACTATTAACTCTACCCTGAGTGCGACAGTTTTACAGATATTCACAAATGAGTAAATATGTCCCCCTGCGACGTTGCACCCTTCTCCTCACAGAAACACACCCACAGGATAACCGAATCCGGAAAGAATTCGCAAACTAAACATACAGCCGGTAGGGAGCATTATTTACAAGACTACGCTGATATTTACACTACGATCCAGGACCTGTTTTGGAGGAACACATGCAGATGTTATGCATAGAGAGAGCACGCATGCCAGCATCGATACACCAACCCACGAGTGCTCTGTGGCCTTATGGCCTTTAATAATGTGCAGAGCACCCCTTCCAAGCATCAAAAGCACCACCCCATCATGTACAGTCAGCACCATCCGGTGCACCAATAAAGTGTCTATAAATCACCGGTGGTGTCGCAGCCGGCCGATGTTCTGCCGCTGGTCTTGCCTTCGTGTGGTGCACTTGGCCTTCGTACTTCTTTCAAAAATAAAGAAAGGCGCCAACCGCGTCCATTTCTCTATTGTGGCCGTCAGGGGGCCAACTGTTAGTGGTTCACCTTGTATGGCATAGGTGCCACGTTGACCCATAGGTCCATCCATGGGTGGTGCTTGGCCGCAAAAGAACTGCGGTCCATTGTGGGTGGCCACAAACATTGCGGTCCATATGGTGTATCGATCCAGGCAGCAAGCAGCGAAAGTGCAGGCCCACAACTGCGGATCCAGCACCTCTCTCTCCTCTCTCTCTGCCCCAAAGCCAGATCCTCGGAGGTGGGAGACAAAAGAAGCAGACAAGTGAGTAAGGTGGTAAGGGCGCAAAAGTGCACGCAATATAAGATGATGCACACTGGGGGCACATGGGAACCAGGTGAGACAGGTACGTTCCTACCGTACGCCCCCCCCCCCCCCCACCAGGTAACCTACATGGCCCCTCCCTTACCCCTTACTGTATCCACAAAACACAACACTACCCATAAACATCTATTTTACAAATCAACAAACATCCCTACTGTCTTCCCCGTTCCTCCCATATACCAAATTCGTCTTCTCTCCCTCCTAACCAATCAAATTTGCCATTTTCAACTCTCATCAAAATTTGCCATCTCCAACTGAACATCATAATTTGCTATCACCAATTCATCATCAGTCCCTCCTAGGGAGGGAGAGATGGAATCACCCCAATGTCTCATCCACGTCGTGATGCGTCTCACAAATCCAACAGCAGTCCTTACTTCCTGCAACACAAAACAAAGAAAACACAGGTGTGGAGTCATCATCATCACCTCAGGTAAGTGGCTGCGTATGGTGCGACAGGTTCATCAATCCTAACTATTTCCTAAATGACTTTAACAACTTTACACTACCCGGGGTCTTTCTCCGGCCAAACCATTGGCCCTCTTACTCTATGGGTTCTAAAAACCAATTCCCATTGGCCAAACTGTGGTGCTTTCCAATTTGGGGTCTCACTCCCCCGATTCATCTCCCGGTGCCCTCGCACAATTTCTGGGCTGTGGCGTGTACCTCTCCCAGCGGGTCTACCCACCTGCACACCTCCACCACTGCAGTTGCCTCCGAGCTTACCTGCTCCTTACCCTAACCTAACTACCTGGGGAAGGCCCTCTGGCGCTCTCCCCACTCGGTGCCCTCTCTGGCACTGGGCTACCCGGGTCCGTCCTCCGGATCCTCGGGCCCCATCCACAACTCTACCGGCTCCCAGAGCCCACCTGCGGCCTCACCTGGCCGACATCCTCACAGTGGTGGAGTGCCCAACCAACTACACACACTAACAGGCTACACGCCCAGCCATTTCCACAACACTAATGCACCCATCCAAATACCATTCTGTCGCCCGCACCACAGATGCCAATATCCAACCACAATTTACCTATACCCTCTACCTAACACTTACACTACCCGCCCCAGGTATCTGTGATGGGGGTCCACTCTTCCCCCATTCACACCTTCGCACCATGCACACCACTCCGTACCACTTACTCCAACTCTCTCCACACACCTGTACTTGCACACCTGTGCTCTCACTCTTGGTGCCGCCTGCACCCTTCTCTCCCCAAGCGCATTCGCGCTGATCCACACACTCACTACTCATACACTGCTCCACACACCTGTCCAGTTGCACACCTGTGCAATCACACCTGTTCAATTCTCACACAGCATCATCTCATCTAACTACTCCCCTCTGAAACTTGCGCTTCCCAGTCGTCCCTTTAAACTATTGCGCTCCCACGTCATTATCATCCACTCTAATCTACCTGCGTCCCCACTACAGGTATCAGTCACTAACTAAACTTAACGTTACCTAATGTCAATCTCTTCTAGATCCCTACAATATAACCTAACCCACCCGGGCTAGTTTTCACTGCCATACACCCCATAAGCTATTGCTCCTTTGCCCCCACATGGGAAGGGTGGCAGGGATGCCACCCTTACCCACCGGGTCCATCGCTCACTACCAATTTTGCACATCAAATTTCAACAAATTAAAAATTTGCCAATCATTACTCATCATCTGCCAATCACTACTGCCAATCCCTTGCCAATCATCAAATTTTGTTTTTCTCTAATTTTGGGTCCAAAACACTAACCTCATCACCCAGTCTACTCACTAATGCCTCTCGGTGCGCCAATTCCTGTCCAAAGCCCGGCTTCGTAAAGCCAAGCCATGAATGCGGGTTGTTCTGTGCCAGCGGCTGGATGCGTCCGGCATTCGGTGCAGGGACGGGGGCTTACCCGTGCCGAGATCCCACGCACCATCTCGGCGTGGAGCCATCCAATGTCCCGATCTCGACCTGCCGGACTGCCTCAACAAAAAGTGGTCGCCATGACGACCCTTTCTATCGGGCTGCCCGCTCCGCCTAGTGGAGCACGGACGCGGCCGTTCAAAGCGAGGCCCAGCACGCACCGAGGGCCCGATTCGGCTAAAAGTCGACCTAACCTCTAACCCGTGTAACGTCGATGCTTCACCTGCATGCTTACACCCCGCAGCCCGTTCCTTGCTCACACATCCAGCCGTTTCCATGCTCCTCGTACCTTTCCTTACACACCCAGGTACACCCATTCCACTCACAGCCTTGGTCACACACCTGACCACCAAACACTTTGGCACACATTCGTTGGTAGCACACCTCACCAACACACCTCTTCGCACCCCCTCCTCGGTCACCTCCTCTGTGACAATCACAGGTGTGCTCTCATTCGCACACCCAACCACGTGCCTCACTACCAATTCCAGCGTGCATTCCCACTCACGCTCTACCATTCCAGGTGTGCATCCTTCCATCCCAGGTGTACATCCTCGCTCACCTGTCACAACCAACTCACTCTCCTTGTCACTCTCACTACTCTCACCACCACTCTTGACAACGCACTCACCCTTACTCTTGACAGCGCACTCTTTCCCCATGCACCTGTCCGTTACACACCTTTCTCGCGCACACTCTCCCGTTACACCCTCTGTAACACTCACCACAGGTGTGCATTCTTCCTTACTTTTGACAGCGCACTCTTTCCCCATGCACCTGTCCGTCACACACCTTTCTCGCGCACACTCTCCCGTTACATCCTCTGTAACACTCACCACACCGCGCTTCCATGTGCTCCCTCGCACACGCGCTACGACCGACTCACTCTCGCCAGCACCCTCACTCCTTGGCACGCACTTTTTCCTCACACACCCCAGAGTCGGACTTCCTCGCACACCTCCTTTTTCGCACACCAGACCTGTCGCACCCTTCACCAACGGCCTCTCACGAACACCCGGGTCCATATCGACCCCCAAGCTTCTTAAATCACCTGGCGCATCATACGCACGACCATATTGGTCACCACTTACACCGGGTCCTCTTCCTCTTCGCTTCTCCTCCATCACCTGCGAATCCCTCATCCGGTTAATGAGCACATCATCACGATCCAGACACAGACTTTGGACCAATTCTTTTATCCCCTCTTTTATCTCTTTCTTATCCTCTCTCCGTCGCTTCTTAATTTCGCTCACCCCTTCTTCCACTTCTTCTAATTTCTGCTTCACCTCTTTTATTCCCCGGTACGTCTCCTCAAGCTCGTCCTCCAAGGCTACCTTGACCGTTTCCATGTGCGTCCTCACCTGCCGGTCCTTCGTCTCCATTACCTCTATCACCTCGTCCAGCCTCGTTGTCAGTCCCTCACGTACCATCTGACATTCCCTCTTCGTCGCTACCAAGTCATCTTTTAGTTCTTTCTGTGTCGCTTTTAAACCTCCTAATACCGCAGTGTTCCTTTGAACCTGCTCCACTAACTCCGTCTGTCCCACCGTCAGCTGCTCCACCTCCTGCGTCAGGTCCTCTATGCCCCCTTGTAACTTTACAGTCCCCTTTCTCACCTCCTTCTCCATGTGCTCCTTACAGTGCCTCACCTCCTCGCGCACTCCTCCGACCTCCTCACTCACTCCTCTTCTGATCTCCTCTCCCATCACTTGCATCTCCTGCCCAGATGCCACCCTCATCTGCTCCATTTCCTCCCTGTGAGCATCCAGTTTGGTTTCTACCCCCATTCTGACCCCCTCTATCTGCTGCCCCATTTGGTTAACTTCCCTTTCCGCTTGGTCCCTCATGTCCCTCAATTTGCCTTCCATACTGTTTTCTAACCCCATTAACCCATTTTTCACCCCCTCTATCTGATTCTCCTGGGCAGCCATTCTATTTTCTACCCCCTCTAACCCCTCTTGCATCCCTTCCATTTGATTCTCTTGAGCGGCCATTCTGTTTTCTACCCCCATTAACCCATTTCTCACCTCTTTTATCCCGTTGTCTAACCCCTCAAATTTGTCGTCTAACTTCCCAAATTTCTTGTCTAAACCCTTAAAATTATTGTCTAACCCCTCACCGGTACCCCTCGCTTCGTCCCTCATTACCCCCATTTGCTCACTCTGAGCCTCTATCCGGTTCCCCATTACCCCCATTTGGTTTCCCATTACCCCCATTTTTGCTTCTAGCCTCTCCATAAGGGCCCCCATTTGCAGGAGGAAAAGGTTCGAATCCACCAGGGGCGCTGCCACGGTCGCGGGCGTGGGCGCCGTGGCCATGTGCGAGGCGCCATTTCGCGCGCCCGCCATGTCGGGCGCAACGACGCTAATTTGTGCGTCTGCTACCCTCGCTGCTTCGCTCTCCTCGCGTCCCTCTATTTGGTCCTGGACCGACCCTGCCTCACTCTCCTCTACCGGAACCCAGCTGTCTTGATCCGCCATAGCGCGACTTTCAAAATTCGGGTTTTTATATTTTGTAAAACACAATCAAATTTCGCCTTTATAATTTCGAGCGCGTAAACGCGCTCCGGGTCCAATCTCACTCCTCGACACCAATTGTTACAGACACGACTTTGATGTTATGGTGGGCCGAGCGGAATGGCCGCCGTGTCTGCACAAGTTACCCGATTATACTCGAACCTTGTCCGAGTCGCGCTATGCTAGGTCAATGAAGGAAAAGGACACAACGGCTGGGATTAAAATGACACGACACCAAGGGTTCAGTTCTCAAGACCTCCGGAGGAGGTTATATTAGGGCGGAAGGTCAGATTACAACGACAAGAGGGACAGCATAGAAAGGCAGGCACTTAGACACACTCTTATATTAGCCCCGACAGACGACAGATAAACGGGACAAAAACTGACTCACACGGGGATTGATGGCAAGGAAAGCGGGTATCGATGGCTCAAGGTGCACTCTTGGCTCAAGGACAGAATCGACCCGGTCCGGTCCAATGATGCGGGGAGGTCGCTCTCAGCGCTGGAAGGTCGTGACTTGTCTTCTTCAGTCGGGGGCGCATCTCTCGTCACGTCCGGTAAGTCGCCGCGTATATCCGGCGGGGAGTGACACGCCCTCGGCTCGTTAGCTCCGCCCCAGATGGAATCGGTCCGCCCTTGTTATTGGGTGCGGGGGGGTTACCAGGCTCCGCCCTTGACGAGGAGCTGACAGGGAGCCCCTTCGTGGTAACCCCGTCGGAGCGCATGGTCAATGGCGGCTAACCGAGCCGGTGTGAGGACGCACACTCCCCCTGCGCCGCGCCGTTGTTGTAGTTGTTGTTGTAGTTGTTGTTTGGGGAAGAAGATGGGAGGAGGTATGGGAAGGTCCTAAACTCACTACTGGTGCCATATAATCACATTCTGGTGCAACGAAGAGTCAGAATTAATGGAAACGAGTCCTTAACTGACATAGACTAAGAATAACTAGCAAGATGTCCGAAAGTTGTCTACGTGAGATGCGGTGGACCTGGGCACGACATTTAATGGGGGAAAAAGGGGAAGGTCGGTTCTACAGAGTGTTATTTACAGGCAATGGGACTAGGGAATGGGGGATTGGGGATAGTTGGGGAGTATTGGGGAAATAGGGGAGTATTTACAAGCGGATATTGAGGCCAAGTCCCATATCCGCAACAATATAAAAGCAAGTGTTTGTTTGTTTGTCTGCACGCGCGAATCTCCTGAATGGTGGGAGATAGGAGGAAACTTCTAAAACAAAAAATTTCGGAACGGGCCCCGGGAAGGTTTTAGGCTAGGTGGCAAGACCGGTCGAGGCCGCCTCGGCCGAACTGGGCCCATTTCGCAATTAAACGCTGAGCTGAATTATAGACGTCAATCTTCTTCGGCCGTGGGTAAAGGCTTAATTATAGTAGTAAATTCATTCAAAAATAACCAAAAATGTTGGGCCGGGCCCCGGGAAGGTTATAGGCTTGGTGGTGAGACCGGTCGAGGCCCACCTCGGCCGAGCTGGGCCCATTTCGCAATTAAAAGCTAAGCTGAATTATAGTGGTCAATCTTCTTCGGCCACGAGTAAAGGCTTAATTATAGTAGTAAATTCATTCAAAAAGAACCAAAAATGTTGGGCCGGGCCCCGGGAAGGTTATAGGCTTGGTGGCGAGACTGGTCGAGGCCCACCTCGGCCGAGCTGGGCCCATTTCGCAATTAAAAGCTGAGCTGAATTATCGTAGTCAATCTTCTTCGGCCGCGCGTAAAGGCTTAATTATAGTAGTAAATTCATTCAAAAAGAACCAAAAATGTCGGGACGGGCCCTGGGAAGGTTATAAGCTAGGTGGCGAGACCGGTCAAGGCCCACCTCGGCCGAGCTGGGCCCATTTCGCAATTAAAAGCTGAGCTGAATTATCGGTCAAATTTTTTTTTTTTTTTTTTTTTTTTTTTTTTGTATACTGAATCGAGGCTCGTGAAAGAGCTGACATTTACTTCACAAACAAATCAACCAGACAAACAAAATATATAAAAAGAGGGAGCGGAAGACAAGAGAATGGGAAGCACACAAACACTTGAGAGCACACAACATTTGAGAGCAGGGAGATGTGTGGGAGGGAGAGGGCTCGGGAGGAGGAGGCGTGGGAAGGGGTTGGGGGGTGGGGGGTGGGAGAAGTATAAAACACAAGGACACCAAGGACTTCCAGGTCAGAAGTTGGTATTTCAAAAAGTGGAATTGGGGTGAAATTATCGGGGATAGAAAAGATCAAGGTTTTGGATGGGGGAAGATAAGAGATGGTGGTGAACAGCTGTTTTAAAGACCTGGAGGGTGGAGTGGGATTGAAGAGAGTGAGGGAATTTGTTCCAGAGGCGGGAGAAAAGAGGAATGAAGGAGCGAAGGTGAGCAGAGAGTCTTGATTTTGGCAGTTTAACCATAAGAGGGTTGCAGGCAGATCTTGTACGACCTGTAGGAATATTTGCGGGACAGAGCCCAGAGAGAGCTGGGGGGGCAAGGCCAGAGAGGAGTCGGTAGAAGACGGAAAGACCACCAACCTGCCTGCGGTGAGTGAGTGAAAGGCCCTTGGAGTTAGCTTCATCGCGGGAGATTCCAATGATTCTGAATGCTTTGCTTTCAACAGCGTGAAGACGAGCTAGGTGTGAGGCAGGAGCACCAGCCCAGAGGGGAGAGCAGTATTCCATTGAGCTGCGGATGAAAGCCTTGTACGTGGTGAGGAGCTCAGGTGTGCCAAGGAAGGACTTCGCACGACGGAGGATGCCCAGTCGGCGACTGGCTTTGGAGGCCAGTTTTGAAATGTGGTTTTCCCAGGAAAGATCATGGCAGATAGTGAGACCCAAAGTTTGAGTGACAGAACTTCTTGGAGAGGATTATTCAGAAAGTAGATGGGAGGGTTGTCCAGTCGGTCTTTTCGGAGAGACATTGTAAGAGTGTGAGATTTGTCAGGATTGAAAGACATGTTCCACTTGTTTGCCCAGTCTGTGATTTTGTCCAGGTCTGCAGAGAGTGAGGAGGCTGCAGACTGTCGATCTGAGGGATGAAGAATGGAGCGACAGAGAGTAGAGTCATCAGCAAAGAGATAGAGAGGATTTTCAAGAGAGTCGGGGAGATCATTGATGAAGACCAGAAAAAGCACAGGGCCCAGAACACTGCCTTGGGGAACTCCAGCCTGAACAGGAAGAGGAGATGAGAGAAACCCATTCAGCGCCACACGTTAAATCTTCTACGGCCGCGAGTAAAAGCTGAATTATAGTAGTAAATTCATTCAAAAAGAACCAAAAATGTCGGGACGGGCCCCGGGAAGGTAATAGGCTAGGTGGCGGGGCAGGTCGAGGCCGCCTCGGCCGGGCTGGGCCAATTTCACAATTAAAAGCTGAGCTGAATTATGGTAGTCAATCTTCTTCGGCTGCGAGTAAAAGCTGAATTATCGTAGTAAATTCATTCAAAAAGAATTTAAAATGTCGGGACGGGCCCCAAGAAAGTTTTAGGCGAGGTTGCGAGGCCGGTCGAGACCACCTCGGCCGGGCTGGGCCCATTTCGCAATTAAAAGCTGAGCTGAATTATAGTCGTCAATCTTCTTCGGCTGCGGGTAAAAGCTGAATTATAGTAGTAAATTCATTCAAAAAGAACTAAAAATGTTGGGACGGCCCCGGGAAGGTTATCGGCGAGGTGGCGAGGCCGGTCAAGGCCACCTCGGCCGGGCTGTGTCCATTTCGCAATTAAAAGCTGATCTGAATTATAGTAAATCTTCTACGGCCGTGAATAAAAGCTGAATTATAGTAGTCAATCTTCTACGGCCGCGAGTAAAAGCTGAATTATAGTAGTCAATCTTCTGCGGCCGCGAGTAAAAGCTGAATTATAGTACTAAGTTCATTCAAAAAGAACCCGGGCAACGCCGGGTGCTTTCGGCTAGTATATATATATATATATTTTTGCGGATCTCTCGAAACCCGTCGACGTACAGAGGGGGGGCTAAACCCCTTTTCCCTCTCGGGTCTTCGTGTCCACGAGGCCGAGTCGCCACTCCCGCAGCGAGCGTGGAAAAGGGTATCGGGTCGATTCCACACGTACCTTTGGTACCCACGCTGCCACAAAAACGGGGACCCTGGACCTCGCACAAGCCATGCTAATCGAGTACGCCGAGTGGTTTGCATATCACGTGACTCGTGCCGTTACTTTTATTGAACCCGATTCAAGCGGCTTTATTCGTGCGATGCTTGGCCAATAGATGGAGCTGACCGGGACGATCAAATGGAAGGAAGAACAGGTTTATTTATAATGTACAGGGCGAAGAGACACAGAGCAGATGCTTAACAGTTTTAACTATATCCGGACAAAGGGCCCACTCACTCACAAGGGGAAAAGGAGGAAGAACAAGTTCACGCGTCCTGGCGCCGTTCACTCTGGACAGCTCGCCCAACGTGGCCCTTGGTTGTTCACGGCACGTGTGCTGGGAGCGCAGGCAAAGAGATCGCGCGTCTGTGGCCCGGAATGGGTCGTCCACACAGCGCGATTAATACAGGCAGCAGCAGAGCGCAGGGCACGGGGAGTTCCTGTACAGAGAGGCTATAACAAGCAATTCAATCCACTCGTGGTGGGACAACAGCGCGGATGGGGAGACTCTCACTCGTTCTGCTTCTCACCGATTCTGTCTCTCTCCGATTCTGTCGTGGGGGGCTCGGGACAGGGTTTTATATGGCCCCTCCCCGGCCTTACCCGAATGTTCCAAGCCCCTCCTCTCTTTGCCGTGGTGAGCCACTCCCCTCGAGCTCTGAGTGGCGGCTTGCTGCTTTCCGGCCACTCCCTGCAGCTCCTCCCTTCAGCCTCGCCAGACTTGTTCCAGGCCGAGCACATGGCATTCTAGCCCAATTGAGGCCTACACCTACTGGCCTGCTCAACACAAAACTAACACAGGAAAGGAGACTATGCTTACATTTACGAAGAAATAACTGAACTAAAGCGAGGCTACATGTTGCGGTGCGACTACCTACGGGGGGGGTCATCCTTTAGTCACAAAACCACAACTATATATATATATATATATATATATATATATATATATATATATATATATATATATATATATATATATATATATATATATATATATATATATATATATATATATTCATATTTTTATATATTCATATTTTTATATATATTGTTATGAATTTGGTAATGCAACATCTAGAGCTAGGTAGATCTGAATAGGTAGGTATTCGGCTGTCGTGACAGGGACTCTACATGTAATAAGTTATTGATGTTCAGGCGGTTGTCGGGGTAAGATGTATGAGTGTGGATCTACCTGGAGATTCGAGTGTTAAATAGTGAGGGATTAAAGGTAACGCCCCTGTGAGTATCACCTAGTAATCAAACCTTTGTCCATTATGGCACTGCAAACCACATAAACATTAGTTAGGTCCTTAGCGCAACATTAAATAATCCCCTTTCCCTGACAAGGACTTCGTATTAAATTGACAGGAAACCAGGTCAAAAACACCACCACAATTGGCCGCCACCGTGTACACCTCCAAAGGCCTACAAACCTGGCCGGCACGTGTTATGCCAGGACCGCAGGGTCGCGTAACGGGGGAGATGTCAGGAGTCGCGGGAGGCTTTGATTGGCTGAGGAGTGCGCAATGTGACGTCATCGGCCACCAATATAGGCGACGGTCGGACGCCATTTCAGGAGTTGAGTTGAGTTGAGTTCGTGGCAGGCACTGCAGACGCAGGCAGGCACCAGAGAGTTGAGCGGTGGTGGAGAGTTGGAGAGGACACGCCATTCCAGTCGCAGTTCGAGTGCAGTTCGGGTTGTAGGGAGTCGCAGGAGACACACGAGAGCACACCCAGTTGGCACTGAGCAGTTCGTTGGCACTTGGCTGCCAGCACTCCCGCGTCGTCGAGTCGAGTGGAGTTGAAAGGAGTCCTTCCTGTCCCTGGTCAAGTGGAGCCGCTGGCCTGCGTCGGACGCGTGGTGCTTGGAGCGAGGGGCCTCGTGGTGGGCGATCGGGCCGGAAGGAGCGGTGCTGGACACCAACAATACAAGACGACAAAGACAGATAAGCCCGATCTCCGCGTATATTTTGAACGACGGGACGTGTTATTTTCGTGATTAATCTCCCTCGTTTGTGTTTGCTGTCAGTCGTGTGGGGACGTCCCGATTTAGGTTTATTAGAATTATTAGATTTACCGGCGGGCTTTTTCACTGGCTTTACTTTTCCTAATAAACCCTTATATTACTTTTTGTACATAATATCTGAACGCAGTTTTCCTGGGTGTTTGATTTTAATAGATAAGGTTGCGGAGCCTTCGCTGCGCCCCGCCATTCCGCGCGTTGGTGTTGAACTTGAGTCCGCCATTGAGTGTTCGCCTCGGGAGTTAAAGTCTCGCAAATCGGTCATCCGTAACTGTGGTGTTAATCACGGTTACGCGACAAGTGGTGTCAGGAGTGTAGGATTTGAACCCGTCGGACAAATTTTTTGTCCGCGGCGAGACATCGACACGGTCGGACAAATTTTTTTGTCCGCGGGGAGACATCGACACGGTCGGGCGTACATTGCGCCCGACGTTCGAACGCAAAATTTTTATAGTCGAGGCGGAGAAATTTAATAATCAATCGGGCAAACGGAGCGCGATATCGCGTCTTCGTCAAATTTAAATTGTTTCAGGAATTATTAAAATAAATACGCGCGCGGGAAACAATCTTCCGGAAAGCGGATGTCGGAAATTGATGAGATGGAAGTACGCAGCGAGGCCTCCGTCAGCGTCGGGAGTGAGCCGGAAATAGGGGAATTAGATGCAGAGGTGAGCCTTGGAACCTCCCTCGTCCCGAGCACCAACTTATCCCCCTCCCCCACCGGGGAGTCGGGAGCAGTAGGAACGGCCCCGACAACCGACCAGATGTTGGGTCAATTGCTTCGAAAAATTGACGGGCTGGAAAATAAAATGAGTAAGGAATGTAGGGAAGGAATGAAGGGAATGAGTGATCGATTGGAGGAACAAATGGGACAAATGAAAAGTGGGTTGGGAAATAAAATTGATGGGTTAAAAGGGGAACTGAATGCCCAGAGTGATAAAATTGAAGGATTAAAGGAGGGATTGAAAGAACAAATCAAAGGGATGGTCAGCAAAATCGATGGATTGGAGGGAAAAATGGAGGTGATGAATGAACAAATGAATGAACAAGGGAATGAAATAAAGGAAAGGAATGAACAATTGGAAGGAAAAATTGGGGAAATGGCACAGCAGCTGGGGGAACGAATTGATGGCATAGAAGGGAGAGTGCAAAACCAAATTACGGACAGACTGGGGAAATTTGAGGGTAAAGTAGAAACTCAAATGGGGGCACAGGAGAAGCCAAAGGTGGCAAAAATTGAATCGGAACGGGGGGAAGCTAGATTGGGAACAGGAGAGAGTACGGCCCATGCAGATGTGCATGTTGCTCACGAGCAGGGAATTGCACCGGGAATGGCAAAATTGGGAATTGCACAGGGAATGGCAATTGAAGTAAATGGGGAGACTGCAGGTGCAGAGGTGGACGGGGAATGTCCACAGGTGGATGGGGAATGTGTACAGGTAGATGGGGAAGGCCTGCAGGTAAACGTGGAGTGTCCACAGGTGAGCGGGGAAGGAAATTTGGAATGTGAGAGTTGTAATGGGGAATGTTTCCCACATTCTGGCCTGGTTGTTTATCGGGACCGTGTGGATGTCACAACACCCCAACCGGGGGATGAATTTGGAATTGTGCAGCACCAGGGCGGTGGTGCGGAGCAAGAGGGGGTAGAGTTTTTGGGGGTCCGTGCAATGGAGCCGGACCAGGTATTTATTGGGGATATTGATCAAAGCCTGGCGGGGCCAGGAATGATTTGTAATGATGAGGATGATTTGATCCAGCGGCTGGAGACCTGTGACAGTCCCATGGAGGTAGAGCTTGTTCAGGCCCAAAGGAGTCTGGGGGAAGAGGTGAGTTGGTCCAAGGAGGTGGTTGGAATGACCGAGGGGACGCTCACTGTACACTGCTATTTGGAAACAGAGGCTCCAAAATTGGACAACCAGTTGGGGGAGTGTGTTGGCTCCGGGCTGGATTTGGATCTTGGAGGATCGGGAGATAGAGCTTCTGGAGATTTGGTCCCTGTAGGGAATTTGGATCAACTGCAGGGAGGGGCAGAACAACCGGTGGTAGAGGTTGTTCCCTGCAGCTGCGGTTTGGCAGTGGGAAAGAAAATTTGTAAAAGAAAATTTAAAATAAAATTACAATGGGAAATTGATTTGGAGCAGCCATGGTGGGGATTGGTCCCCGGGCTGCGGGATTTGGACATGGAGAGGTCATGGGTGATGGCCTCGGGCCAAAGTTGCCCCTTTCAAAATTTGGGTATGCCAGCCAGCTGGGGGGCTGTGATGGCGAGATTTGGACGTGGGGTCCAGCCTTGGGTGGCGAGGTACGACCTGGGCCCCACGGGGGGTCTGGTGGAGTGTGGCGTCCCTTGTCCGTCGGGGCGCCGTCCGAGCTGGTGGCTCGGGCCGGCAGGGTCACCGGACCCTGGTGGGGGTTAAGACCTCCAGGGAGGTCCGAGGTGGTTTCTCAAGCCTGGGATGGCAAATATTGAGGACCACTAGGGGGAGGTGTTGTGGGTCGCGCTTTGGTGGTGGCACTGTGGACGGCCAACTTGGGACTGATGTGGTGACCACCCGGGCATGCGGCCTGGCACTCTCCTCCAGGGACTCTGGGACAACCAGCATGTGGTGACCTGGCATGGTGGTTGGTCTATGGACGCGGGTCAAACCGAATGGACAGGGATGGAGATAGCCTGCCGGACAACCATTGGGGCATCTGTGGAACGTGATGGTGTGAGTGACCTTCCACAGATGCTCCGTTATGATTTATGGACTCTCGGGTTGGGAAGAGAGCCATGGGGATGTGAATCGGGAGATGTGTAACGCGCCGAGCATATGGGCCATGCTCGGCTGGCATGTGTATGGCAAAGCATCCTTCTTTGGTGAGGTGAGTGAAATGTGACAAATGGTTGGCATGGGTAATCTGTGGGTTAGATGGAAATTTAAGGGTGGATTTTGAAATGCCATGGTGGACACTGTACAGTGACGCCATTATTGATCCAGGTGTGTAGACCAAAGTGTTGGAGGCTGTGATGAAATTAATAGGGTAGCAAGACACAGCTTTCAACTGGTGGCGGGGGCAACTGTGCTGATATTTGGGACGCAGGATGATGGGGATGTAGTTGTGTAGCCTGAGGGTCAACGTGGTGCTGTGCGTGTCCGAGGTGTGTGGACCATGTCTTCTGGGTGGGTCTCCTGGTGGAGCATGGCTGTTGACTGGACCTTGGTGTGGTCAAGTGTGGGTGAGCACTGGGGGGCTGCAGTTCTGTAGTCGGACTGGGGGATGATGGGGAGGTGCAGGGGACGTGGCTGTAGGGATGCCACGCACTGCGACCGTGCCCCCCAGGGCCGAGGTTGTGTGTGCGGTAGTGTGTGTGGTGGCAGCAAGTGCTCACCACATTGGCCAGCTGGGGCTGCTGCAGCTGTGTTCCTCGCAGGGGGGCCGAAGGAGGGATGGTGGGTCGCACCCTTATGGACACTCATGGGCCATGTTGGCGTTTTGACTGCTCACCTTGTCCCGGTGACCCTTGCACGGTAGAGGTGCAGAGCTGTCGTGGCCACAGGTAGTTGTGTAGTGATGATCACCGTTGGATGCGGATCCACATACCTGCCAGTGTAGTGGGGACAAAAGAGAAATTTGGAAGTATTTGGTAGGCCCAATGTGAAATTTTGGGATTGTGAAGGGTGGATGACGCTCTTGAACCTGACCAACCTGCAACTACCTGCACTTGAGGTGAGTGTTTTGAGGAGTACTGTCCCAGGCTTCAGGATTTGCTTTGGGAAATTGGGGACATGTAATTTGGAGTTGGGAGGCGGGTGAGAGTGATGACATGGCCGGTGAGGGGATGGAATGGGAGCCACAGTGTCTTGTGGGTGGCGTATGTTTTTGTATTGTGGTTACGTGTTTTGATGTGGTCGTGAGAGTGGAACCTGGAGAGTGTGTGATGATTATTGGAGATAATGAGGGGTGATAATTGTGCTTTTGGAAATGTGCTTTTGGGAAGATGTGATGGTTTAAATGTGAACTGGGGGAATTTCACATGTAGCAGGCCATGGCAAGCCTTGTAACACCTTTTACACCATCTATGGAATTGTACTGAATTGTGCTGAGTTGTGTGGAGAATTGAATGGCAGTGGGGGAGGAAGTGTGTTTTGGGGTCTTGTGGGTGGGGAAGGTGTGTGTGTCCGCAGGTACAGAGCAAGCTCTGAGGAGCGATGCCTGCGGGCCCCCCTCTGCGGCAATTACCCCTGGCAGCCGGTGGTAACTGGAAATTGGAGCTCGTCGGTGGAGGGTCTGGTTGGGCGCCGCGGGGTGAGGAAGTCCCCCGGTGACCCGTGTTGCTGCGTGAAAGCAGGAGGCAAAGGAGCCTGGTGTGTGTGGAGACCCTCACCGGCGAGGTAACGGCGGAAAGGGGCTGTTGGGCTGTCATGGGGCCAAGAGGTGAAGGGGGGGGGGGGCAATGAACTTGTAAGTCGGTTGACTTGTTTTTGGGACTGCGGGCACCACAGCCTGATGCGCCCCCACCATCTTTTTGTGCGGTACCTCCCCGCTGCCTAGTTGAGGAGTGCACACACACGTGAATGACATCAATGCCATGGTCCTGCAGGGGGTGTATTGGGAATAAGTGCTTCGTTGATTTTTGCAATGCCTTGATGACCTATGGAATGAGAATGAGTGGTTAAGGGGTCTGTGTTGCATGAATGTGGGCGAAATCCACCGAGCCGTGTCACTCACCTGTAACATCTGGACAGGGCCCGTGGAAATTTAGTGGGATGCATTGGGGATGGCCCCGCAGGTAAGGTTGTGTCTTGTGGCATCCACCGGGGGACGCGGTCTGTAGACCGGGGTATGTACAAAGGTTAGAGTTTTGAGTTTTGGAAAGATGGTTAAGTTTTGTGGTTAAGTTAGTGTTGTGTGTTGTTGTTTCCTCCCTCCACAGGAACAACGAAGAAGATGTACATACTTGCATGATGGTTAAGGGGTTCAGCATGTTAAGGAAGTGTAGGTAGGTAGTCCGACTCACTTCCCACAGCCCTTCCTGATTTATTTCATAGGTTAATTAAGTGTGTGACAGTAAGTGTGAAGGCTGGAATGGTAGCCCTGCAGTGAACCTTGCAGGAGCTACGGTTCCAGGGGGGGGGCTGTGTTATGAATTTGGTAATGCAACATCTAGAGCTAGGTAGATCTGAATAGGTAGGTATTCGGCTGTCGTGACAGGGACTCTACATGTAATAAGTTATTGATGTTCAGGCGGTTGTCGGGGTAAGATGTATGAGTGTGGATCTACCTGGAGATTCGAGTGTTAAATAGTGAGGGATTAAAGGTAACGCCCCTGTGAGTATCACCTAGTAATCAAACCTTTGTCCATTATGGCACTGCAAACCACATAAACATTAGTTAGGTCCTTAGCGCAACATTAAATAATCCCCTTTCCCTGACAAGGACTTCGTATTAAATTGACAGGAAACCAGGTCAAAAACACCACCACAATTGGCCGCCACCGTGTACACCTCCAAAGGCCTACAAACCTGGCCGGCACGTGTTATGCCAGGACCGCAGGGTCGCGTAACGGGGGAGATGTCAGGAGTCGCGGGAGGCTTTGATTGGCTGAGGAGTGCGCAATGTGACGTCATCGGCCACCAATATAGGCGACGGTCGGACGCCATTTCAGGAGTTGAGTTGAGTTGAGTTCGTGGCAGGCACTGGCAGACGCAGGCAGGCACCAGAGAGTTGAGCGGTGGTGGAGAGTTGGAGAGGACACGCCATTCCAGTCGCAGTTCGAGTGCAGTTCGGGTTGTAGGGAGTCGCAGGAGACACACGAGAGCACACCCAGTTGGCACTGAGCAGTTCGTTGGCACTTGGCTGCCAGCACTCCCGCGTCGTCGAGTCGAGTGGAGTTGAAAGGAGTCCTTCCTGTCCCTGGTCAAGTGGAGCCGCTGGCCTGCGTCGGACGCGTGGTGCTTGGAGCGAGGGGCCTCGTGGTGTGCGATCGGGCCGGAAGGAGCGGTGCTGGACACCAACAATACAAGACGACAAAGACAGATAAGCCCGATCTCCGCGTATATTTTGAACGACGGGACGTGTTATTTTCGTGATTAATCTCCCTCGTTTGTGTTTGCTGTCAGTCGTGTGGGGACGTCCCGATTTAGGTTTATTAGAATTATTAGATTTACCGGCGGGCTTTTTCACTGGCTTTACTTTTCCTAATAAACCCTTATATTACTTTTTGTACATAATATCTGAACGCAGTTTTCCTGGGTGTTTGATTTTAATAGGTAAGGTTGCGGAGCCTTCGCTGCGCCCCGCCATTCCGCGCGTTGGTGTTGAACTTGAGTCCGCCATTGAGTGTTCGCCTCGGGAGTTAAAGTCTCGCAAATCGGTCATCCGTAACTGTGGTGTTAATCACGGTTACGCGACAATATATATATATATATATATATATATATATATATATATATATATATATATATATATATATATATTGTTACGGTTCTTCGCCGCCCTACTTCCCCTTACCAAGGGGGATTAATCCCCTTGTTCTTTCTGGGCTTGGCAGAACCGAGGCTTGACACGTCCCTTCCGGGCAAACGCAGAGTAGGGTCTCAGGACCAATTCTCGCTCTTACCTAATTCCCTGCGCCGCCACGGAAGCGAGGAAGCAAGCCTCGCACAAGCCACGTGTGGTTTGAGTACGCCGAGCGGATTGAGTACCACGTGGTCCGTGCAGTCTTAGTGGAACCCGATTCGAGCGGTTCTATTCGTACCACGCTTAGCCAATGAAGAAACCACAG
>NC_136265.1:117573993-117711493 GCF_964187855.1 Myxine glutinosa
CGTGGTGGTGAGGCATTTTGAATTTCGTGGTGGTGAGGTGTGTTGAATTTCGTGGTGGTGAGGTGTTTTGAATTTCGTGGTGGTGAGGTGTCTTGAATTTCGAGGTGGTGAGGTGTTTTAAATTATGTGGTGGTGAGGTTTTTTTAATTTCTTGGTGGTGAGGTGTTTTAAATTATGTGGTGGTGAGGTGTTTTTAATCATGTGGTGGTGAGGTGTTTTTAATCATGTGGTGGTGAGGTATTTTTATCATGTGGTGGTGAGGTATTTTTAATCATGTGGTGGTGAGGTGTTTTTAATCATGTGGTGGTGAGGTGTTTTAAATTATGTGCTGGTGAGGTGTTTTAAATTTCTTGGTGGTGAGGTGTTTTAAATTATGTGGTGGTGAGGTGTTTTTAATCATGTGCTGGTGAGGTGTTTTGAATTTCTTGGTGGTGAGGTGTTTTTAATTATGTGGTGGTGAGGTGTTTTTCATCATGTGGTGGTGAGGTGTTTTGAATTTCTTGGTGGTGAGGTGTTTTGAATTTCTTGGTGGTGAGGTGTTTTCAATTATGTGGTGGTGAGGTGTTTTAAATTATGTGGTGGTGAGGTATTTTAAATTATGTGGTGGTGAGGTGTTTTAAATTTATTGGTGGTGAGGTGTTTTAAATTTATTGGTGGTGAGGTGTTTTAAATTATGTGGTGGTGAGGTGTTTTTAATTACATGGGGATGAGGTGTTTTGAATTACGTGGTGGTGAGGTGTTTTAAATTCTGTGGTGGTGAGGTGTTTTTAATAACGTGGTGGTGAGGTGTTTTGAATTACGTGGTGGTGAGGTGTTTTAAATTACGTGGTGGTGAGGTGTTTTAATCATGTGGTGGTGAGGTGTTTTAAATTATGTGATGGTTAGGTGTTTTTAATCATGTGGTGGTGAGGTGTTTTTAATCATGTGGTGGTGAGGTATTTTTAATCATGTGGTGGTGAGGTGTTTTAAATTATGTGATGGTGAGGTGTTTTTAATCATGTGGTGGTGAGGTATTTTTAATCATGTGGTGGTGAGGTGTTTTAAATTATGTGGTGGTGAGGTTTTTAATCATGTGGTGGTGAGGTGTTTTAAATTATGTGATGGTGAGGTGTTTTAAATTACGTGGTGGTGAGGTGTTTTTAATCATGTGGTGGTGAGGTGTTTTTAATCATGTGATGGTGAGGTGTTTCAAATTATGTGGTGGTGAGGTGTTTCAAATTATGTGGTGGTGAGGTGTTTTTAATCATGTGGTGGTGAGGTGTTTTAAATTATGTGGTGGTGAGGTTTTTAATCATGTGGTGGTGAGGTGTTTTAAATTATGTGATGGTGAGGTGTTTTAAATTACGTGGTGGTGAGGTGTTTTTAATCATGTGGTGGTGAGGTGTTTTTAATCATGTGATGGTGAGGTGTTTCAAATTATGTGGTGGTGAGGTGTTTTTAATCATGTGGTGAGGTGTTTTAAATTATGTGGTGGTGAGGTGTTTTTAATCATGTGGTGGTGAGGTGTTTTAAATTACGTGGTGGTGAGGTGTTTTTAATAATGTGGTGGTGAGGTGTTTTAAATTACGTGGTGGTGAGGTGTTTTTAATAATGTGGTGGTGAGGTGTTTTAAATTCTGTGGTGGTGAGGTGTTTTTAATCATGTGGTGGTGAGGTGTTTTAAATTATGTGATGGTGAGGTGTTTTTAATCATGTGGTGGTGAGGTGTTTTTAATCATGTGGTGGTGAGGTGTTTTAAATTATGTGATGGTGAGGTGTTTTTAATCATGTGGTGGTGAGGTGTTTTAAATTACGTGGTGGTGAGGTGTTTTAAATTATGTGATGGTGAGGTGTTTTTAATCATGTGGTGGTGAGGTGTTTTAAATTACGTGGTGGTGAGGTGTTTTTAATCATGTGGTGGTGAGGTGTTTTAAATTACGTGGTGGTGAGGTGTTTTAAATTACGTGGTGGTGAGGTGTTTTTAATCATGTGGTGGTGAGGTGTTTTAAATTACGTGGTGGTGAGGTGTTTTTAATCATGTGGTGGTGAGGTGTTTTAAATTACGTGGTGGTGAGGTGTTTTAAATTACGTGGTGGTGAGGTGTTTTTAATCATGTGGTGGTGAGGTGTAATCTAGAGTCCCTTCATACAGAGAGTAACGACAACTGAGAATACGCCGCCATTTTGGGGCCAATTGTGCGGAACCACTGAACCGGCACATGCACAGTGCACTATGAGCTATGCGTGTGTAATGCGATGCACCACTGCACAAACACGGGGCGGGTTAGGGAGTACGGTGAATGTTTTTTGTTTTTGTTATTGTATCGAGATGTCGGTCTATGAGTATTAGCTCCATTATGTTCCAGATTGCCTATAATGGGATATTAGTTTGTCTGAAAAAATGAGCGGTTGATGAGAAGTGACAAAATGGGTGATTTCTGAATCCAATCGAACCCAATTTGGGTTACTCACGATGCCTGGAGAGAATTTGAACATACTATGTGACAAGGTAGTCTTGTAACCTAAAATAATCTTTAACCTCTTCGATTAAGGGGATAGGAAAAGCGGGGGGGGGGGGGGGGGGGGCATTAAAACACACGTGTGTTTTGTCTGACAGAAATGAATTTAATGTAAACATTATCAAACTGTAACAAATTTAATGAGTTTTCAGAGCCAATAAACTCATACATACACACAAACATCAACACATTAAAACACACATGCACACACACACACACACACACACACACACACACACACACACACACACACACACACACACACACACACACACACGCTCTCGGTCAATGCACACATACTGTAAATTAACCTTTTCAGCTTTCTTTTCATCAGTTAACCACATTCAGCAACAGATCCAGGTACAATCAGAATAAATGAAACGTAGTACAGCTGTCAAAATTGCAATATGTGATGATTTTTTTTTCGCATTTATCTCTACCATTTTGAAGAACGATACAAATTAGAGGTCTTGTGAGGGTTGAGACCCCAATATGAATAGCAACTTCCTGCTTTTTATCTTTACAATCATTAAAACTTTCATTGCATTATGTGGAATTTTTTGAGAACTTTTGTGTTCCCCTGAAAAAAAAAAATGGCAACACCAAATACAGGGTAAGTGGATACGCTCCATGGGCAAGCTATTTCCCATTACACGTTAACAATTCAATTTGTTAACCCGTTCTCTACGGGAACCGGGTGCTCCCTGTGGTAAAGGAATACAATACACGGGACCGAACAGTGACTTGACCTACCTCGCAAAGCTTTGAAGACGAAGCCGGCTTCTCACTTTATTCTCCCATATTTTACGTCGATTGGGATCTGAAGGGAATCTGTACATCTTGAAACCCTCGTCATGTCTATTTGTGCGTCCAAATGCACAACGACCCGGCATTTTCAGGGAACTAAGGCTTCCGTAGGTAGTCGAATCGATTGTACTTGCATAACGCGCGCGAACGCGACAAGTTAAGCGAACGCGAATTTGGCTCCAAAATGGCTCCGGATCGTCACGTCGTTACTCTCTGTATAAAGGGACTCTAGTGTAATCATCCCAACCTTTAAGGCTGCACCCAACCCTCCCGTGTGTATGTGCTGAGGGGTTCTTTTTTGATTTTTAATATGTTTTTTCAACCTAAATTGCCTATAAAAATGTAATATCACAAACACAACAAATACATTTGTGCAAAGTAATTGTTTGTATTATGATTGGTGTAAATCATGACAACACAGCAACTCAGGTACGGTCATTATCCTCAGCGAAAACAAGCATTCTGGGTATTGCGCTGCAATACACGTCTCCACCCGGCAGTCTGTCGTCCGGTAAACTGTTGGAAATTACCAAAGGGTTGTTTACTCACAGGTTCCGAATCGTTCCCAATCGCTAATTACCTCAGGACGGGCTCACCTCTGATTCGCACTCGGGACTTCGATTTATACACCTTGCAAACAGGTCAGCAGAAGCACGAGAAAATACGTTGTTGATGAAGAACCTTTCGAGTCGCTAAATATCAGTAATTTATTATATTTTCCGGTTCACGATCAATGATCGATGTATATATATATATATATATATATATATATGTTGCTCGGCTTGGCTCCGCCCCTCCCGAAATCGCGCGCTATGTCGCGCTTTTGACGTTCGCGAGACGAGGCTGAGGGCGCGCGGTGCGGCTTGAGGAGAACTCCAGAATAAACAAAGTGCCATAACTTCGTCAAAAATGATCGAAACGTCGTGAAGTTCGAACTTTTCCTGTAACTTATCATGAGGAAACCATGTGCCAAGTTTCAAATCATTAGGATTAAGAGTTTAGAAAAAAAGTCCGGAAAACTGTTCTTTGCGTGACGGACTGACGGACGGAGGGACGGAATGCAAACCCATAGTCCCCTCTGGTGTACACCGGTAGGGGACTAATAAGCCCGTTCCTCAGTAACGTGCGCTCGCCTCACCAAGCTAGTGTATATATATATATTTTTTTTTTTTTGTTTGTTTGTTTTAACATCGAGGCTGGTGTAAGAGCTAACATTAATGACAAAAAAAAAAACGGACGCATAAAACATGTGATAAAGGGAGCGGGAGACAAGATGGAGAGCAGGGACATCGGGAGATCTGTGGGGGGGAGACGGCTTGGTGGGAGGAGGCATGGGAAAGGGGGGGAGGGAGAGGGCTTCGGTGGAGGAGGCATAGGAAAGGAGGGAGAGGGCTTGGGGATAGGAGGCATGGGAAGGGGGGGGAGGGAGAGGGCTTGGGGGGGAGGAGGCATGGGAAGGGGGGGGGAGGAAGAGGGCTTGGGGGGGAGGAGGCATAGGAAAGGAGGGAGAGGGCATGGGGGGGAGGAGGCATGGGAAGGGGGGGCAAGGGAGAGGGCTTGG
This sequence comes from Myxine glutinosa, assembly GCF_964187855.1. Classification (NCBI taxonomy): domain Eukaryota; kingdom Metazoa; phylum Chordata; class Myxini; order Myxiniformes; family Myxinidae; genus Myxine; species Myxine glutinosa. The sequence goes on from NC_136265.1 coordinate 117,578,858, forward strand.
AGGGAGGAGGCATAGGAAGGGTGGGGAGGGAGAGGGCTTGGAGGGAGGAGGCATAGGAAGGGTGGGGAGGGAGAGGGCTTGGAGGGAGGAGGCATAGGAAAGGAGGGAGAGGGCTTGGGGATAGGAGGCATGGGAAGGGGGGGAGGGAGAGGGCTTGGGGCGAGGAGGCATGGGAAGGGCGGTGGGGTGGGAGAGGTATAAAACACATGGACACTACTCGGACTTCCAGGAAAGAAGTCGGAATTTCAAAAAAGTGGATCTGGGGTGAATTAGCGGGGGTAGAAAAGATCAAGGTTTTGGATGGGGGAAGATAAGAGATGGTGGTGAACAGCTGTTTTCAAGACCTGGAGGGAGGGGTGGGATTGAAGAGAGTGAGGGAATTTGTTCCAGAGGCGGGAGAAAAGAGGAATGAAGGAGTGAACGTGAGCAGAGAGTCTTGATTTTGGCAGTTTAACCATAAGAGGGTTGCAGGCAGATCTTGTGCGACCTGCAGGAATATTTGGGGGACAGAGCCCAGAGAGAGCTGGGGGGGGGGCAAGGCCGGAGAGGAGTCGGTAGAAGACGGAAAGACCACCAACCTGCCTGCAGTGAGTGAATGAAAGGCCCTCGGAGTTAGCTTCATCGCGGGAGGAAACCATGACGTCATGCCATGCAACTATCCGCCCAGATGTTGTCACTCGTGAGACTACAATTTGGAGGGTTGAGGGTGCTTTGGCCTGCTCCCGGTATTCCATATATCCCGTCTTACTGCATCACATTCGATCGTCAACTCATTTGGCAAAATGTAATCCTCCTGGGTGTCGGGAGGAGGTGATCAATGTTGGACAACTTGTCTGGCGAAGAGGACGACGAGGGTTCATCACTCATCGTTCATCGAGCTAGGAAGAGGGGCTTCGGCAGGGGAGGAGCAACGAGTCGGACTCGCCCAAAGCGGTTGAGGTCTACACTGCACCGGAAGTGCACCATGCTAATGTTCTAGTCATAGTTTCGGCCTCTGATGGCTCCAAACCCTTGGGCCCCGCCAGGTAACCCAATTAAAATGGCTTCACTGATTAATAAATAATTCTGAGACGTTTCCAGCACCAAAAAGCCCAGATCCGTGCATGACCTATTATCGTGTAGGTCGGTCACCCCAAGGGGAAACAGAGTTGAGAGCCTCCTGTTTGGGCAGAGTTCGACTCTCTTGTCAGATTCATAGGTCTCTGAGGGAAAGCTGAGGAGTCATTATCTTCACCACCAAAGGTGAATGGAGGTTATGTTTTTACCTATGTGAGGTATTCACAATGCTGGGTGAGGTGTTCGCAATGCTGGGTGAGGTGTTCGCAATGCTGGGTGAGGTGTTCGCAATGCTGGGTGAAGTGTTCACAATGCTTGGTGAGGTGTTCACAATGCTGGGTGAGGTGTTCACAATGCTGGGTGAGGTGTTCACAATGCTGGGTGAGGTGTTCACAATGCTGGGTGAAGTGTTCACAATGCTGGGTGAAGTGTTCACAATGCTGGGTGAGGTGTTCACAATGCTGGGTGAAGTGTTCGCAATGCTGGGTGAGGTGTTCACAATGCTGGGTGAGGTGTTCACAATGCTTGGTGAGGTGTTCACAATGCTGGGTGAGGTGTTCACAATGCTGGGTGAGGTGTTCACAATGCTGGGTGAAGTGTTCACAATGTTGGGTGAGGTGTTCGCAATGCTGGGTGAGGTGTTCACAATGCTGGGTGAGGTGTTCACAATGCTGGGTGAAGTGTTCACAATGCTGGGTGAAGTGTTCACAATGCTGGGTGAGGTGTTCACAATGCTGGGTGAGGTGTTCACAATGCTGGGTGAAGTGTTCACAATGCTGGGTGAAGTGTTCACAATGCTGGGTGAGGTGTTCACAATGCTGGGTGAAGTGTTCACAATGCTTGTTAAGGTGTTCACAATGCTGGGTGAAGTGTTCACAATGCTGGGTGAGGTGTTCACAATGCTGGGTGAGGTGTTCACAATGCTGGGTGAGGTGTTCACAATGCTGGGTGAAGTGTTCACAATGTTGGGTGAGGTGTTCACAATGCTGGGTGAGGTGTTCACAATGCTGGGTGAGGTGTTCACAATGCTGGGTGAAGTGTTCACAATGCTGGGTGAGGTGTTCACAATGCTGGGTGAGGTGTTCACAATGGACAGCTTGGTTGCGTGACAAGGTGGATAGGTTGGGTGTGCAACAAGGTGGATAGGTTGGGTGTGTGACAAGGTGGACAGGTTGGGTGCGTGACAAGGTGGATAGGTTGGGTGTGTGACAAGGTGGATAGGTTGGGTGCGTGACAAGGTGGACAGGTTGGGTGCGTGACAAGGTGGATAGGTTGGGTGTGTGACAAGGTGGATAGGTTGGGTATGTGACAAGGTGGATAGGCTGGGTGCGTGACAAGGTGGATAGGTTGGTTTGGTTATGTGACAAGGTGGATAGGTTGGGTGCGTGACAAGGTCGACAGGTTGGGTGTGTGACAAGGTGGACAGGTTGGGTGAGTGACAAGGTGGATAGGTTGGTTGTGTGACAAGGTGGACAGGTTGGGTGTGTGACAAGGTGGATAGGTTGGTTGTGTGACAAGGTGGACAGGTTGGGTGTGTGACAAGGTGGACAGGTTGGGTGCGTGACAAGGTGGACAGGTTGGGTGCGTGACAAGGTGGACAGGTTGGGTGTGTGACAAGGTGGACAGGTTGGTTGTGTGACAAGGTCGACAGGTTGGGTGTGTGACAAGGTGGACAGGTTGGGTGCGTGACAAGGTGGATAGGTTGGTTGTGTGACAAGGTGGACAGGTTGGGTGCGTGACAAGGTGGATAGGTTGGTTGTGTGACAAGGTGGATAGGTTGGGTGCATGATGAGGTGGATTTTTTTTCTTCTTTTTTTTGTATACAAGATCGAGGCTCGTGAAAGAGCTAACATAATTCACACAAAAAGACAAACCGACACACAAAACACAAAAAACAAGGGGAGCGGCAGACAAGATGGGGAGAGAGGGGGAAGGACACAAACACAACATTTGAGAGCAGGGACATCGGGAGGACTTGGGGGGAGGTGGGAGAGGAATAAAACATATGAACACTGCAAGGACTCTGGGGTGAATTACCGGGGGTAGAAAAGATCAAGGTTTTGGATGGGGGAAGATAAGAGATGGTGGTGAACAGCTGTTTTAAAGACCTGGAGGGAGGAGTGGGATTGAAGGGAGTGGGGGAGTTTGTTCCAGAGGCGGGAGAAAAGGGGAATGAAAGAGTGAAGGTGAGCAGAGAGCCTAGACTTTGGCAGTTTAACCATAAGAGGGTTGCAGGCAGATCTTGTGCGACCTGAAGGAATATTGGGGGGACAGAGCACAGAGAGAGCTGGGGGAGCAAGGCCGGAGAGGAGTCGGTAGAAGACAGAAAGACCACCAACCTGCCTGCGGTGAGTGAGTGAAAGGCCCTCGGAGTTGACTACATCGCAGGAGATTCCAATTATTCTGAAAGCTTTGGCCTCAACAGCGTGAAGCCGAGCAAGGTGTGAGGCAGGAGCACCAGCCCAGAGGGGGGAACAGTATTTCATTGAGCTGCGGATGAAAGCCTTGTATGTGGTGAGGAGCTCAGGTGTGCCAAGGAAGGACTTCGCACGACGGAGGATGCCCAGTCGGCGACTGGCTTTGGAGGCCAGCTTGGAAATGTGGTTTTCCCAAGAAAGATCATGGCAGATAGTGAGACCCAAAAGCTTGAGCGACAGAACTTCTTGGAGAGGATTGTTGAGAAAGTAGATGGGAGGGTTGTCCAGTCGGTCCTTTCGGAGAGACATTGTAAGAGTGTGAGATTTGTCAGGATTGAAAGACATGTTCCACTTGTTTGACCAGTCTGTGATTTTGTCCAGGTCTGCAGAGAGTGAGGAGGCTGCAGACTGCCGATCTGAGGGATGAGGAATGGAGCGACAGAGAATAGAGTCGTCAGCAAAGAGATAGAGAGGATTTTCAAGAGAGTCAGAGAAATCATTGATGAAGACCAGAAAAAGCACAGGGCCCAGAACACTACCTTGGGGAACTCCAGCCTGAACAGGAAGAGGAGATGAGAGAAACCCATTCAGGGCCACACGTTGACTACGACCAGAGAGGAAGTCCGCCAGCCATGCGTGGAGATTTCCATGGATACCAAAGGAGGAGAGTTTGGTGAGCAGAGCAGGGTGCCAGACCGTATCGAAGGCATGTGAAAGGTCAAGGGAGACAGCTCTAATTTCCTGTTTGGCGTTGAGGACCTCCATCCATTGTTGAGAAAGCAGGAGCAGCATGTCCAGAGTAGAGTGACCAGGTCTGAAACCAAATTGATGATCAGAGATCAAGCCATTGGAGAAGAGGAAAGATTTAATATCTGAAGCAATGATGGATTCCATGACTTTGCTGATAATTGGGAGAAGGCTGATTGGTCTGTAGTTGCTGGGATCTGTTTTTGCACCTTTTTTGTGCAAAGCGGTGATGTTGGCTGATTTCCAAGCAGATGGCGGATGACCTTGAGCAAAAGAGAGGGTGAAGAGAACAGAAAGAGGGAGTGAAAGAGCAGAAGAACATGATTTTAGGACCCGTGGGCTGATGCCGTCAGGACCAGTTGCAGAATCAGAGTCGAGGGTTGACAGAAACTTTTCCACCTTGTCAGGAGGAAAGGACACGGAGTCCAGGAGCAGCTGGGTACAACTGCGTACGGTGGGTACAGAGAGGGATGGGTTTGGGACACAAGATTTAGGTTGGGTGTGTGACAAGGTGCATAGGTTGGGTGCGTGACAAGCTGGATAGGTTGGGTGTGTGACAAGCTGGACAGGTTGGGTGTGTGACAAGGTGGACAGGTTGCGTGTGTGACAAGGTGGATAGGTTGGGTGTGTGACAAGGTGGACAGGTTGGGTGTGTGACAAGGTGGATAGGTTGGGGGTGTGACATGGTGGGCAGGTTGGGTGTGTGACAAGCTGGACAGGTTGGGTGTGTGACAAGGTGGACAGGTTGGGTGTGTGACAAGGTGGACAGGTTGGGTGTGTGACAAGGTGGACAGGTTGGGTGTGTGACAAGCTGGACAGGTTGGGTGTGTGACACGGTGGACAGGTTGGGTGTGTGACAAGCTGGACAGGTTGGGTGTGTGACAAGGTGGACAGGTTGGGTGTGTGACAAGCTGGACAGGTTGGGTGTGTGACAAGGTGGATAGGTTGGGTGTGTGACAAGGTGGGCAGGTTGGGTGTGTGACAAGCTGGTCAGGTTGGGTGTGTGACAAGGTGGACAGGTTGGGTGTGTGACAAGGTGGACAGGTTGGGTGTGTGACAAGGTGGACAGGTTGGGTGTGTGACAAGGTGGACAGGTTGGGTGTGTGACAAGGTGGGCAGGTTGGGTGTGTGACAAGGTGGACAGGTTGGGTGTGTGACAAGGTGGACAGGTTGGGTGTGTGACAAGCTGGACAGGTTGGGTGTGTGACAAGCTGGACAGGTTGGGTGTGTGACAAGGTGGACAGGTTGGGTGTGTGAGAAGGTGGACAGGTTGGGTGTGTGACAAGGTGGATATGTTGGGTGCGTGACAATGCGGACAGGTTGGGTGCGTGACAAGGCAGACAGGTTGGGTGCGTGACAAGGTGGATAGGTTGGGTGTGTGACAAGGTGGGCAGGTTGGGTGTGTGACAAGGTGGATAGGTTGGGTGTGTGACAAGGTGGATAGGTTGGGTATGTGACAAGGTGGACAGGTTGGGTGTGTGACAAGGTGGACAGGTTGGGTGTGTGACAAGGTGGACAGGTTGGATGTGTGACAAGGTGGATAGGTTGGGTGTGTGACAAGGTGGGTAGGTTAGGTGTGTGACAAGGTGGACAGGTTGGGTGTGTGACAAGGTGGACAGGTTGGATGTGTGACAAGGTGGATAGGTTGGGTGTGTGACAATGTGGATAGGTTGGGTGTGTGACAAGGTGGACAGGTTGGGTGTGTGACAAGCTGGACAGGTTGGGTGCGTGACAAGGTGGATAGGTTGGGTGTGTGACAAGGTGGACAGGTTGGGTGTGTGACAAGGTGGGCAGGTTGGGTGTGTGACAAGGTGGATAGGTTGGGTGTGTGACAAGGTGGACAGGTTGGGTGTGTGACAAGGTGGACAGGTTAGGTGTGTGACAAGGTGGACAGGTTGGGTGTGTGACAATGTGGACAGGTTGGGTGCGTGACAAGGTGGACAGGTTGGGTGCGTGACAAGGTGGACAGGTTGGCTGCATGATAAGGTGGAGAGGTTGGGTGCGTGACAAAGTGGACAGGTTGGGTGCGTGACAAGGTGAATAGGTTGGGTGCGTGACAAGGTGGACAGGTTGGGTGCGTGACAAAGTGGACAGGTTGGGTGCGTGACAAGGCGGACAGGTTGGGTGCGTGACAAGGCGGACAGGTTGGGTGCGTGACAAGGCGGACAGGTTGGGTGCGTGACAAGGCGGACAGGTTGGGTGCGTGACAAGGCGGACAGGTTGGGTGCGTGACAAGGCGGACAGGTTGGGTGCGTGACAAGGTCGATAGGTTGGGTGCGTGACAATGTGGACAGGTTGTGTGCATGACAAGGTGGATAGGTTGGATACGTCACAAGGTGGACAGGTTGGGTGCGTGACAAGGTGGGTAGGTTGGGTGCGTGACAAGCTGGATAGGTTGGGTGCGTGACAAGGCGGACAGGTTGGGTGCGTGACAAGACGGACAGGTTGGGTGCGTGACAAGGCGGACAGGTTGGGTGTGTGACAGGGTGGACAGGTTGGGTGCGTGACAAGGTGGATAGGTAGGGTGTGTGACAAGGTGGATAGGTTGGGTGTGTGACAAGGTGGATAGGTTGGGTGCGTGACAAGGTGGATAGGTTGGGTGCGTGACAAGGACTAATCATTCGATGTTGGTGAAGATCCGGCCGTGGATCTAAGAATTTTTTCAAGTGATTCTTCACCATTGAGAGATTGGGTAAACACCTATGATATGGCACGGTATTCCAAAAGGCTATAGATGACTTACGACAAAACTTGGGGGATGAGTTGGGTAGGTGACAAGAACAAGCCGATTCGATTTTGGTCCAGGTCTGAATCCAGATTTTGGGTATTTTCAGAAATCCAGAAATTTCTTGGAGAAAAAAATTGTTTTTCAAAATTTGGGATCAAAAGCCAGATTTTTGGGTCTGAATTTGTAGCTGATCCAGACAAAAGCCTTCCTCCCAAAGTGTTTCTAGAGTATCAATCCATCCCTGTAGGTCAATATATTCCTCACCCATTAAGATGTTACAATTGCCAAAAGTTTGGGCATACTGGTCTCCAGTCCGCAGGGGCAAACTGCAGCAAATTCATCGGAGACCATGAATAGGACCGAGTGCTGTTTGGGACAAAATGTCTTGTTCCAGCTGTCGTGGGATCACAGTGCAGCTTTTAGACTTTCGAGGAGGCCCTGAATTCCAAAGAGCTGCCCAGATCCAACATGTGAAAACTCAAGGGAAACTATCCTAATTTGAGGCTGTCCTGAAGGTCCCCCAAAATTAAGGCCCCAATAAACGATGTTAACATTAAGACCCCAACTTCCGGCCAGGTTAAAATATTAACAAAATCGGTGGGAGTTCAGACCGAGACGAAAGATCAAGAATGTCAAATCACCGATGTGGACGTGAATGTTACCAAAATGGGGTTCGTCGGTTTTATCACCGAAGTCGTAAATTGTGCGGCCCAAGAAAAAAGGAGATCCGAGGAAATCGATATCATTTCCTCTGCAGCCATCAAATACCTGGGCTGGGAGGGAATTTCTTCCAAGGAGATTAATAACATATTCAGTCAATCAGGTAATAAAACCTGAGGGTCGGAGTCTAAGTTTATGAAATACATCAGAGATCTCACAACGCAACCGGATATAACCTGAACACAGGAAACCTGATTGAAACGTCACAACCGATTTCGGATTCCTGGTTACACCTTGTGCGCACGGACAGAGGAAGGGAACGGAGTGGCGGATGTGGGGTGTTTGTCAGGATTGGTGTTCCCTTCATGGAAATTGACTGCAATGCCGAACTGGAATGTAATATCAAAATCCCCTACACAAGGGAAACTGTTACAATTGTAAATTTCAAAAATTCTTTCCAACTCCAGAGGGTCTTAAGCAGGTGCGGAGAGGCGACCCTTCGGTGTGGCGACTTCAACAATCACAATATTATTTGGGGCTCCAAACTTACCAACAGATAGAAATGGTGAATGCATCAAAAACATCATGAATGAATTCCACCCAGTGACAGTAATGGGACCTATGTCAATGCATCGACGGGGCAGTCTTCACCTCTCGACGTCACCTTTTACCTCTTCATCTGCAGCAGCAAGGTGTGAATGGTGGGTCCACTCTGACAGTTTGGGCAGTGATTATTTTCTGGTGACCATTGACATCAAATTGAATAGGAACCCAGACGATTTAGACAGATCTCATGTTGAAACTTTGTCAAAGCCAACTGGGACTGCTTTTCTAACCGCTGCTCTGCGGAAGTGAGAGAAGAGCTCACGAACGAGAACATTGACACCGTTAATAGATATTTAGTCAAAACTATAAATTTGTATTACCTAGGATTCAATCCGCATTTATAAAATTTCAGCTGGTCGGAAAAATCAAAGTTTCCTGGTGGAATGACGAATTAAAGCAGGCTATCTTGGCTCGGAGGGCCGCTCTTTTCAACAGTGCTGGAGCTGGGAGCGTTCCTTGAACTTTTCAACAAGACTTGGTCTTTAGGAAAGTTTCACTGAGACTACCAACACTCCAGTCATCCTGGTACTGTCCGATTGCTTGCATTTCGGTCAGCAGAATAATGGAGAAGATGGTGAAAGAACGTCTGGTTTTCTTCCTGGAAAAGAACAACCTGCTGTACAAGTACCAGAGTGGGTTCAGAAAGGGAAACCTTTCAAAAACCACGAGTCACTACTTGGAGTATTCCTCGATATTCACAAGGCCCATGACACAGTCTGGAAAGAAGACCTTCTTTACAAGATACACGAGGAATAGTTCTGATCTGTCCAACAGATCCTTTCCAGTGAGAATAGGCAAAGCCCTGCCCACTATATTCCTCATGGATAACGGTATTCCTCACAGTAGCTGATTCATTCCCACTCTATTGAATATCATGATCAACGATGCAGCCTCTCCTTCAGGGCCCCATAGCAGGATATCTGTTTGCGAACGACATTGCCATGTGGACCCGGAGTAGAAACTCACATTTTACGGCCAAAAAAACTCCAGGCTGATGGCTGTAGGATCGAGCAGTGGGCCCAAAAATGGGGATTTGCGATTTCTGGATCCAAATCCAAAATTTTCACCCGCAAAAGGAAGGCCAAGGTCATATTGATAACGGTCAATGGTAATTCCCAGCTTCCACGGATGTATCCTTTCTAGGAATTACTTATGATAGGGGCCTAACGCGGAACTCCCATATTAAAAAACTTGTTGCCAAATGTGGAAAAGGCCTCGACCTTTTGCATAGTCTATCCGGTACAAATTGGGAAGTTCGCTGGGAAACTCTCCTCCTGTATAAAACACTTCTGCTCTCAATTTGACTAGGGCATTGAGGCCTTTTGGTCCATATGTCCAAACCCAACAGCAAAAAGCTGGAAACCATTCAATCCAAAGCACTCTGCGTGTGTCTGGGCACCTTTAAAAGGACTCCTCCGGTTTGTTCCTTCCTTGTAGAAGCTGGTATTGGTTGAAGTATTGGGTTAAGAGCTCTTTTTTTCTGGGACAACCATCCATGTAAAGTTCTCAGACTGTTGGGAGTACCAACCTCCCGGAAGAATCTTCACCCCAGCTCCTTTCGGACTTGCGTGCGTGAGGGCGACAAAAGTAATGCTTTTGGACTTTTTACCTGTAAATTCCTCGAACAAAGTGGCAATTTGCCCCCTCTGGACTCTAGAAGGCCCTCTTATACACCTGGATCTATGCGGAAAACCTGATAGGATCAACCTGGTTGTGACGTGACCAGGCCGTGGAATATGTCAACACGATTTGGAACCTCAACAACAACACGTTCTAAAGACCCTGCACTGATGAAAACAGCGGCTGCTTTTTGCCTTCCAGACGTCAAAGTGATAAAGTCCGTCAGACTTTCTGATTACTTTTTGGTATTCTTGGCTGAGCTCTTCGCGATTGATTTGGCTCTCAACGGATAATTGTATTCAACTCCCTAAGCACAGTTATATTTTCCGATTCACTCTCTGGTCTGAAGACGTTGAATTACCAGTCACTATTACAGTCCCTATCTCTCACTTTGCGTATTCGGATCCGGATCTTCACCAAAATGTCATCAATTCATCCTCACCACACACCATACCTGTCCACCAAATCTCACTCCATCCACATTTTGAGATATCCTGCAAGCAAACAAGAAAGACGTCAGGCAGAGCATGATACTTGCAAAATCCCTAAAACAAGTTTCACCTTAAAAATCATTGTTGGCTGAATTAAGTGACCGGATCTGCACATCATGTTCACATTTCAAGTCAATCGTATAAAAAGTGAGGATTTTAGAAATTACACCTAATGTGAGAATAGGTGAAGTCTCCTATGGATAGGTGAATAAAATAATTGTTGACCTATGGTCTATGTTGACCTTAAAATAATTGGCAGTTAAATTCGGTGATTGACAGATAGACAGACAGACAGACAGAATAATGAAAAATCACTCATAGAGCGCCACATGGCAAAACAGAACAAAGTTGAATGGCACTCAGTAGGGCATCCTTTTGACCTCAAAAATAATTTGTCGTTGAATTCAGTGACCTGATATGTAAATCGTCTTCAAAGTTTAAGTTAATCGGATGAAAATTGACAATTTTAGAAATTCGGCCTGTGTTGACCTTTTGGCCTGTGTTGACCTTTTGGCCTGTGTTGACCTCAAAAATAGTTGGTGGTTGCTTTCAGTAAGCTGATATGAAAATCCTTTTCAAAATCCAAGTCAATCGGATGATAATGGAGGATTTTAGCAATTCGAAAAAATTGGTTGACCTCTGGCCTATGTTGACCTTATGACTTATGTTGATCAAAAAAATAGTTGGTGGTTGAATTCAGTTAGCTGATGTGTAAATTCTATTCAAATTTCAAGTCAATCGGATGAAAATTGAGGATTTTAGAGATTTGAAAAAAAGTGGTTGACCTTTGGCCAATGTTGACCTTTTGACCTTTTGACTTCAAAAATATATAGGATTTTGTCGGACTACGAACTCTACCATTTGGTGAAGGTTTGTGAAGATCGGTTTAAAATTGTGACCTGTAGGCAAGTATAAGTGAGCGGACAGACAAACACACAAACCGGAGTGATCAACATAATTGTCAAGATATTTTTTCTCCAAGTAACAAACGCAACCAACCGACCAATATACCTGGAAAAAACGTCGGAGTAACAAACAGGAGTGAAAATAGAACGTCCATCCACCTTCAGCGGCGTCGGTAAAAATGGCAATTTCAGAGGGAGACCTCCACCAAGGTCAAGGTGAGATGGTGCTATAAGGTGCACCCTGTGGTCGAGGCCTCTGTCTCGTTTCCTCGACTCTCTCGAAGAGACCCAGCGATCCTTCATTGATTCGGACATTGTGCTCCAGACTCATATTTACATCGGACAGGTATTTCTGGAGATGGACCCACACCTAGTCACCCGACGCACGGGGTTTTGCGAGCGGTGTAAGATCCCCGAAATTTGAAACACATCTTCACATCATGCTCTCGGTATGGGGACTTACCTGGATCCCCCCTTTTCCACTCTGCCCGTGAGGTGGGGATCATCTGGTCAGGTATACCGGATACACTGTGCTGACTGAGACAAAAGCATCTTCGTCTTTACAAATCGGTTTTAAAATTAACGGTCAAACAATATAAAATCCCCCGTACTTGTTTGCTCTAGCCAAAATGTTTAGGTGAGTGGCGTATATAGAGCCTCGCAGTTCTGAAAACGCCAGTCCCCTAAAGAAGAAGAATAGGCGTTTCCCGCCCATCGCAACATGATGACATCACGGACAGATGGGCGGGTGAAATCGGCCGTACGGAGAATCACGACGGCGTGACGTCGGACTCGCATCGGCACATTGGCGAGTCGGTTTCCCTGTACGTGTTATACCGTGTACGGTTATGCCCGCGTACGAAGAGACTCGTACGGTGGTGGGCCAGCCATGGCGCCTGGCGGCCGTGCTCATGTCGTCGTGCGCGCTTTTCCTGGTCTTCCTGGCCGTGGTCAGCCCGGCCTGGGTCACCGCCAGCAGTCGGACCAAGAGCCAGTCGATCTGGGAAGTGTGCTGGACCTTGGAGAAGTGCGTCAACAACCTGGGCACCGGTACGTTTACCTGTCCTTTTGTTCGTGTCATGTGATGTTTACCTGTCCTTTTGTTCGTGTCATGTGATCGATCCGAGGACGCTCGTGTGGGTGGCAACCCGATCCGGCCCGGTTCCCGAACTCGGCTCTCGCTCGTTTACACTGCGCAGGTTCACCAGGTGAGTTTAATACTCCTCTCCTGTCTGGACTGTTCGAACGTCCACACAGTTTGACTTGCTGCCTCGTGATTGGAGGAAAATAAGCAAACGGCCTGTATCACCTCTTAGGTGAGTTTTCAATGGACAAACATCCTTGTAGTTGTAGTGAAACCCATGATGAGGCTCATCCTTTAATTGGGATTTTACTGACGTCACAACTGGAAAGGATATAAAGTTGAACAAAAATTAGCTCGAAATGTAGATCTGGCTTTAAATAATGAAACATGTCACATGAGATTTGCTTTTTGTATTTCGAGAGATGTGATTGCTGAATAATAGGCCGAAATAGACTGAGAAGGACAAATGTGGAGATGGGCCCAGGGAGAGACGTGGAGATGGACCTAGAGAGACATGGAGATGGACCTAGAGAGACATGGAGATGGACCTAGAGAGACATGGAGATGGACCTAGAGAGACATGGAGATGGACCTAGAGAGACATGGAGATGGACCTAGAGAGACATGGAGATGGACCTAGAGAGACATGGAGATGGACCTAGAGAGACATGGAGATGGACCTAGAGAGACATGGAGATGGACCTATAAAGACATGGAGATGCACCAAGAGAGAGAGAGAGAGAGAGACATGGAGATGCACCCAGGGAGAGACATGGAGATGGACCGAGAGAGACATGGAGATGGACCAAGAGAGAGAGAGAGACATGGAGATGCACCAAGAGAGAGAGAGAGAGACATGGAGATGGACCTAGACAGAGAGAGAGGGAGATGGACCTAGACAGAGAGAGAGACATGGAGATGGACCAAGAGAGAGAGAGAGACATGGAGATGCAGAGAGAGAGAGAGAATGAGAGAGAGAGAGAGAGAATGAGAGAGAGAGAGAGAGAATGAGAGAGAGAGAGAGAATGAGAGAGAGAGAGAGAGAGAGAATGAGAGAGAGAGAGAGAATGAGAGAGAGAGAGAGAATGAGAGAGAGAATGAGAATGAGAATGTGAATGTTAGCTCTTTCACGACCCTCGATTCAGGATACAAAAAACAAAAAAAAGAGAGAGACATGGAGATGCACCCAGGGAGAGACATGGAGATGCACCCAGGCAGAGACATGGAGATGCACCCAGGCAGAGACATGGAGATGGACCTAGAGAGAGAGACATGGAGATGGACCTAGAGAGTGAGACATGGAGATGGACCTAGAGAGAGAGAGACATGGAGATGGACCTAGAGAGAGAGAGAGAGAGAGAGAGAGACATGGAGATGCACCAAGAGAGAGAGAGACATTGAGATGGACCTAGAGAGAGAGAGACATGGAGATGGACCTAGAGAGAGAGAGAGAGACATGGAGATGGACCTAGAGAGAGAGAGAGAGACATGTAGATGGACCTAGAGAGAGAGACATGGAGATGGACCTAGAGAGAGAGAGACATTGAGATGGACCTAGAGAGAGAGAGACATGGAGATGGACCTAGAGAGAGAGAGAGACATGGAGATGGACCTAGAGAGAGAGAGAGACATGGAGATGGACCTAGAGAGAGACATGGAGATGGACCTAGAGAGAGAGACATGGAGATGGACCTAGAGAGAGAGAGACATGGAGATGGACCTAGAGAGAGAGACATGGAGATGGACCTTGAGAAAGAGACATGGAGATGGACCTAGAGAGAGAGACATGGAGATGGACCTAGAGAGAGAGAGAGAGACATGGAGATGCACCAAGAGAGAGAGAGAGAGAGAGAGAGAGAGAGAGAGAGAGAGAGAGCGACATGGAGCTGGACCTAGAGAGAGACATGGAGATGTACCTAGAGAGAGACATGGAGATGTACCTAGAGAGAGACATGGAGATGTACCTAGAGAGAGACATGGAGATGTACCTAGAGAGAGACATGGAGATGGACCTAGAGAGACATGGAGATGGACCTAGAGAGACATGGAGATGGACCTAGAGAGACATGGAGATGGACCTGGAGAAACATGGAGATGGACCTAGAGAGAGAGACATGGAGAAGCACCCAGGGAGAGACATGGAGATGGACCAAGAGAGAGAGAGAGACATGGAGATGGACCTTGAGAGAGAGACATGGAGATGGACCTAGAGAGAGAGACATGGAGATGGACCTAGAGAGAGAGAGAGACATGGAGATGGACCTCGAGAGAGAGACATGGAGATGGACCTCGAGAGAGAGACATGGAGATGGACCTCGAGAGAGAGACATGGAGATGCACCAAGAGAGAGACATGGAGATGCACCAAGAGAGAGAGAGAGAGAGAGAGAGAGAGAGAGAGAGAGAGAGAGAGAGAGAGAGAGAGAGAGAGAGAGAGAGAGAGAGAGAGAGAGACAGACAGACAGACAGACAGACAGACAGACAGACAGACATGGAGATGGACCTAGAGATGGACCTAGAGAGAGAGACATGGAGATGGACCTAGAGAGAGAGACATGGAGATGGACCTAGAGAGAGAGACATAGAGATGCACCTAGAGAGACATGGAGATGGACCTAGAGAGACATGGAGATGGACCTAGAGAGAGACATGGAGATGCACCAAGAGAGACATGGACATGCACCAAGAGAGACATGGAGGTGCACCAAGAGAGACATGGAGATGCACCAAGAGAGACATGGAGATGCACCAAGAGAGACATGGAGATGCACCAAGAGAGAGACATGGAGATGCACCAAGAGAGAGACATGGAGATGCACCAAGAGAGAGACATGGAGATGCACCAAGAGAGAGACATGGAGATGCACCAAGAGAGAGACATGGAGATGCACCAAGAGAGAGACATGGAGATGGACCTAGAGAGAGACATGGAGATGGACCTAGAGAGAGAGACATTGAGTTGTGAGATGTAGACAGAGCCAGAGAGGGACATGGTGACGGACACGTGTATGCAGAGAGTAGTTGTGGATGCTCAACCTCAGACTCACATTAAGCAATGTTACATACGTGGGAGTGTCATGACTGTATGACTCCAACATAACTAAACCCCACTTGCACTTGAACCGTCCCTTGTACGTGTAAAATTACCAAATGTACATTGACTTGTGTCTGTGATGGTTAACGCAGGGACAAAAGTACATGATGAGATCACTCGTGGTACAGTATTTGTCACGTGTAGAAATGCGTTTCACCTGTTTGGTTATTCTAGAAAAATCGAGCAAGGTATGAACAATGATTGTCACTACTTCCTGCATAGCTGGATGACGAATCCTAGCCCGAGGGATGTGGCCTTGCCAAAGGGTGTGTCGTGTGTGTGTGTGTGTGTGTGTATGTGTGTGTGTGTGTGTGTGTGTGTGTGTGTGTGTGTGTGTGTGTGTGTGTGTGTGTGTGTGTGTGTGTGTGTGTGTGTGTGTGTGTGTGTGTGTGTGTGTGTGTGTGTGTGTGTGTGTGTGTGTGTGTGTATATGTGTGTGTATATATGTGTGTAGGTGTGTGTATGGTGTATGTGTGTGGTGTGGTGTGGTGTGTTGTGTATGTATGTGTGGTGTGTGTGTGTGTGTGTATGGTGTGTGTGGTGTGTATGTGTCGTGTGTGTGTGTGTATGTGTGGTGTGTGTATGTGTGTCGAAAAAAATTGATTCCATGATGGGGTTGAGACGTTCGGTGACAGACACCAACTAGACTATGAGGAAGGCCGTCTGCTCCCGATATGAATCCAAAACCTCCACATAATGTGGACACATTTCCTGTTTGTCTCCCTCAATCCGCACATTATGAGTCACCAGCAATTGGTACAATGACAGGAATTTCCTGCTAATTGCAGGTTCCTGGTGATTGTTGGAAATTCCTTGGATTAGGCCAGGCAGGCTGCTCGTGGGCCTTTGTAGGATAGGGGTGGGTTTTGCGTGTATTGATGATATTGTAATTTGGAGATGTTTGTGAAATTGAAATACCTTGGGAAGTAAAGGAAGGAATAGCTCTGCGCGTAGTGTAGGGTAGGTAAGTGTCGACTGTAGGGTAGGTAAGTGTCGACTGTAGGGTAGGTAAGTGTCGACTGTAGGGTAGGTAAGTGTCGACTGTAGGGTAGGTAAGTGTCGACTGTAGGGTAGGTAAGTGTCGACTGTAGGGTAGGTAAGTGTCGACTGTAGGGTAGGTAAGTGTCGACTGTAGGGTAGGTAAGTGTCGACTGTAGGGTAGGTAAGTGTCGACTGTAGGGTAGGTAAGTGTCGACTGTAGGGTAGGTAAGTGTCGAAACGAAACGAAACCTTCCCATCCAAAGTACCTGAGGCAAGTGGTTGCGTCAGGTGCTTGGGATGGGAAGTTAGAGCAGTTAGAGTTAGAGCAGAGCGGTAACTTGCCTTCCATATACATCACATGGCTGCAGGTATCATTTGCTTTAGGAGCAGGGGGCACAGGTGGTGCTGCTGATGCAGTTCCACCTGCATGTTAGAGCAGGGATTAGTTAATTTATTCGAGGTGCTGGCAATAACTCGCCTACTCTTTGTGAAGCCATGGGATCCACAATGTCCACCAGCAGAATTAAGTGTGCACAATGATCACATCTGTTCCAATGGACACAGTTTGATGACGTCACAATAAGCACTGGTTACTTATGTGGGTTTGCAAGTCAGGGTGGGCCTCCAGCCCACAGAGACCACATTAGACTGAGCGGTGCCCTTGCTGCCCCAGAATTGAGGTGGCAGTTTGTGCCCAGAAAACCGCTACACAGTGGCACGCGACCCTCGGAAGGTGAAATGTATTTTTTTTATTTTCCTGTCATTGTTCCTTGAGCTCGTTGTTGTGGAATTGTACAAAGCGAAATTCCACCAATCGATCGAACACCGTGAGGTTCTGTATGTAAATGGAGATCAACTCAGTGGTTCTTGTAAAGAGGTCTGTGATAGGCCAAGGTGTGGACAACAGTCTCGCTCTGCAAGTTTATTGTCGGATTTTCTTGTGTAGTGCTCCTTTAGCACAACCTGTAGTGCTCCACACCTGTCGTATCATTTTCACATTTGCTGACCTATCGTCAAAAATTGATTCATTCCACCTTTCCCTCCTCAGATTTAGTATTGTTTTTTTAGTGGCTTCCTTGATCGGTTCTGATATGAGATTCAAAATGGCGGTTTCTCATTCAGTCTGAACATCAATGTGAGGGGTTGAGAGGTCCACATGGGTAGTGGAGCATTCCATAACTACAATGGACTTTGTTTTCCTTTACAAATATGAAAGATCATCCTTGAGGATTAACATACATCGGGATGTTTTTGGTATGGTTTAATCCTGCACTGATCCTTACAGGTAATGTAAAACTTGCCCAGGGAGTACCTGGAGGTTCCCGTTGAGGAATGCCATGGTACATCGACCGTAGCATTGTTTCGGTGTGATACACCGTGTATCACCCCGAGTCCGCACACGGCGCCGCACCGAGTCCGCACACGGCGCCGCACCGAGTCCGCACACGGCACCGCACCGAGTCCACACACGGCACCGCACCGAGTCCGCACACGGCACCGCACCGAGTCCGCACACGGCACCGCACCGAGTCCGCACACGGCACCGCACCAAGTCCGCACACGGCATCATCCTGAGTACTTAGAGGTTGGTGGTACTTCGATTGATTAGAATTTGATTACCTTTAGGTGGTTGTGAGTCGAATATCTTTCGTGGTTATGAATCGTGTACAGTGCCTTCAGAAAGTATTCACATCCCTTGACATTTTTCACATTTTGTTGTTACAGCATGAATTCAAAATGGATTAAATTGAGATTTTTTGTCACTGATCTACACATAATACTCCATATTATGACAGTGACAAAAAAAAAATTCTTTACTAATTTTTACAAAATAATTTTAAATGAAATGCAGAAATATCTAATTTACATAAGTATTCAACGGGACAACGCCCTGACAACCTGTAGTGCGCCACAGCTTTGAGTCTTCTTGGGCATGTCTATCAGTTTTGCACATCTGGATTTGGGGAGTTTCTCCCATTCTTCGTTGCAGATTTGCTCAAGCTCTGTCAAGTTGGATTGGGAATGTCAGTGAACAACAATCTTCAAATATTTCCAGAGATTTATCAATGGGATTCAAGTCTGGGCTTTGGCTGGGCCACTCAAAGACTTTACCATTCTTGTTCTGAACCCATTTCAGTGTTGTGTTGGTTGTATGCTTGGGGTCATTGTCCTGTTAGAATGTAAATCTTTGCCACAGTCTGAGGTCTTTTGCACCCTGAAGCAGATTCTCCTCAAGGATTTGCCTGTATTTGGCTCCATTCATTTTTTCCTTGTTTCTTACAAGTTACCCAGTCCCTGCCGCTGAAAAGCATCCCCATAGCATGATGCTTACACCACTATGCTTCATGGTTTCACGGTAGGGATGGTATTAGATGGGTGATGATCTGTGCTCAGTTTCCACCAGATGTAGCGCTTTGCATTCAGGCCAAAGAGTTACATTTCCGTCTCCTCAGACCACAGAATGTTTTGCCTCATAATCTGAGTCTTTCTCGTGCCTTTTTGTAAACTCCAGGCGTGCTGCCTTTTTCTTAGGAGTGGCTTCCGTCTGGCCACTCTCCCATGAAGCCTAGATTTGTGAAGTGCTGCAGAGGCTGTCGTCTTTCCAGCAGATTCTCCAATTTCACCCAAGGAACTCTGTAGTTCTGTCAGAGTGGTCATTGGGTTCTTGGTCACCTCCCTGACCATGGTCCTTCTTCCCCAGTTGCTCGGTTTGATCGGACGGCCAGCTCTAGGAAGAGTCTGGGTAGTTCCTTATTCTTACCATTTCCTAATGATGGAGCTCATTGTGTTCTTGGGAACTGTCAACTCTAAGAAATTATTTTATACCCTTACCAGATCTTTGCGTCCTCACAATTCTATCTCGGAGTTCTATGGACAGTTCCTCTGACTTTACGGTGGGGATTCTGGTCTGGCATTCACTGTCAACTACTGTGTGATGTTGTTGTATAGAAAGGTGTGTTTCTTTCTAAATCATTTCTAATCGATTGAATTGGCCACAGGTGGACTCCAATCAAGTTGGAGACATCTTAAGGATGATCAAAGGAAATTTGATGCACCTGAGATCAATTTGGAGAGTCATAGCAAAGGGGTTGAATACTTATTGACCGACTCCACCGCGCACCAGCACCAAGTCGTTTGGCGAGAAATCCTTTTCCTTTGCTGCACCTCTGCTCTGGAATGACTTGCCTTCCTCTGTTCGACATGTTGACTCTCTTCCTGGCTTTAAAACCTCCCTCAAAACCTATCTGTTTCACAAGTCTTTCAAAGTCTAAGTCCTGTTTTCCCTTTGGTTTGAGGTGGGACAGAGATCGAGAGTATGTCTGTGTACATGTGCGGGGGAGGGAGGGGAGGAGGAGGGGGAGTACACATCTGTGGGTTTTGAATGGGGAGGGAGAGGAATAGGGCAAGAGTGAAGGTGTGTCTGTGTGTGTATGTTTGTGTGTGTGCGTTCGCATGATAATGTAAAGCGCCATGAGGGTCGTTTACTCTGCTTGATGGGGCTATATAAGACTCCTTTATTATTATTATTATTTCAGACATTCATTTTTAATTACTTTGTAAAAATAATAATAATAATAATTCACTTTGATATTATGGTGTATTATGTGTGGATCAGTGACAAAAAAATATCTCATTATAATCCATTTTAAATGCAGGTGGTAACAACAAAATGTGAAAAATGTCAAGGGGTGTGAATACTTTCTGAAGACACTGGATCATGGTTAAGACCACACTTGACTCGAAGTACGTTTCACTTGGCTGTGAAATGGTACACTGTTACACTTGTCCAGACATCGTGTATCTTCTTCCCTGTAGTTCTGTCTTCCTTCCAGTTCTTCAACACATCTGTTCACCACCATCTCAAATCACCCCCAATCGCCCCATCCAAAACCATGATCTTTTGTACCCCCTTTAAACCACCCCAAGCCTATCTGTTTTCACGTTTCCAGTTTTTCCTTCCTGAGTTTTTCCTTCTGTATCCATCTTGTCTGCCCTTACCCCTCATTGTTCCCCACATCCCTTATTTGTCTGAGTCTCCCTCAATTTTGTCCCTAATCCGTGCTGTTTTCTGTTTCCTCTCTCCCAGTCTCTCCCCCCTCTCCTTCCCTCCCTCTCTCCCCGTCTCTCCCCCTCTCCTTCCCTCCCTCTCTCCCTCTCCTGTTCCTTTTGTTCGGTTACGTCCTGATCCGTTCTCTGTTCTACTTCTTCCACTAGCCTTGACGTCATATACAGAAAAGTGAAATCACGAGTCGTCCTTTGCTATGACACGATTTTTAGTTGTTGTTCTATTTCAAGATTCTCTTTTTCTGGTTTTGTAACAAGGTGTTTGGAATAGTTTGCTGTTGATGTTCTCTTAATGGTAATTTAATTTCATACCTTAAGGGACATTGTTGGTGGACCAGAAGCGTTTAGGGAAACTTGCGGCTCATGGTGCAGAAGATCATAGTCAGGTTCACTCTGTCAATAAATGATATTTCGTTCAAAATCATGGTAGATTAGCAAACCTATACATTTTTGGAAAGGTTATAGCATAAGGAAACTAAAAATCAATGTTTACATTTGGAGAGATACCTGTATGGCGGCCATTTTGGATTTTCAAAATGGCCACTGTAAAATACATATTTTGTTCTATTTCTGCCTCTATTTACCCTAAAAACTTTTTAAAATATACTAAACCTATATTTTCAGGGACAAGGAATCCAATGAAAGTATCAAATTAGTGCTGTGGGGAATGGTAAGACACGAATCAAAGGTTTTGAATTGCAAAATACTGTCTTTATATTCGCGATAAGTTGCATAATCAAATACATGTTATCATTTTGTACAGGCAGTTAATAACATCAAAATGTGTCACAATAATTCATATCACCAAACATACACAGGCAGTCAGCAAAATCATACATACACATGCAGTCAGTATAACTTCACATCGACACAGGCAGTCAATGACAAAATATACACAGGCAGTCAATGGCATCAAACATACACGATTACAGAATATGCCATTTAGAGTTCGTCATCACTGTCCTGTGTGTCGTATCCGACAATATAGTCCGCATCGTTTTCACAGTCCGTTCCACACAAGCAAAGGTCGGTCAAATTGATTGGCAAATCGAATTGGTCGAATGGTCGATCGAATCGAATTCGATGAATCGAATCGAATCGATCGAATTGGTCGAATGGTCGATCGAAGCGATTGGTCGAATGGTCGAATGGTCGATCGAATCGAATTCGATGAATCGAATCGAATCGATCGAATTGGTCGAATGGTCGAATGGTCGATCGAAGCGATTGGTCGATTGGTCGAATTGGTCGAATCGAATTGGTCGAATGGTCGAATGGTCGATCGAAGCGATTGGTCGAATGGTCGAATGGTCGATCGAAGCGATTGGTCGAATTGGTCGAATGGAATTGGTCGAATTGGTCGAATCGAATTGGTCGGAATTGGCAAATGTAAACATTGATTTTCAGATTTTCCATGTAATAACGTTTCCAAAAATGTATAGGTTTGCTTATGTACCATGATTTTGAACGAAAATACATAGTGAACCTGACTATCACGTGATATTTGGCCTGAACGCTCACTACATGGCGTCTGGCATCTTGTGTACTCGCACTTCCTGCCAGCGGTTGTGTATGTATTGGGTGTGATCCTTAAATGGAGGACGGTCAGTCGTCTCGGTACGTGTATCTTATTCACAAGGCATTCGCAATCACAACTCGGGTAAGTGCAGTCAACAAGTCCCTGCAGGTCCATGAGCAGGTCGGGCAAGATGCCGATTGCGCCCAAATGCTTGAAATATTTTTCTACTTCAAACAATGTGAATTCGTTATGTAATAAGAGCTCCTGCAGTTTGTATTCAGGTTGGTTTTCCTTTTCTTTCCTGACTTATCCAACACTATCTCCCATACGTGGGACACTGTATCTATTATAGACCAGAAAAGGTCATATTGTTGCGATGTTGTTCACTGTATGCAACCTGGTCCACATCTGTCACATCGTTGTTTACATTTAAAACTCTCAGGTTGCCTCACACTATGTACACTCATCCAGACAGACATCCGCAGACATAACCGAGAAAGGTGTTTCTCGTGACGTGTATGAGCATAACTGGTGTTATTTACAACACAAGCCAACGCCAACTGCCTCGGTAGGTTTTTATTTATTTATTTATATCCGATCTGATGTACCATACTCTGTTAGAGAGCGTTGGTTCTAGGTCTTCTTGTTCTTTCTGGGTGGTTTCCCATACCCCTCTAAACAGTAATTTGGACAGGAATTGTTTATTCATTCAGGGAGCCAGAGATAGCGAATGAGGAGAATGCTCTGTGCACGTCAGGATGTGCCTTGGTAGTAGCTTCATGTCGGCCAAGTACACAGCTCCCCATCGTGTGTAGTTGGTCCGATTGGAGACTGAAAACCTTGATCTTTTCTGCCCCCGCTAATTTCACCCCAAATCCACTTTTTTGAGGTGCCGCCTTCTTTCCTGGAAGTCCTTGGTGTCCTTGCGTTTTATACCTATCCTGCCTCCCCCCAAGCCCTCTCCCTCCCACACATCTCCCGATGTCCCTGCTCTTAAATGTTGTGTTTGTGTGTTTCCTCCCTTCTCTCCCCATCTTGTCTACCGCTCCCGTTTTTATATACTTTGTTTGCTTGTTTGTTTGATTTGTTTGTTTGATAAATGTTAGCTCCTTCACGAGCCTCGACTCTGTATACAAAAAACAAAAAAAATCTATGTTTACATAAAACAAAATGAAGTCTTCAAAGAAAAGAACACCTTCCCTACAGTCAAACATGGAGGAGGTTCAGTGATGTTTTGGGGTTGCTGTGCTGCCTCTGGCCCTGGGTACCTTGAATGTGTGCATGACGTCATGAAATCAGAAGATTACCAAGGCATTTTGGAGCGCAACGTTGAACCCAGTGTCGGAAAGCTGGGTCTCCATCAAAGGTCATGGGTCTTGCAGCAGGACAATGACCCCAAACACACTTCAAAAAGCACCCAGGAATGGTTCAAGACAAAACGCTGGACTGTTCTGAAGTTGCCAGCAATGAGTC
The DNA here is from genome assembly GCF_964187855.1 of Myxine glutinosa. NCBI lineage: Eukaryota > Metazoa > Chordata > Myxini > Myxiniformes > Myxinidae > Myxine > Myxine glutinosa. The sequence continues at coordinate 117,602,302 of NC_136265.1, forward strand.
CAGATCCAAATCCCATTGAACACCTGTGGGGAGATCTGAAAACAGCAGTTGGGAGAAGGGCAGCCTTCAAATCTGGCAGAACTGGAGCAGTTTGCACTAGAAGAGTGGGTCAACCTGCCAGTACAGAGGTGGAGGAAGCTCATTCATGGCTACAGGAAGCGCTTGACTGCAGTTATTTTGTCCAAAGTCCGTGCTACCAAATATGAAGTCTCGGGAGTCCATAATTTTGTCAATGCCATTTATTTTTCTTTTCTGATTCAAAAGGATATATTAAGTTCTGAATCAAAAACAAAGGTCCTGTAATATTAACAGTAAAATAAAGAATTGTGAAGACCAAATACTTTTGTGAATTTCAACTAATTTTTCGAGAAAATTGTGAGTTGTTTGAAAAAAGTGAAAGGGTGCTAATAGTAATATTCTTGTCCATGACTGTATATTGCGATACTGACCCGATTAAACTGCTCTAGTGGTTTCCATGGCAACAATCAATACTTATCAACACCAATGCCGTGGCAACCAGATATCTCCCCTATAAGACATTTTCAATTAATTAGTTTCATTTTCATAAACCTGAGGGTGTGTGATTTCCAAAAATACTTGTTGGCAGCTTCTAACATGCGGTACTCCTGAAACCAAAATGTTCAGATTTTTCCAACGGTCTATAATGACCTCAAAGATCTTGAAGACCCCTTTTTTTTTACCCATTTGACCTTAAAGACCCTTTCGACACTTTAGCCAACTGTAGATCCCTTTACCCTTCAGACCTTTACACCCCTTAAGTTCATTTAGAGCTTTAGACCGCTCGGGTCTTTTTAGACCCTTTTTACATGCTTGAGAAATTCGACCCTTTTAACCCCTTAGATACCAACTACGATTGGAATGTTCCCTTTCGAGATTCAGACCATCTCAAATCTTTTAAGCACACTGCAACACACAAACATCTGCAGTTTTCTTGCAAAACAAAGACCTACACCTTTTTCAGCAAGTGATGCGTGGACTCGGCCCATCCAGAGGGGTCGATACTCTGCTAATATCAATAATGAAATGGGGTCGCTGAGCTTCTCAAAATGGATCCTTGTTCAATAAGAACGACAAATAACCTGGAAGAATTCCCACTTTTTAAACGCACGCCATGTTAAGGTGTATAGAGCAGCTTAATATGTCCTTCCACTCCCAATACTTTTATTAAATGAATGTGGTGTTGAAGGCAGTGCGAGTTGTTATCCTTCCCGGAAGGAGGCATTAAGTGTTTGGTCTTGGTGTCCGTGGTGTCCTGCTTCAAGAACAATTTTTCCATTATTATTATTATTATTAAATTATTAATTTTTTCTCCAAGTTCCAATTATTTAATTTCCCCACATTTATTAATTGTTTAACTTTTGTAAGAGTGAATTGAATGTGTATGTATTTTTTTGTGTGTGTGTGTGCGTGTAGATTGGCGAGTCACCATCGTGATCCTGGAGTTCTTTGCAGGACTGCTGTGCGTGGTAGCCATTACTTTAGCTGTGCTGGCCTTGTGTAAAGTCTCATCCATCCGCAGTTTTGTACCAGGGATCTGCATCCTACTTGCCGGTGAGTGTTCTCCCTTCCCTGTTAACCCCCTCACTCTTTGGAAAGTTGCCATGGACTCTGTACGAGCCATTTAATTAATTGATTGTCCCCCTCATTCTCTCTGCTGCATCACAGCTCTACTGCAACTCATCGCAGTCATCGTGTATCCGGTGAAGTTCCTCGAGGTACCTGCACACTTGGGAATTGACGACGGTCCAGTCTATTACGAGTTTGACTGGGGCTACGGAGTCGCTTTTGGAGCGTTCTTCTTCATGGTAGCTGCTGGCATCATGTTCTTGCTTAAATCGTATTGTACCAAGCGAAGCTACTGATGGGTATCGGTCGGCCTTGCCGCGCCGGCTGCTCTCGACGGCGCAACACCCGAAGGAGCCACGGTAGTTCGAACCCGGCGGCCTTGTCCCCAAAAACGGGGTCCCCTCGACGTGGGGTACCCAAAATGAGTCACGTGATATTTGCGCCATTCGGATTCTGATTCGGTCCGTCCACCGCGTCTCCCTTTGCTTTGTTTTACGGTCCATGGGTCTCTGGAGGATCGACCGAAAGCCCAATAATAATGTCAAAACAAAAATGTTGCTTATGGAATGTTGTTTGGAAGAATACCAATTGGAATGATTTTCATTTTTTTTATTTCAGAACCTCAAATGATGTAGAAATCCAAATGGGATTTAAAAAAAATCTGTTTCAGTGAAGACGAATTGTGAGATGTGTTCGATGAAGTGCCTCGTTTTCCAGGATCATCGGTGTTTGTGCTTCATACACGAGCTCGATTGGACTAAAACGATGGCCTCACGTGGGTTTTGTTTCGTTTTCCATCGAAGTCTTGAAAATTGTTTATTCTCATCTCCCGTGTCCGCTGAGGCTTTTTCTGTGCGTTTCAAACGGAATGCGTATTTGTCTCTGTGCCGCTTTTGTCGAACCTTTGTAAATACGAATGTTTTGTCTCGACCAATGGTGTTGGACCAACGACCCACCACTGTGATCCGACTAAAAGGTCTCGGTAATTGGTTTGGAGCACAACAGATTCATTTGAGTGGTGGTGTTACCATGTTACATGTTACATGGCATATTACACACATGAAATTACACCACTTGTTTTACTGTGCTTGTGCACCACAGCAAGCGTTCTTCCCCCATTGGCTTTAAGGATGTCCTGTTTGGAATCGAGCACCAGTTCTTCACCGTTTCAAGACCCATGGGTGTGCAGGTTATACAGTCTTGCTCTTCCAAAACTCTCCCAAAATCCAAGTCCTCGTCCACGTCCAACGTTTTTAAAAGTTTTTTTCATGGACAACTTTGTGTTGAGCTTTGCCTCAACGGTTCTGCTCCTCATACTTTTGATTTTCCTCATGGTTTAAGTCCAACGAATGAAATCCATTTATCAATACTTTACTTTATTCAGGTTATTATTTGATTTTTCTTTTGGAGAGTCCGTTGCACGCACGGGCCCACGTGCTCCGCATGCCTTCCCATGTCCCAACCGGACATTCCGGAGGTGCCGCGGCCTCTTTGGGCAGGTCGGCATCCCGCCTGGAATGCCACGAAGTCGCACTTTGTTTATCGGTTTCACAAACGAATGTACAGACCACTCGTAATGAGGGGAATGCCTGCACCGGGTCCCGAGTCCTTGACGCCGCCCGATCGGGGGTTTGGGTTGTGGGGGTAACGTGGGGTAACGTGGGCCTCATTGGATTGTGACGGACCGCAGCTTGCTTGTTTGGGTGTTCTTATTTTAAATATTTTAAATATGTCTGGTGAATAATAAAATATCTTATCTTTGGATCGTTCGCACAATTTCCTTTTTTATTGTCAATAAATCCCAGAGAAATGTTTTCATTGGATAGTTTCTTGGCAGTGACCTGCATCGGCAACCACCACGTGGTTTGTTTTGTGGTTTTACAGTCGTGCTCGTGGTTCGACCAGGTGACTAGACCCTAAATCGGGGGTGCCTTGTGATAACATGGTAAATTGCACACTCGGGAAACATGGTAAATTACACACATGAAACATAGTACATTACACACTCAAACATGGTACATTACACACATGTAACGTCATATTACACATATATAGCATGGTAAATTACACACATGAAATGTGGTATATTACACATGAAACATGGTATATTACACACGCAACTGGATATTACACACACATGTAACATGTATATTACACACACATGTAACATGGTATATTACACATTAAACATGGTATTGTAGGAGTTGCGGACAACGAGAGGGCGAGACACTTCGTAGCTTGATCAAAGCTCCTTCATTCCAACAGAACGAACACACCCGAACTCACGCATCTTTTATCGCGCAACTCACTCTTCAGGGGGCGTGGCTCCAACAACCGAGCGCACGCCACGCCCATACAATCAATAGCCCCACTGGTCCCGTGCCTGTGGATTATGTCCCAACGTGATACCCCTACAATGCTATATATTGTTTGGCTCCATCTCTCAATGGTGAAGGCACTTAAAAAATCACGCAGGTGTTGGTCCAGTCGCGGACATCCTTCCTGAGCCCGTGCCAAACGAACTTCGCCGCCACCAACTTTTGCGACGCCTTCCTGCCCGGGTGAGAAAGACCGTGGACGGCATCGAACACCAGCCGTCTCCAGCTGGTGGGTACGACGGGGCGAGGCTGACCCAAGGAAACGTCGCACGGTAGCGTGGTGCCCGTGTCCTTGAAGTTGAACGGCACGTCAGGCAGTCGAAGCCCCGTGACCGCCGCCCTGCGGGCCTGGACCTCCGGGTCGGCGATCTGATCGGCCGCCATGCGGGCGTCGTCGATGCCAAGGTGGACCGCGCCGACTATGGACCGGGAGAGACAATCGGCGACCGTATTATCCTTCCCAGCAACATGTTGGACGTCCGTCGTGAACTCGGAAATTAAGGAGAGCTGGCGTTGTTGACGGGCAGACCACAAATTGGATGTATCTCACCTGTCGGGGCGAAGAGAAATAAATAAATAAATAAATAAATCAGTCAAAATCTCAGATTTACGCCTCGGACACCACCCCCCCCCCCCCCCTTATAGAAAAGTAGCTGCCATTTATTGTTGCTGCCACGATTCAACTGTACATCAGGGTTGGATTTGTTCTATAGATGTTCCCCAATCACCTGGAAGTGACAAACCAACTGTGTAGTGGGTGTTGCACGAAACCATTTTGAGTAGATTCTGCCTCCTGGACGACAACATCTCCCACCCCTGGAATGTTGGCAAAGGTACCCGCCCTATGGGCGGGGCTTCAATTGGGAAGCGCGAATGAAAAGGTCAAAGATCAGAAATTGAAGGTTTTTTTATTTTAAACGATTCATATCAACATCCGTTAAATCATATCACACGCACATCATCAAAATCTAAACAGTATCTTACTATAATTCACCAAATGTCCCAGTATCTTACTATAATTCACCACAGTGATCGATACACCATGATCGTGGTGATCGTGATCATGATCGATAATCGTGTTCACAATCGCGATGTCGTATGTACTCCCGACACGTGTTTCCTTCAGTTGAAATGGGTTAGAATTCCCTCAAGCAGAGATTCAACCCGTGTCCTGATCGTGGCAGGTGCAGCTGTGCAGCGATCGGTGCAGCCGTTTGTGCGCTCACCCAGGAAAACAAGATCGTCACAATGAGAACAATGAACGCCACTCAGTAGAGCGCATACTCCCGCCGTGGGTCAAGTTGGAATAGTGAAGCGCGGTGCTACGCGCGCTACTTGCTTAGCAAGGAGGAAGCGGACAACGCGGTAGGTTAAAAGAGTCTTTATTTCAAGAGCTCCACTATAGCACTGGAGCGCTCCGGGCTGCGCACCCGGTATATATCCCGCGGCCACGCCTACCCCTCGGGTGTGGCCGCCGCCCACTTGGTGCGCGGAATGATGCCATCACGCCAGTGAGCTTTCGTGTCCGCAACACGCCCCCCCCCCCCCCCCCCCCAGAATTCCCGCGCACCTGGAGGGCCAGTTTGCAGGGCAAACGGATGACCCGGCCGAAGCGCCCTGTGGCGACTGGCGGCTTCCGGGGTGCAGGGATGCCAGCTGGGATGCCTCCGGCTGCACCCGGGATGGGTGCAGGACCGGGGGGCGGTGTGCCGGCGGGCCTGGGCGGTGCCGGGGGTCCGCCCGCAGGGGGGCGGCCCCGACGCGGGGGCCGAACCACCGGCGGTGGGTGGTCCACGTCGAGTTGGGCCGGCTTGAGGCGATCCACTGAGACGCGGTCGGGAGTACCGCCAATGTCCAAGGTGAAATGTTTCACCCCGGTCTCCAGCACGCGGAAAGGCCCGTCGTACGGGGGCCGCAGTGGTGTCTGGTGGGCGTCGTGCCGGATGAAGACGTACTCCGCGGTGCGAAGCTCCGGGGCGACGTGCTTAGGCGGGTGCCCGTGGTGCGCAGTCGGCACCGGGGCGAACCTCCGGGCGGTCTCCTGCAGCGTGGAGCGACCATGGTGACGTGGCGTCGGGGAGGAACTCGCCCGGCACCCGCAGTGGTTGTCCGAGGACCAACTCCGCCGCGGATGCACACAGGTCGTCTTTGGGCGCCGTCCGGAGGCCCAGCAGGACCTAGGGGAGCCAAGGCGAGCTTCGTGCCCGCGAACGCCGCGTCCATCTGCTCGGTCCAGGTAATGTCACGTTTGCCCGGCTTCCCTCAGAGGGCCTCGTGCAAGGGGCGCAGGAGCTGGGCGATGCGGGGCAGGAACCGATGGTAAAAGTTTACCATGCCCAGGAACTCCTGGAGCCCCTTGATCGTGCGGGGGCACGGAAACCCTTTCACAGCCTCCACCTTGGCCGGTAGGGGGACGGCCCCGTGCCTGGTGATGCGGTGCCCCAAAAAGTCGATGTCGGTGACGCCGAACCGGCACTTTGCGGGGTTCACGATGACGCCATGCTGGCCCAGACGTTCGAAGAGCGTGCGGAGATGGTGTAGGTGCTCTTCGCGGGACGCGCTGGCGACGAGGATGTCGTCCAGGTAGACGTAGACAAAATCCAAGTCGCGCAAGACGCTGTCCATTAGTCGCTGGAACGCCTGAGCCGCATTTTTCAATCCGAATGGCATCCGAAGAAATTCGAAAAGACCGAATGGCATGATGACCGCCATCTTCGGGATGTCCTCCGGCCTGACGGGGGCCTGATGGTAGCCGCGTATGAGGTCCACCTTTGAAAAGAAGGACATGCCCGCCAACCGGACGGAGAAGTCCTGAATGTGGGGGACGGGGTAGCGGTCGGGGGTGGTGGCATCGTTGAGGCGCCGGTAGTCCCCGCACGGTCGCCATCCCCCACCGGGCTTTGGCACGATGTGGAGCGGCGACGCCCAAGCACTCTCGGAGTGCCGCACGATGCCGAGCCGCTCCAGCGTAGCGAACTCCGCTTTAGCTACCGCGAGCTTCGTCGGCTCGAGGCGGCGTACCCAGGCGTAGACCGGTGGCCCGGCGGTGGGGATGTGGTGTTCCACCCCGTGCTTGACGGCCCCCGCCGAGAAGGTGGGCCGCGTGAGGGCCGGGAAGCCGGCGAGGAGGTGGGTGAATTTGTTCGCTGCCGGAAGCGTACAGATGAACCTGGCCGGAACCGAACTGCTCAGCAAGCCGCTCGATGAGCCGCTCCGGGAGCTGCTCAATGAGGCGGGCAGCGCGCAAGCGAGTGAGCTGAACGTCTCAGCCTGGACAAGCCTTCTGTGCTTTACGTCCACCAGCAGACCATTGGCACACAGGAAGTCCGCGCCGAGCAGTGCCATAGGCACGTCGGCAGTGACGAACGACCACCGGAAAACCTGCCCTACGAACCGCATAGAAAGGCAGCGTTTTCCGTATGTGCGAATGGACGTACCGTTGGCAGCAAGCAGTGCGGGGCTCCGGTCCGCGGTCTGCTTGTCGGACGTACCGGCGGGAACGACACTCACCTGCGCTCCTGTGTCGCACAGGTAACGGCGCCCGGATAAGGTGTCCGTGATGAACAGTAGGCTGTTTGAATGGCCGGCGCTCAGTGCCACTACCGAGGGCTGGCCCGGGCGTTTGCCGACCTGCCGAATGAGCACGGCGGGCGACATTGCCGAGCCTCGTGGCCGAACTGGGCGTGGAAAAAACACCAGGTTGGCGGCGGAGGCCGCGGTTTTCTGCGCGGCGGCGGTGGTGGGCGGGGCGAGGCGGCGGCCGCGAGGTGTGCATCAGCATCAGCCACGAGGTGTGGTGCATCAACATCAGGGTCAGCCTCGGGATTCGCGACGGCCGCGCCAAAACTTGCCTGCATGTCCAAAGCCGCGAAGAACCTGTCGGCCTCGGCAGCGAGAGCTCGGGGTTCCATCGTCGCAGAACCGGCCAAGGCGAGGCGTACTCGTGCCAGCAGCTGGCGTCGAAATAATGCCCGGAATAGAGCGTTCGGGGTTTCGTCGCCCATCAGCGACAGCATATGGTCCATGCGGACCGACGGTCGCATGTCACCGAGCTCGGGGAGGTCCAAGAGGTGGTCGGCCCGTGCGTCCACCGTGAGGCCGAACGTGGCGAGGAGGAGACGCTTGATCGCCTCGTACCTGCCGTCGGCCGGTGGGTTCCTCAGGACCGACACGACGCGGGCGGCCGTGCCAGGCCCGAGGGAGGCGACCAAATGGCAGTACATGGTCTCGTCCACCGTGATGCCTCGAAGTCGGAACTGGGCTTCTGCCTGCAGGAACCATACTTCAGCTTGCGCCTCCCAGAACTCGGGGAGTTTGATCGAAACCGCGTTGTTTGCCATTGCAATGGCGTATTCGGTCAGTAAGCGACGGCTGATCCAACGTCGGAGGGTCACCAATGAAGCGCGGTGCTACGCGCGCTACCTGCTTAGCGTGGGGGAAGCGGACCAGGGGCGCGGTAGGTTAAAAGAGTCTTTATTTCAAGAGCTCCACTGTAGCACTGGAGCGCTCCGGGCTGCGCGCCCGGTGTATATCCCACGGCCACGCCTACCCCTTGGGCGTGGCCGCCGCCCACTTGGTGCGCGGAATGATGCCATCACGCCAGTGAGCTTTCGTGTCCGCCACAATAGTACGATTTCACAAAAGTTTGAGGGAGTAGTTCAGTGACAACACAAGACAAGACAACACAAGACAGACACTGCACAGATATATATTTAGAATATATAGAAGATAATGTCAAAAAAAAACAAGGCAATTTCACTTACATTTTCGGATTCAGCGTTCAATTCTATATAAGTGAGTGTATTTTGAGGCACGTGTGACTTCAAATAAAATTGTAAGCCAGGAAAACGTGCGTTTCATTCCTTAGGGATACAACATGTAAAACTGGCCCAAACGTCAAAACAAAACTCGCTCATTTGAAGTCGTTCAAGCTAATGCGACCACTCATTCTTCTGGGAAGAATCCCGTGCACATGCTGGTCACACTTATAACTCACCTACGTCTATATAAGTTCATCAAATACTGAAACCGCGATTGACATTCGCTGAGGTAAATGGTGATATCTCTTCTGAGGTAAAAAAATAAAATAAAACAAAAAAAACAGTTTCAAAGCATTATACGTATCAAACGATACATTTTATGAAACGGGGAACCGAATACACACTTTGGTGGTTTTAAAATGACAGAATATGTTTTTATTAGAAAAAAAAAAAGAACCTTGAAGACGGCGTTACTAACAAAATACACCGCTCTAATGCATAACCACGAGTTTAAACTACATTTACAACAAATATGAAAACTATTTTCATATCACAATGTTAAATATAGAATATATAGAAGATAATGTAAAAAAAAATTGAGCCCTATCTTCCAATGGTATTCAAAATTCAAAATTCAAATTCAAAAAATTCCTGGATCCGCAATAATATCCTGAGCTTCACCAAAAACTAATCAATTCTTCCTTATCCCAAGGGCAATCATCCCACCAACTTTCATCCAAATCCGTTCAGAACTTTTCCAGATATCTTGTTCACAAACACACGGACACGATCCAATGCATTACTTCCTGGTGGGATTAATTATCGTTATGCCAACGCGAACGTTATGAAAACTCATTGTTGAAGTACAACGGACGCTTACGTCACACAATGTAACGTTACGTCACGCAGATCGGGTATTGTTCGCAAGCGATCATTTCGATGTGGACGTCTGGTCGGTGAAGACGTGCTTTCTTGGTTTCAGTGAAGATTTTTTCGTTTAACCTGATTCGAGATTCGAGATTCGAGGTTAAAGTGTCGAAGATCGTTCGAGCCCCGATCACGCCACAGTAAGTAAGTTAATCGCTGTTGTAATGCAATTTTCAACCTACAGTACAAATGTTTGCAGCTGTGGATCGATAATTAAATGCAGATTAATATTCTCTTGTTGTTTTGTTGATATATCGCCCAGTTTTCGAGTCATTGCCGCCAGAACATGATTTGTGTACATCGCCGCGCCAGATGTCACGTGTAACCCCAAAATGACGTCGCGCGGATTTACAGAAACTAGGGCACTAGGGTACTATAATACTTTTACGGATGTACCCGAACCATATTTGGCAAATCCGAATCGACACGGTTGAAGCAGCCAATCAGAGCTTCACATTGGTGCTGGATCGGAAACTACGTCACCACAAGTCCGTCAACGGAAAAACTGACGATTTACGGTGATTAAATGCATCCGTTTCTCCTTTATTGGTGCAAACCGATTTTAGTGCATATTGTAGCTAAATGTATATTGAATACGATAGTAAACTGTAGAAATAACGATGCATTGCTTGGCAACTATATCAATTGAACATGCCCAGGCATCAGCACTTGATCTGGTGGAATTTGTGACAAAATTTGCAAAGGAAAAGGCACGCAAAGTGAGATTTTGATGTCTGAAATTGAAACTTTTATGAGACGTTTTTAACTCTGTTTGTCTGTTTTGTGTTTGTTTCTCTGTCTGACTGTAAGCGAAATATTGTGGTGACATGACGGGTTGATTACGCCAAGTATCCTTAAATGGTATATTGTGGCGGGCACAATGTTCAATAATTCCGCGCACCAGTGGGTGGCGCGAGCGTCCGGGCGTTAAACTGAGATACATGCCCCGCCTTTCGGCCGACCGGCCACGCCCGGGGGCAAGGCGTGGCCTCGGGACATATATGCGCGCTCTAAGGTCGAGCCCGCCCAGTGCTGATGTGCGAGCTTGTAATAAAGTGCTTTCGTTTGTATCCACGCGTTGTGGCCTACCTTTCTGCCAATCGAGTCGTGTGTACACAACACCACACTGGTGACCCTGACTGGTTCAGCCGTCGCTGACCCCCGAACGCGCCATGGCTATCAACGCCATCGCCATCAAACTCCCGGAGTTCTGGGAAGCGCAAGCCGAAGTTTGGTTTGTGCAGGCCGAAGCTCAATTCCAACTCCACGGCATCACGGCGGACGAGACCAGGTACTACCACGTGGTCGCCACCCTCGGGCCCGGCACTGCCGCCCGCGTCGTATCCATCCTTCGGCGCCCGCCGGGCGACAACAAGTACGAGGCGCTCGAACGTCTCCTCCTCGCCACGTTCGGGCTCAAGGAGGTCAAACGCGCCGACCGCCTCCTCGACCTTCCCACCCTCGGCGACACACGACCGTCCGTTCGGATGGATTTTATGCTGTCCCTGCTTGGAGACCAGCACCCAGATTTCCTGTTCCGAGCACTTTTCCTCCGCCAGCTACCTGTACAGGTACGCCTCGTGCTGGCCGGTTCCAAAATAACGGAACCCCGCGCCCTGGCCGGAGAGGCCGACAAATTTTTTGCGGCCTGCGACACGCGGTCGGTGTACGGTGCTGCCGTAGTGGACCCGATGCGGAGGCTCCAGCGCCCCCTGCTTCCCTCGTGGCCGCTGCTACGCCCCGCCCACTACCGCCGCCGCCACCACCACCGCCACCACCACCGCCACTGGCACGGCCGACGCCTCCGCAAACCTGGTGCTACTACCATGCCAGGTTCGGCCGCAAGGCTAGAACGTGCCGCCCGCCATGTTCTTTTGACGGGTCGGGAAACGACCGGGCTGGCGCTCACTTGCGGCCATGAGCGTCGGCCATTCCGGCAGCCTCCTGTTTATCACGGACACCTCGTCTGGTCATCGTTTTCTGTGCGACACGGGAGCGCAGGTAAGCGTCCTCCCTGCCTCTGCGTCCGAAAAGCAAGCCGCGGGCCGGGCCCCGCTTTGCTTGCCGCCAACGGAACACCCATCCGCACATTCGGGAAGCGTTGCCTCTCACTGCGGTTCGGAGGGCAGCGTTTCCAATGGTCGTTCGTCACCGCCAGCGTGCCAATGGCCCTGCTCGGTGCGGACTTCCTTTGTGCGCATGGGCTGTTGGTGGACGTTAAGCGCCGACGTCTCATCCAGGCCGAAACCTTCAGCTCGCTCGCTTGTTCGCTGAGCGGCTCGTTGAGCAGCTCGCTGAGCGGCTCACCGAGCGGCTTGCGAAGCGGCTTGCTGAGTGGGTCCGTCCCGGCGAGATTACTTTGTACGCTTCTGGCAGCGGACGAGTTTACCCGCCTCCTCGCCAGTTTCCCGGCACTCACGCGGCCCACCTTTTCAGCGGTGGCCGTCAAACACGGGGTGGAGCACCATATCCCCACCGTCGGCCCACCGGTCTATGCCCGGGCACGCCGCCTAGACCCCACGAAGCTCGCCGTGGCGAAAGCGGAGTTTGCCACGCTGGAACGGCTGGGCATCGTACAGCGCTCCAACAGCGCATGGGCCTCTCCTCTGCACATTGTGCCAAAGCCCGGTGGCGGATGGCGGCCGTGCGGTGGCTACCGCCGGCTCAACGATGCCACCACCCTCGACCGCTACCCGGTCCCGCATATTCAAGACTTTTCCGCCCGGTTGGCAAACACGACCGTTTTCTCCAAGGTGGACCTCATCCGGGGCTACCACAAGGTCCCCGTACAACCGGACGATGTCCCAAAGACGGCCGTCATCACCCCTTTCGGCCTGTTTGAGTTCCTGCGGATGTCTTTTGGGTTGAAGAATGCGGCCCAGGCGTACCAGCGGCTCATGGACAGCATCTGGCGCGACTTACCTTTCATCGACGTCCACCTGGACGACATCCTAGTCGCGAGCGCATCCCGGGAGGAGCACCTGCTCCACCTCCGCACGCTCTTCGAACGCCTGGGCCAGCATGGCCTGATCATCAACCCCGCGAAGTGCCGTTTCGGCGTCACCACCATCGACTTCTTGGGACACCGCATCACCAGGCACGGGGCCATCCCTTTACCGGCCAAGGTGGAGGCCGTCAGGAGTTTCCCGCGCCCCCGCACGATCAAGGGGCTTCAGGAATTCCTGGGCATGGTCAATTTTTACCACCGCTACGTGCCCCGCGTCGCCCAGCTCCTGCGCCCCCTGCACGAGGCCCTCCGGGGGAAGCCGGGCAAAGGTGACATCGCCTGGACGGAGCTGATGGCCGTGGCGTTTGCGGGCGCAAAGCTGGCATTGGCCAACGCCACCATGCTGGCGCACCCGGCGCCCGATGCACCAATCGCCCTCACCACCGACGCATCGGACTACGCGGTGGGCGCGGTGCACGAGCAGTGGGTGCGTGTTGCTTGGCAGCCGCTGGCGTTTTTTAGCCGGCAGCTTCGCCCGCACGAACGCCGCGACAGCACCTTCGACCGCGAGCTGCTCGGGCTCCACCTGGCGGTCCGACACTTCCGCCAACTGCTCGAGGGCCGCCCGTTCACGGCTTTCGTCGATCACAAGCCCCTTGTGTTCACGATGGCCAAGGTCGCCGAGCCATGGTCGGCCCGGCAGCAACGTCACCTCTCTGCCGTGTCCGAGTACACGACGGACATCCGTCACGTCACGGGTAAAGCCAACCCGGTGGCGGATTGCCTTTCCCGGTCCGTCGTGCACGCGGTCCACCTCGGGATCGACTATGCCCGGATGGCGGAGGAATAGACCGCCGACCCCGACGTCCAGGCCTTGCGGACCGGCGTCACAGGCCTCCGCATCACCGAGGTGCCGTTCGACGTCGCGGGCACGGCCCTCTTGTGCGACGTCTCCCTCGGCCGGCCTCGCCCCATCGTGCCAGCTGGCTGGCAGCGCCCGGGTTTCGATGCCATCCACGGCCTGTCCCACCCGGGCACGAAGGCCTCCCAGAAGCTCGTCGCGGCGAAGTTCGTCTGGCATGGCCTCAGGAAGAACGTCCGTGACTGGGCCAGGACGTGCCTCGCGTGCCAGCGTGCAAAGGTCCACCGCCACACCCAGGCCCCGTTGGCCCCGTTTACGCTGCCCGGTCGTCGGTTCGACCACGTCCACGTCGACTTGGTGGGACCTCTGCCCCCCTCGTGGGGGTTCACCCACCTCCTCACCATGGTGGACCGCACCACCCAGTGGCCGGAGGCCGTGCCATTGGCGGCGACAACTGCGGCTGACGTCGTGCAAGCCTTCATCGCCATGTGGGTTGACCGGTTCGGTGCCCCCTCGGACATCTCGTCCGACCGCGGCCCCCAGTTCACCTCGGAGCTCTGGGGAGCGGTGGCGCAAGGGCTCGGCGTCAAACTGCACCGCACCACGGCCTACCACCCCCAGGCCAACGGCCTGTGCGAGCGCTTTCATCGCTCGATGAAGGCCGCGCTCCGGGCCAGCCTCCGCGACGGCAGCTTGGCCGACAGGCTCCCCTGGGACGGCGCTCAAGGATGACCTGCGCGTGTCCTCGGCGGAGCTGGTCTTCGGACAACCGCTGCGGGTACCGGGCGAATTTATCCCCGACTCCACGGCTCCTTGGTCCGCGGCGCAACAGCGCTCCACCCTGCAGGAGACCGCCAGGAGGTTCGCCCCGGTACCGACGGCACACCACGGTTGCCCGTCCTCCCACGTCGCCCCGGAGCTTCGCACGGCGGAGTACGTTTTCGTCCGGCACGACGCCCACTGGGCACCGCTGCGGCCCCCGTACGACGGGCCCTTCCACGTGCTGGAGACCGGGGACAAACATTTCACTGTGGACATCGGCGGTGCCCCGGATCGTATCTCCGTGGACCGCCTCAAGCCGGCCCACCTCGATCTGGACCACCCTCCGCGGAGCTCTGCCTCCGCGTCGAGGCCGCCCCCCGGCGGTCAGGCCCCCGGCACCCCCCAGCCCCGCCGTCCCGCTACCCCCCAGCCCTGCACGCATCGCCAGGGGGCGTTTCGGCCGGGTCATCCTCTTCCTCACAAGCTCACCCTTCAGGTGCGCGGGAATTCTGGGCGGGCGCGTGTGGCGGGCACAATGGTCAATAGTTCCGTGCACCAGTGGGTGGTGCGAGCGTCCGGGCGTGGAACTGAGATACATGCCCCGCCTTTCGTCCGATCGGCCAAGCCCGGGGGCAAGGCGTGGCCTCGGGACATATATGCGGGCTCAAGGGCGAGCCCGCCCAGTGCTGGTGTGCGAGCTTGTAATAAAGTGCTTTCGTTTGTATCCACGCGTTGTGGCCTACCTTTCTGGCAATCGAGTCGTGTGTGCACAGCACCACAATATATACTTAAAGGTGTGTGAAGTAAAAGGTTTGAATGTTGTGTTGCCAATGGCTGAGGTATGCATTATACCGAGTGCCCTTTAGTTCAAAATGATCTGTGTGCCAAAATATTTCATTTTGTATTTGCGAAAGATAATCAAAGATTGATTATTTAATATTTTGATTTTGCATATCTAAAACTTATTGCTCAAACCAAAAACTGTTTTGATTCTCTGTAATTTCCATTCACACACTCATAAAGGGACCACTTTCTTTATTTTGCATTGCAAACCACATGAAGTGTTATATTTTTTTAAGTGAAAGCCCATTTGCCCCAAAGCGTGGGGTAACAGGGGCACTGCCATATTAATGGATATTGCGCCTTTAATATTGGTGCTGTTGGCATCTTACGGTACTTATTCTTGCAATTTAAAATAAATTTAGCAGTTTCAAGTTTTCTGCTTTTTATTTTTTCTACAAAACATGTTTTTAATAATCGAAGTTGGCAAAAAAAATAAAAATTGGGGGAGGGGGAGGGATGCAGGTAGCTGGCCTTGCCTGGGGTGCAAAATAGTCTGGCGCCGGCCCTGTGTATAGTGTGTCCCGAGGAATATTCTCGTTGTAAATCTTTCATACCTGTATAGAAAATCGTGTTAATTCGTGTCGTATCTATTGAGGCCTTGTACCATGTCCAACCTTGAGGATTTGGTTTTCTCTCAGTGGTCCGTCGTTTGTGCTCCAATAACTTTCGTTCTCTGTTTTTCCCAGTCTTTTCACCCCATAGCCTACTTCCTTGTTTAAAATCTCAACTAAAAAAAAAACAAAAAACAAAAAAACATTTCCTTCTCTGTTCTTATTCGTTGTTCTTATTCGTTTATTCGTTCTCATTCGTTCGTTCGTTCTTCGACCACGTGTTTCTCCCCAATTTCCCCAGATAGTTTTCACTGTTAAACTTTTAAATGTTTAAACTTTCCCCTCAAGTGTATACATGTAAAACTGGCTCAAACGTCAAAACAAAACTCGCTCATTATAAGTCGTACAAGCTAGTGCGACCACTCATTCTTCTGGAAAGAATCCTGTGCACATGCTTGTCATAGTTAGAGCCGGCGAAGCCGGTGTTGTCAATAAACGCGTACGTATTATGTCGAAAACCAGATTGTGCTGTATCCCTTGGCTTGAGAATTCCGAAGCGCAATGGAGGCCGCCATCTTGCGGATGCGGAAGTATGCATAACAAATTGAAAAACGTTCAAGAGGAGTTTCTTTCACCCGTCTTTGTTTAATTCACAATCTTATGCACCTCTAATTGATAATTAAAATACTTTAAGCCCAACCTCGGCCCGCACGGTCCTGGTTATCTTCAACGAAAAGCGTCACCAAACACAGGAACCAATGACATTCGAGCATTTGAAAAAATATTTCAAAAACCAAATCACGCAATGGAGGCCGCCATCGACCGGATGCAGAAGTTTGCATAAAACAATTGCGAAAAAGTTCAATAGGAGTTTGTTTCACCCGTCTTTGTTTGATTCACAATCTATTGCACTTCTAATTTGTAATTAAAATACGTTAAGAACAACCTCGTTATCTTCAACGAAAATCGTCACCAAACACCGGAACCAATGAGATTCGGGCATTTGAATGCATAAAACAATTGCGAAAAAGTTCAATTGGAGTTTGTTTCACCCGTCTTTGTTTGATTCACAATCTAATGCACCTCTAATTTGTAATATAAATACGTTAAGACCAACCTCGTTATCTTCAACGAAAATCGTCACCAAGCACCGGAACCAATGAGATTCGAGCATTTGAAAAATATTTTTTTAAAGTTTATTACGCGTTTCGGAGGTGAAAACAGCGTCAAATATTCTAAAATCGACGAAGAATTATTTTTTAGAAATCTCGCGGCCGTCGGGGATAGTTTTTCACGGCCGGAAATATCCGAAGTTGAGACGGAATTCACCGAATTAATCAAGAAGTAAATTTTATCAATTTTAAGCTCATCCAGAATGCAAATGGTACCTACTACACCTACTACACCGACGGTACCTACTTCACCTACCTACGACCAACTACCTAACCTACTGATGCCACAGTGATGGGTAAAATAGTGGCAAGAGGCTTTGGCTTCGCCGGCTCATTGTGGCTTTGCAGTCGGGTACTAGTAGCCGGCGAAGCCGGTGTTGTGAATGAACGCGTACGTATTATGTTGAAAAGCCAGATTTTGCTGGATCCCTTGAGAATTTCGAAGCTTTAACGCACCAAATCGCTCAATGGAGGCCGCCATCTTGCGGATGCGGAAGTATGCATAACAAATTGAAAAAAGTTAAATAGGAGTTTGTTTCACCCGTCTTTTTTTGATTCACAATCTTATGCACCTCTAATTTGTAATTAAAATACTTTAAGACCAACCTCGGCCCACACGGGCCCTGGTTATCTTCAACGAAAATCGTCACCAAACACCGGAACCAATGAGATTCGAGCGTTTGAAAAAATATTTAAAAAACCAAATCGCTCAATGGAGGCCGCCATCTTCCAGATGCGGAAGTATGCATAAAAAAATTACGAAAAAGTTCAATCGGGGTTTGTTTCACCCGTCTTTGTTTGATTCACAATGTTATGCACCTCTAATTTGTAATTAAAATACTTTAAGACCAACCTCGTTCCCGGGGCCCGCACGGGCCCTGATTATCTTCAACGAAAATCGTCACCAATTACCGGAACCAATGAGATTCGGGCATTTGAAAAAATATTTCAAAAAAGCTTTTTACTACATTTCGGAGGGTGAAAACGGCGTCAAATATTCTAAAATTGACGAAGATGTGGCGGGCACAAGGGGTAATAATTCCGCGCACCAGTGGGTGGCGCGAGCGCCCAGGCGGGGACCGATGGTACATGCCCCGCCCTTCGACCGATCGGCCACGCCCGTGGATTAGGCGTGGCCTCGGCACATATATGCGGGCTCTAAGCTCGAGCCCGCTGTGTGCTGCAGTTCGAGCTTTCGAAATAAAGACTCTTTTGGTTTTAACAAACGCGTTGTGGCCTACCTCTTTGGCAAGCAAGTTGTGTGCGCAGCACCACACTTCACTGGTGACCCCGATTGGTTCAGCCGTCGCTGACCACCGAACGCGCCATGGCCACCAACGCCGTTGCAGTAAAACTCCCAGAGTTTTGGGAAGCACAGGCCGATGTGTGGTTCGTGCAGGCCGAAGCGCAATTTCAGCTTCGAGGCATGACGGCGGACGAGACCCGTTACTACCACGTGGTCGCCGCCCTCGGGCCCGGCACTGCCGCCCGAGTCGTGTCCATCCTGCGGCACCCGCCGGTCGACCACAAGTACGGGGCGCTCAAACGTCTCCTCATCGCCACGTTCGGCATCACGGAGATCGAACGGGCCGACCGCCTCCTGGACCTTCCCGAACTCGGCGACACACGACCATCCGTGCGGATGGATTTTATGCTGTCGCTGCTGGGTGACCAAGCCCCGGATTTCTTATTCCGGGCGCTTTTCCTACGCCAGCTACCTCTACAGGTACGCCCTGCGCTGGCCGGTTCCAAAATAAGGGAACCCCGTGCCCTGGCCGTAGAGGCCGACAAGTTCTTCGCGGCTTGCGAGACGCGGTCGAGTTACGATGCTGCCGTCGTGGATCCCGAGGCAGAGGCTACAGCGTCCCTCGTGGCCGCTGCCGCGCCCCGCCCACCACCACCGCAGCCGAGAAAACCGCGGCCGCCACCGCCCCCGCCGCCGCAAGCCTGGTGCTATTTCTATGCCAGGTTCGGCCACAAGGCTAGGACGTGTCGCCCGCCATGCTCTTTTCACAAGTCGGGAAACGACCAGGCCGGCGCTCATTAGCGGCCCTGAGCGTCGGCCATTCCGGCAGCCTCCTATTCATTTCGGACACCTTGTCCGGGTGCCGTTTCCTCTGCGATACAGGAGCGCAGGTAAGCGTCATCCCCGCCTCCACGTCCGACAAGCGAACCGCGGGCCGGGGCCCCGCGTTGCTTGCCGCCAACGGTACACCCATCCGCACATTCGGGAAGTGCTGCCTCTCCCTGCGGTTCGGAGGGCAGCGCTTTCAATGGTCGTTCGTGACCGCCAGCGTGCCAATAGCATTGCTTGGTGCGGACTTCCTATGTGCGAATGGGTTGTTGGTCGACATGAAGCGCAAACGGCTCGTCCAGGCCGAAACCTTTAGCTCGCTCGCTTGTTCGCTGAGCGGCTCACTGAGCGGCTTGCCAAGCGGCTTGCTGGAAGGTTCCGTCCCGGCGAGTTTAGTTTGCACGCTTCCGGCAGCGGACGACTTTACCCGCCTCCTCGCCAGTTTCCCGGCCCTCAAGCGGCCCACCTTCTCAGCGGTGGCCGTTAAACACGGGGTGGAGCACCACATCCCCACGGTCGGGCCGCCGGTCTATGCCCGGGCACGCCGACGAGCCCACGAAGCTCGCGGTGGCAAAAGCGGAGTTCGCCACGCTGGAGCGGCTGGGGATCGTGCGGCGCTCCAACAGCGCTTGGGCTTCTCCGCTGCACATCGTGCCGAAGCCCGGCGGGGGATGGCGGCCGTGCGGGGACAACCGCCGGCTCAACGACGCCACCACCCCCGACCGCTACCCGGTCCCACACATTCAGGACTTTTCCGCCCGGTTGGCCAACACGACCGTGTTTTCTAAGGTGGACCTCATCTGGGGCTACCATCAGGTCCCCGTCCAACCGGACGACGTCCCGAAGACGGTCGCCATCACCCCTTTCGGTCTCTTCGAATTCCGAAGGATGCCCTTCGGGTTGAAGAATGCGGCTCAAGCGTTCCAGCGGCTTATGGATAGCGTCTTGCGTGACTTACCTTTCCTGTTTGTCTACCTGGACGACATCCTAGTCGCGAGCGCGTCCCGGGAGGAGCACCTGCTCCACCTCCGCATGCTTTTTGAATGCCTGGGCCAGCATGCCCTAATATTTCAACCCCGCCAAGTGCCGTTTCGGCGTCGCCACCATCGACTTCTTGGGTTACCGCATCACCGAGCACGGGGCCGTCCCTTTACCGGCCAAGGTGGAGGCGGTCAGGGATTTCCCGCAGCCCCGCACGATCAAGGGGCTCCAGGAGTTCCTGGGCATGGTAAACATTTACCACCGCTTCGTGCCCCACGTCGCCCAGCTCCTCCGCCCCTTGCACGAGGCCCTTCAGGGCAAGCCGGGCAAAGGTGACATCGCATGGTCGGAGCCGATGGCCGCGGCGTTCACAGGCGCAAAGCTGGCTCTGGCCGATGCCACCACGCTGGCGCACCCGGTGCCCGATGCACCAATCGCCCTCACCGCCGACGCGTCGGACTACGCGGTGGGCGCAGTGCACGAGCAATGGGTGCGTGGTGCTTGGCAACCACTGGCGTTTTTCAGCCGGCAGCTTCGCCCGCACGAACGCCGGTACAGCACCTTCGACCGCAAGTTGCTCGGGCTCCACCTGGCGGTCCGACACTTCCGTCATCTGCTGGAGGGCCGCCCGTTCACGGCCTTCGTTGCCCACAAGCCCCTTGTATTCGCGATGGCCAAGGTTGCCGAGCCATGGTCGGCACGGCAGCAGCACCACCTCTCTGCCGTGTCCGAGTACACGACGGACATCCGTCATGTGGCGGGTAAGGACAACCCGGTGGCGGATTGCCTTTCCCGGTCCGTCGTGCACGCGGTCCACCTCGGGGTCGACTGCGCCCGGATGGCAGAGGCCCAGACCGCCGACCCCGGTGTCCAGGCCTTGCGGACCGCCGTCACGGGCCCCCGCGTCACCGAGGTGCCGTTCGACGCCGTGGGCACGACCCTCCTATGCGACGTCTCCCTCGGCCGGCCTCGCCCCATCGTGCCCGCTGGCTGGCAGCGCCCAGTGTTCGATGCCATCCACGGCCTGTCCCACCCTGGCGTGAGGGCATCCCAGAAACTCGTCGGGGTGAAGTTCATCTGGCATGGCCTCAGGAAGGACGTCTGCGACTGGGCCAGGACGTGCCTCGCGTGCCAGCGCGCAAAGGTCCACCGCCACACCCAGGCACCATTGGCCCCATTTACGGTGCCCGAGCGGCGGTTCGACCACGTGCACGTCGACTTGGTAGGACCTCTGCCCCCCTCGCGAGGGTTCACCCACCTCCTCACCATGGTCGACCGCACCACACGGTGGCCGGAGGCCGTCCCATTGGCGGCGACATCTGCGGCTGAGCTGGCGCAAGCCTTTATCGCCACTTGAGTTGCCCGGTTCGGTGCCCCCCTCGGACATCTCGTCCAACCGTGGCCCCCAGTTCACCTCGGAGCTCTGGGCCGCGGTGGCGCAAGGGCTCGGGGTGAAGCTACACCACACCACGGCCTACCACCCCCAGGCCAATGGCCTGTGCGAGCGCTTTCATCGCTCCATGAAGGCCGTGCTCCGGACCAGCCTCCACGACGGCGGCTGGGTCGACAGGCTCCCCTGGGTCCTGCTGGGCCTCAGGACGGCGCCCAAGGACGCCTGCGCGCGTCCTCGGCGGAGCTGGTCTTCGGGCAACCACTGCGGGTACCGGGTGAATTTATCCCCGACTCCACGGCTCCTTGGTCCGCGGCGCAACAGCGCTCCGCCCTTCAGGAGACCGCCCGGAGGTTCGCCCCGGTGCCAACGGCACACCACGGTTGCCCGCCTTCCCACGTCGCCCCAGAGCTTCGCACGGCAAAGTACGTGTTCATCCGGCACGACGCCCACCAGGCACCGCTACGGCCCCCGTACGACGTGCACTTCCGCGTGCTGGAGACCGGGGTCAAATTTTTCACGTTCGACATCGGCGGTGCCCCGGATCGCATTTCCGTGGACCGCCTCAAGCCGGCCCACCTCGATCCGGACCACCCCCCGCCAGCAGCTCTGCCTCCGCGTCGGGGCCGCCCCCCGGCGGTCGGACCCCCGGTGCCCCCGCCAGCAGCTCTGCCTCCGCGTCGAGGCCGCCCCCCGGCGGTCGGACCCCCGGCACCCCCCAGCCCCGCCGGCCCGCGACCCCCCAGCCCTGCACCCATCGCCAGGGGGCGTTTCGGCCGGGTCATCCGGCTTCCCCGCAAACTCACCCTTCAGGTGCGCGGGAATTCTGGGGGGGGGGGGGGGCGCGTGTGGCGGGCACAAGGGACAATAATTCCGCGCACCAGTGGGTGGCGCGAGCGTCCAGGCGGGGAACGAAAACGCATGCCCTGCCTTTCGACCGATCGGCCACGCCTGGGGACAAGGCGTGGCCTCGGGACATATATGCGGGCTGGAACTCTCTAAGCTCGAGCCCGCCCAGTGCTGAAGTGCGACCTCTTAATAAAGACTCGTTGTTTGTACCAACGCGTTGTGGCCTACCTCTCTGGCAATCGAGTCGTGTGTGCACAGCACCACAATGGTATAATACACTCATTCACTGCCTCGTCCTTCCCGATTGATTCCGACGATTTATTTCCACGTTTTGGTCACGAAATGAAAAAGAGGAAAGACTTCGGTCCTGATCCTCGTTAAACGTTCATTGAATGTAAGATATCTCGGGAAGGACTAATCATGAAGTCGTTCTTTTAATCCATGGAATGTCCATCGGCACAAAATGTCGCGTTCTGTTTGAGGTTGAGCCCACGACAAAAGAATGAATAACGAATGAAATTTATTCAATCGCTTCGAATTTTTTTTTTAATGTGAACACGTTGAAGGTAGAATTTGCATGTAATTGAAATAAGTTTTCGTATTAAAAAATAAATCGGACAGAATGTAGACAGAGCGATCGACATGTCTGCACAAAGATAGGAGGGAGAGACATCACTGAGCACGCCGTCTCTTTAATGGACGCGAAGCCGGATGTTTCACCTGGCGTACGTAATTTGTGGATGTTTCTAAATAAAGTTGTTTTTGTTTAAATTTCACCAGAACAATAATTTTATTGATAAATGGAGTCAAAAACTATATACAGGTGAAGGATGATATTTCACAGTTATGGACGGATTTGAACTAACATGTGTGGATGAGTTGGCCAGGTAAGAAGAAGCCGATTCGATTTTGGTTCAGGTTCGAATCCTGACTGGTGGAGGTGTGTGTGCTCTGTACCGAGTGTCGACCTGGTGGAGGTGTGCTCTGCGCCGTGTCGACCTGGTGGAGGCGTGCTTTGTACCGAGTGTCGACCTGGTGGAGGCGTGCTTTGTACCGAGTGTCGACCTGGTGGAGGTGTGCTCTGTACCGTGTCGACCTGGTGGAGGTGTGCTCTGTACCGTGTCGACCTGGTGGAGGTGTGCTCTGTACCGTGTCGACCTGGTGGAGGTGTGCTCTGTACCGTGTCGACCTGGTGGAGGTGTGCTCTGTACCGTGTCGACCTGGTGGAGGTGTGCTCTGTACCGAGTGTCGACCTAGTGGAGGTGTGCTCTGTACCGAGTGTCGACCTGGTGGAGGTGTGCTCTGTACCGAGTGTCGACCTGGTGGAGGTGTGCTCTGTACCGAGTGTCGACCTGGTGGAGGTGTGCTCTGTACCGAGTGTCGACCTGGTGGAGGTGTGCTCTGTACCGAGTGTCGACCTGGTGGAGGTGTGCTCTGTACCGAGTGTCGACCTGGTGGAGGTGTGCTCTGTACCGAGTGTGGACCTGGTGGAGGTGTTCTCTGTACCGAGTGTAGACGTGGTGGAGGTGTGCTCTGTACCGAGTGTAGACCTGGTGGAGGTGTGCTCTGTACCGAGTGTCGACCTGGTGGAGGTGTGCTCTGTACCGTGTCGACCTGGTGGAGGTGTGCTCTGTACCGTGTCGACCTGGCGGCGACGATACGGGACCTCCAAGTGGTAGTCGATCAGAAAACGGTTGGGAAACGATGCTGTGAATGGATCGAGCTTTATTGGGAGCTCACGCAAAACACTTCAAGATCAAGGAAATCAGAGACCGAAGAGGAAGAAGATCATCAATGCCACAAAAAGGCACAACCGCGCATGCGCGGGACGGCGCCAGATGACGTCACGTCCTATATACGAAACCAACAACAACCAATACTGGCGTTGTGTACGCACATTGGTAGACGATGGACAAAACATAATTTGCGGAAAGTTTCCCCATTGTTCGTGAAGAATAAAAATAGAAAATGTCCGCGCTGCGTTTTCACCGATTTGTGTTTACCTTGCATTGTGACGTCATAGGTGGAGCGTTCAACAGAAACTCTTTGTTGTGTCCACAGTTTGAGGCACGT
The DNA here is from genome assembly GCF_964187855.1 of Myxine glutinosa. Classification (NCBI taxonomy): domain Eukaryota; kingdom Metazoa; phylum Chordata; class Myxini; order Myxiniformes; family Myxinidae; genus Myxine; species Myxine glutinosa. The sequence goes on from NC_136265.1 coordinate 117,626,458, forward strand.
TTACAGATGGTCTTGGTGAAAACGATGGATCTATCCAGAGGATTACTAATCCTCGGGTGTATGGGGTTGTGCCTCATTTACCAGTGCACATCTGCACCGATTTACGGCACAGGTGAGCAAACCCAGCCTGGGGTGTTTTTTCTGTCCCCTTCACATTTGTCACTTACCACTCGTTTTCATAATCGTCATCTTATGTCATGGACTCCTTCGAATTGTTCCTTGTTAAATCCCAGTTTACGACGTCACATACACATACACATACACACGCACACACACACACACACACACACATACATACAAACAGTTATACATACACATACACATACACATAAACACACACAACATGCATACACACATGCACACACACACACACACACACACATACATACAAACACACATACATACACACACACACACACACACACACACACACACACACACACACACACACACATTTAATTAATTGCACAGTGTCGGTTGTTCCGAAACTTAAATATAAATAATTTAAAGGATTGTTGTAAATCATCGAAATGATAATTTCACAACATTCCATATTCAACTTTATTTAAATTGCACGCACACACACACACACACACACACACACACACACACACACACACACACACACACACACACACACACACACACACAATCGAATCTAGGGTCCACGTTCAGATAATTTCACCTCCCTACGCCGTGTATTTATTGTAATTAAAAACAAAACCGCTTCTGTACACCGACCTTGAGGCTCAGTTTGAAAGCCACTGTCTACAATTCCAATGTAAGATACATAATTACCCTTATTTTGGGTCTGCAGAGTCCTAAGGGTCTTTTGGGTCCTCTGGTTCATTTAGGTATTTTGGGTGCTCAAGCTCTTTTGCAAATTTGGGATTTGCAAAAATCCGCTCGATCGGGGGTTTGGGTTGTGGGGTAACGTGGGGTAACAAAGGGTAACGTGGGCCTCATTGGATTGTGACGGACCGCAGCTTGCTTGTTTGGGTGTTCTTATTTTAAATGTCTGGTGAATAATAAAATATCTTATCTTTGGATCGTTCGCACAATTTCCTTTTTTATTGTCAACAAAGCCCAGTTGTGGGGCGGCTTAGCCCAAATATTCAAAAGAATTGTGCATTTTGTGAAACAAGCACCAAATTTGGCACAAATGTACATTAATATGTTGCGAACATTTTCAGATATTGGGCCACTTGAAATTCCGTAATTTTTTTTTTTCAAATTTTTTCAAATTTCGTAATTTCAAATTTTTCGGGTGACACCGTCACAATTTCGGTCTTCGAGGCCGGCCGATAGGCAAAGTGTGACCGGAAGGGACGAGGTTCTCCTGACCACGTGGCCCTCGATCTGGGAAGCGAGAGGCGTTCCATTAGTGGACGCGCCCCTCACGCCCGACTTTTGGGCGGCCCCGGCAGGCCGTTTGTTTTGACGTTCCGTGACAGGCCCCGCACCCCCACCTACGGGCGGACCGGAAGCTTGTGCTGAGTACATCATACCTGAACAACTCAGTGAGGCAGAACACAGCAGTGCACACCAGGGTGACCCCTTCAGTGCATAAACCAACTAGAACGGGCACTCGGTAGAGCGCATACCTTCGCCGCAGCTATGGTAAAAATACGATTTTGACCTTTTCGTGACCTTGACCTTGACCTTTGACCCGATTGCTCCCAAAATCTAATCAAATGTGTCCCGTATAATATCCAATCATCCCACCAAATTTCATGCAATTCGGTTGAATACTTTTTGAGTTATGCGAATAACATACACACACACACACAGACATACAAATAAATACACAGCGATCAAAACATAACCTTCCGCTTTTGCGAAGGTAATTAACCTGTCCACTGCAGGGCATATAGAAATGAAGTTATTTTCTGCATATAATAATAATATAAGTTCAGTTCTATATAACAATTTCTGTTATCACCACTACCACTACAACTACCACTACTACAAGCTTTGTCTGGAATTTTGTGGACTAACAGACAAACAGACATACAGACAAGCTGGGATCAAAACATTACCTCCTTCCACCATTGAGTGTAGAGGTAAACATCATGGAAATTATATCATGCCCTAGATTTAATTCATGCTTACCCGTGTATTTGCTTCACTGGTTCACAAGGTCTTTTGCATACATGTAATTCAGACTCTCGTCTTCATTGCTGACCACACAATGTTCGCAACATATTAATGTACATTTGTGCCAAATTTGGTGCTTGTATCACAAAATGCACAATTCTTTTGAACTAGGGCATGCCCGTACTATATCTATATCTAAAATTATATCCCCCCCCTCTATTTACATGAAATGGTTTGGTCCAAAGCGAACGGCTTGCGAGTGGTGACAATCCCCCCCCTCTATTTACATGCAATGGTTTGGTCCAAAGCGAACGGCTTCCGGAGTTTGGTAAAGAAATCGCCATCGCGTGAACAAACGCGCAGGAAAGCGAATGAATCGCAAATTCGTTTTTATTAGTTGTAAAACATAGTTTAACGCCAACATAGTTTGCAAACGTGAAATAAATGAATACGCTCTCAAATGTGCCATCCGAGGCAGAGTGTGCCCGCCACGTTCGGCACACGCGATCGTTCGCTGCTCTCTGATTGGTTGAATCGTTTTTTGGACATAGCTCGGTAAGTAATTGTCCGATTAATATGAAACCTTGAAAAGGCACATCCTCGGGTCCCCAGCAATATACCTGGCAAGTTAAAAGTATATCGGACCCGTGGTTGTCGAGAAACAGCGGTCACAGACAAACGTACAAACGTACAAACGTACAAACGTACAGACAGAGATTACTGGAATTATAGATAGATATTTGGGCTAAGCCGCCCCACTATATCGGCCGGCCTCGAAGACCGAAATTGTGACGGTGTCACCCGAAAAATTTGAAATTACGAAATTTGAAAAAATTTGAAAAAACAAATTACGGAATTTCAAGTGGCCCAATATCTGAAAATGTTCGCAACATATTAATGTACATTTGTGCCAAATTTGGTGCTTGTATCACAAAATGCACAACAGGTTTGCTATGCTGCTACACTACAAAGAAATGTTTTCATTGGATAGTTTCTTGGCAGTGACCTGCATCGGCAACCACCACGTGGTTTGTTTTGTGGTTTTACAGTCGTGCTCGTGGTTCGACCAGGTGACTAGACCCTAAATCGGGGGTGCCTTGTGATGAAACATGGTAAATTGCACACTCGGGAAACATGGTAAATTACACACATGAAACATAGTACATTACACACTCAAACATGGTACATTACACACATGTAACATGACATATTACACATATGTAGGATGGTAAATTACACACCCATGAAATGTGGTACATTACACACATGAAACATGGTATATTACACTCATATTACACATGTAACAGGATATTACACACACATTTAACATGGTATATTATGCACACACATGTAACATGTATATTGCACACACATGTACCATGGTATATTACACATTAAACATGGTATATCACCCACCCACGTGTAACATGGTATATTACACATAACCATGTGACATGGTACATTACACACGTCACCTTGTAAATTACACACATTAAATGTGGTACATTACACACATGTAGCATGGTAAATTACACACATGTAAATGGTATATTACACTCAAACATGGTATATTAAACACTCAAACATGGTATATTATGCACACACATCTAACATGCATATCACACACACATGTAACATGGTATATTACTCATGAAACATGGTATATTACATACACACACATGTGACGTGGTACATTACACACACATGAAACATGGCATATTACACGCATGAAATGTGGTACATTACACACATTGCATTTTCAGATGCTTTCTAGTTTTGTCAATTTTCATTTTATTACTTGAATTGAAGTTCTACGTTTTTCCTTCTCTCCAGATTATGAAGATGTGCACAAGGTGAAGGTTGCTGACCTGTTTGTGATCAATCCGGACAGGGAGGGAGACAACACAGTTGTAGACATTGAAAGTGATGAATGCGGCCCCTTTCTTTTTAAACACCTGAACAAGTTCATCGCTTGCCTCAAAAGCAGATCGAGTGTTCAAGCACGACAGGTTGGCGATGTGGGAACACCGCCGAACAATCGAATCATAAAAAGATCACCGCCGGCTACAGACTTCACCAGAACCTCATTGAGTCATTCATCCATGAGGCCTGAAGCGGCGTCTCCACATCCGTTTTTTGGACCCCAACATCCGGCCATAGGAAGAGCATCACTCCAGGCAAGAGGCAGGCCATTGGTACCTGGGATAAATCAGGAAGGTAACGGGGCTAGTGATGCACCGTTACGTGCTCAGATAGGTAACCTGTACATCTTACAGCCCCATGAAGTTGAAGGAAATGCAGTGATACAACTGGACATGGACGATTGTGAAAAACTTATTTCAAGACCCTTCAGTGAGTATTTGGAGTGCGTGAAGAAGCATTCAGCAGACAACACGGACGGTCTGCGGAAATTACCAAAACACGGAACGAGACAAACATCCCGGTTCCTTAAAAAAGAGGAAACTCCGAATGCCCGTCAGAGTTTCAGGGAACCAGGTACTCAAGGGTGGAATGCTATCCCGGTTTTTAAGGAACCGCGACAAACATTCCGGTTCCTTAAAAAAGAGGAAACTCCGAATGCCCGTCAGAGTTTCAGGGAACCAGGTACTCAAGGGTGGAATGCTATCCCGGTTTTTAAGGAACCGCGACAAACATTCCGGTTCCTTAAAAAAGAGGAAACTCCGAATGCCCGTCAGAGTTTCAGGGAACCAGGTACTCAAGGGTGGAATGCTATCCCGGTTTTTAAGGAACCGGGACAAACATTCCGGTTCCTTAAAAAAGAGGAAACTCCGAATGCCCGTCAGAGTTTCAGGGAACCAGGTACTCAAGGGTGGAATGCTATCCAAAGCTTCTCAAAGCAGCATCTACCAAATAAAATACCTTTTCAATACAGGAGAAACTTTGCCAATGGATATTCAGGTAGACATTCTATTGCTGCCCAAGAAATGATGATGTCACCAATATCTCACAGAAAACTTGTTAGAATGAAGCCAAAGGGTATATATCCCAAATGGAATGTGGCTCAGCGACCAAGGAGACCGCTGTCCCTCATGCACCGAAGAATGTTATCGAGAAGATCATGGTCTCAGGTTCCAGAGTCAGTCGGTCCGGTCGATCATTCCGCTACAACAGTTTTCGATCGACCAGGTGCAAACAAAGAGATGCTTGTTCAAACTTGGGCCTTGAGAGGTAGAAGAATGAAAGGCCGACATTTCCAAAAACGTTATGGCCGTTGAAGAGGAACCCATTGAGTCCACAACATCAATGGATGATCGAGGTATGTTTGTCCAACCTTTTTTGGGATATAATGACCAATAAGTTGTGATTGATTAGTCCCGGACAGTTCTGCTTGAACAGGTCCACGGCAGGGACATCCCAGATGTGACCCAGAGAATGCTCACATCTAAGCTGCAATGAGCAGTGTGGTGTACCATCTGGTGTACCACCTGGTGTACCATCCCTACCTTGTTTACAACATCTAAGCTGCAATGAGCATTTTCGAAATTTTTCATTTACGGACGTTTTCCAACGGTTCTGTGATTTTTCCCAGTGTACCAGCTTTGATGTTCATTGGCACGCAAAATTTCAGCTTTCGATGACACCCGGGAGGTACCGAACATTAATATAAGTCAGTCAGTGGTTAGAAAGAGCTTTATGTATCAGATATTATCTTGTATCTAAATTATTGGGGAAAATGTCAGGGGCATAGAAAAGGCCTCTTTATATGGGATGTACCATGTGGCAAAGTAGAGAAAAGAAGGGACATTCCATAGCTTGTAGAAAATTCCGAACAATACAAAATAAGGGATATTCAAAAAAATCTCGTGTGCATGCTGGACTACCCTTGTGTTCTGAGGAGGAACCAAGTCATGCTCGAGAAAAGTTCATATAAAGGGGCGCCAAGTTGATTCATACAGATGCATGAATAAGTACATGTATTTTATTTTCCAGATGTGGGGCACTACTTTATATGAGGACATGATGAGAAATCAATGCACTTTTGCATGAATAGTGAGGACATGATGAGAAATCAATGCACTTTTGAACGAACAGTGAGGACATTATGAGAAATCGATGCACTTTTGCATGAATAGTGAGGAGATTATGAGAAATCAATGCACTTTTGCACGAATAGTGAGAACATTATGAGAGCTCAATGCACTTTTGCACGAATAGTGAGGAGATTATGAGAAATCGATGCACTTTTGCACGAATAGTGAGGAGATTATGAGAATTCAATGCACTTTTGCACAAATAGTGAGGACATTATGAGAAATCGATGCACTTTTGCATGAATAGTGAGGAGATTATGAGAATTAAATGCACTTTTGCACAAATAGTGAGGAGATAATGAGAATTAAATGCACTTTTGCATGAATAGTGAGGAGATTATGAGAATTAAATGCACTTTTGCACAAATAGTGAGGAGATTATGAGAATTCAATGCACTTTTGCATGAATAGTGAGGAGATTATGAGAAATCAATGCACTTTTGCACGAATAGTGAGGAGATTATGAGAATTAAATGCACTTTTGCACGAATAGTGAGGAGATTATGAGAATTAAATGCACTTTTGCATGAATAGTGAGGAGATTATGAGAATTAAATGCACTTTTGCACGAATAGTGAGGAGATTATGAGAAATCAATGCACTTTTGCACGAATAGTGAGGAGATTATGAGAATTAAATGCACTTTTGCATGAATAGTAAGGAGATTATGAGAATTAAATGCACTTTTGCACGAATAGTGAGGAGATTATGAGAATTAAATGCACTTTTGCACGAATAGTGAGATAATGCACTTTTGCATGAATAGTGAGGACATTATGAGAAAGCAATGTACTTTTGCATGAATAGTGAGGAGATTATGAGAATTCAATACACTTTTGCATGAATAGTGAGGACATTATGAGAATTTAATGCACTTTTGCACGAATAGTGAGGACATTATGAGAATTCAATGCACTTTTGCACGAATAGTGAGGAGATTATGAGAAAGCAATGCACTTTTGCACGAATAGTGAGGAGATTATGAGAATTCAATGCACTTTTGCACGAATAGTGAGGAGATTATGAGAAATCAATGCACTTTTGCACGAATAGTGAGGAGATTATGAGAATTAAATGCACTTTTGCACGAATAGTGAGGAGATTATGAGAATTAAATGCACTTTTGCACGAATAGTGAGGAGATTATGAGAAATCAATGCACTTTTGCACGAATAGTGAGGAGATTATGAGAATTAAATGCACTTTTGCACGAATAGTGAGGAGATTATGAGAATTAAATGCACTTTTGCACGAATAGTGAGGAGATTATGAGAATTCAATGCACTTTTGCATGAATACTGAGGAGATTATGAGAAATCAATGCACTTTTGCATGAATAGTGAGGACATTATGAGAATTAAATGCACTTTTGCATGAATAGTGAGGAGATTATGAGAATTAAATGCACTTTTGCACGAATAGTGAGGAGATTATGAGAATTAAATGCACTTTTGCACGAATAGTGAGGAGATTATGAGAATCAAATGCACTTTTGCACGAATAGTGAGGAGATTATGAGAATTAAATGCACTTTTGCACGAATAGTGAGGAGATTATGAGAAATCAATGTACTTTTGCACGAATAGTGAGGAGATTATGAGAATTAAATGCACTTTTGCACGAATAATGAGGAGATTATGAGAATTAAATGCACTTTTGCACGAATAGTGAGGAGATTATGAGAATTAAATGTACTTTTGCACGAATAGTGAGGAGATTATGAGAAATCAATGCACTTTTGCACGAATAGTGAGGAGATTATGAGAATTAAATGCACTTTTGCACGAATAGTGAGGAGATTATGAGAAATCAATGCACTTTTGCACGAATAGTGAGGAGATTATGAGAATTAAATGCACTTTTGCACGAATAGTGAGGAGATTATGAGAATTAAATGTACTTTTGCACGAATAGTGAGGAGATTATGAGAATTAAATGCACTTTTGCACGAATAGTGAGGAGATTATGAGAATCAAATGCACTTTTGCACGAATAGTGAGGAGATTATGAGAATTAAATGCACTTTTGCACGAATAGTGAGGAGATTATGAGAAATCAATGTACTTTTGCACGAATAGTGAGGACATTATGAGAATTAAATGCACTTTTGCACGAATAATGAGGAGATTATGAGAATTAAATGCACTTTTGCACGAATAGTGAGGAGATTATGAGAATCAAATGCACTTTTGCACGAATAGTGAGGAGATTATGAGAATCAAATGCACTTTTGCACGAATAGTGAGGAGATTATGAGAATTAAATGCACTTTTGCACGAATAGTGAGGAGATTATGAGAAATCAATGTACTTTTGCACGAATAGTGAGGAGATTATGAGAATTAAATGCACTTTTGCACGAATAGTGAGGAGATTATGAGAATTCAATGCACTTTTGCATGAATAGTGAGGAGATTATGAGAATTCAATGCACTTTTGCACGAATAGTGAGGAGATTATGAGAATTCAATGCACTTTTGCATGAATAGTGAGGAGATTATGAGAAATCAATGCACTTTTGCACGAATAGTGAGGAGATTATGAGAATTCAATGCACTTTTGCACGAATAGTGAGGACATTATGAGAAATCAATGCACTTTTGCACGAATAGTGAGGAGATTATGAGAAATCAATGTACTTTTGCATGAATAGTGAGGAGATTATGAGAATTAAATGCACTTTTGCACGAATAGTGAGGAGATTATGAGAATTCAATGCACTTTTGCACGAATAGTGAGGACATTATGAGAAATCAATGCACTTTTGCACGAATAGTGAGGAGATTATGAGAATTCAATGCTGTTTTGCACGAATAGTGAGGAGATTATGAGAAATCAATGTACTTTTGCACGAATAGTGAGGAGATTATGAGAATTCAATGCTGTTTTGCACGAATAGTGAGGACTTCATGAGATATCAAACCCTTGGGTTGAGATCATTTTCTGTGGCTTCACAGGTGCTCGTATCATCGACAAAGATTAACAAAGTTTGTTAAAGAAACGTGGATTGTGATTTTCTCGGTTTGGCAGTAACTTCTCACTCACCGAGTGCATCTTTTACCCATTTGCAGCATCGTTGCATCCCAGCAACACCGGCTGGTGATTCTACTGTGCTTCTCGTGATTGTGCTGCTGCTGTGCACTCTGTTTCCTCCTTACCTGGAAATAACACCTTTAAGGAGTTTTTATTCAAACTCTACACCAGAATGGGAACATTCACAGGTAAGTTTTGCCGCCAGGCCTCAGTTTTCACGATTTTCACCATCGAGTGACCTTCATCCGGTACTGTGCAGGCATCATGTCCCAGGTAACACTGGGTGTGGTCGTCAGGTAGAGTGAACTAAGGAAATAATGCCTTCATAGTCCTGGATGAAGACCATTCGGTGGTCGAAACATCCGACCTGACCTGAGCCTTGCCTGCAGGGAAGGTAGTTTTGTGGTTTCATCCTTTTGGAATGTCGGACCTGACTTGATTTCCAAAAATGTGGGCAGGTAACAAGCGCCATTGATCTTGACTTCAGGTGAGACAAGAATCTTCCAAAGACCCGAGACGTCTGCTGCTTGGCCCTGTTTGACGTCACATGAAGCGATGAGGAAACCCTATGTTGGCATTGTGCGTGCCACTCCCGAGTCCACACTGTTGTTTGGCGACATTGATTCATGCAGCAATGAGGATTTATTTGTGTCCATTCACTTTGTATATCATGGATTTGTCTTGGATGTGAAAATAAAACATTTATATTTCCAATATAATGCTCTCCTCCAGTCTGTCTGTCCTTTCAGGGAGGAGCTTCCCCATTCAGGGTGGGGCTTCCCCATTCAGGGTGGGGATTCCTCAGTTCAGGGAGGAGCTTCCCCTTTCAGGGTGGGGATTCCTCAGTTCAGGGTGGGGATTCCTCAGTTCAGGGTGGGGCTTCCCCGTTCAGGGTGGGGATTCCTCAGTTCAGGGTGGGGCTTCCCCGTTCAGGGTGTGGATTCCTCAGTTCAGGGTGGGGCTTCCCCGTTCAGGGTGGGGATTCCTCAGTTCAGGGTGGGGCTTCCCCGTTCAGGGTGGGGCTTCCCCGTTCAGGGTGGGGATTCCTCAGTTCAGGGTGAGGCTTCCTTCGTTCAGGGTGGGGATTCCTCAGTTCAGGGTGGGGATTCCTCAGTTCAGGGTGGGGCTTCCCCGTTCAGGGTGTGGATTCCTCAGTTCAGGGTGGGGCTTCCCCGTTCAGGGTGGGGATTCCTCAGTTCAGGGTGAAGCTTCATCCGTTCAGGGAGGAGTTTCTGAAATATGAAGTTAGGGATCGAGCTGTAGTGTAATAGTTTTATGGCGTAACCCATAGAGCATTGCCATCTAGAACAGCGTTTATCTGTCCGTGTGTGTGTCCCCAAAAACATCCACCAATCAGAGATGAGGATCTGGTCACATGACAGGGGGACAGCAAATCCTGCACTCTACAGATCAAGCCCGGCTAAGCCGTTGTTCGATTATTATCAGTCTTGTTTCAGAGTTAAAACGTCATTTTCACCAACAGTTAACCCCCCCCCCCCCTCTCATCCCCCACGCCAGGTCTGTACCCAAACATCCAGCACATAGACCCCCCCCCCTCCCAGGTGTGTGCCCAAATATTCAGCACTTAGCCCCCCCCTCCCAGGTCTATGCCCAAACATCCAGCACATAGACCCCCCCTCCCAGGTCTGTGCCCAAATATTCAGCACTTAGCCCCCCCCCTCCCAGGTCTGTACTCAAACATCCAGCACATAGACCCCCCCTCCCAGGTCTGTGCCCAAATATTCAGCACTTAGCCCCCCCCCTCCCAGGTCTGTGCCCAAATATTCAGCACTTAGCCCCCCCCCCGCCCCAGGTCTGCACCCAAACATCCAGCACTTAGACCCCCCCCCCCTCCCAGGTCCGTACCCAAATATTCAGCACTTAGACCCCCCCCTCCCAGGTCTGTACCCAAACATCCAGGACTTAGCCCCCTCCCCCCCCATCCCAGGTCTGTACCCAAACATCCAGCACTACGCCCCCCCCTCCCCCCCAGGTCTGTACCCAAATATTCAGCACTTAGCTTCCCCCCCCCCCCCCATCCCAGGTCTGTACACAAGCATCCAGCAGTATGTTAACCGCGCCCCCCTCCCCCAGGGTGGTACCCAAATATTCAGCAGTATCTTAACCCCACCCCTCCCCCATTCACAAGTAATAAAAATATTTCAAACTGGAACAACGTGACAGTGTCACCATTATGCCTCCGCATAGTCCCACAACGGGTAAATGCCACCACTCTGCATATGTATGGGTAGATGATATTTGTAAAATGTCGCATCGATGGGGTCAGCGGTTTCAGAGATATAATTATTTAATATTTTCCTTCAATCCAATGTGGCTCCCAAACCATGTGACCTATGATGTCATACATTTAATATTTCAATGCGAATGGGTCATAGGTCATGTGCAGGCAATTTCAGATTTTTAGGATAAGGAATTAGATAAAAACATTATTGGCTGGTATACCACATCACCTATGATGTCATCATTATTAAGCTTTTGTTCCCCATTGGGAGTATTTGACAATGCCAAGTTTCAAATTTTTCCATTCAGCGGTTTCCGACATAATTTTTTAATTATTTCCTTTTAATCCAAGATTGCTGCCATACCACGTGACCTATGACGTCACAATTATCATAAAAACATTCTGCATGGGTGTCACTCCTACCCTGGAAGTTTCGTCTCAAATGGACATATGGTTGCTGAGAAAAACGCGGTTTAGCCCGTACGGACGGAAGGACGGACAACATGATACCTCCGGGGACTATGCCGGCGGAGGCATAAAAAGGTGAAAGATTGCGGAGATGGTCACGGTACATGATCATGTGAACCCATCGCTACATCCAACTTTGAATAATGGATGTTCCCTGTCCATCGGTACATTCATCGACAATGATGATGTTTGTTGATTGTGTCCATGTATGACTCATGTAACTAGTAAAATATTAAAGAGTTAGTCACGTGTCATTTGCAGTGACAACCATTATTCAAAGAAAGATGAAGGGATGGTTTCAAATGATAATTGATGACCATTCCTACCTCGTTTATATTATAGCGTACCATCCCCACCTCGTTTACATTCTAGCGTACCATCCCCACCTCGTTTACATTCTAGCGTACCATCCCCACCTCGTTTACATTCTAGCGTACCATCCACACCTCGTTTACATTCTAGCGTACCATCCCCACCTCGTTTACATTATAGCGTACCATCCCCACCTCGTTTACATTATAGCGTACCATCCCCACCTCGTTTACATTATAGCGTACCATCCACACCTCGTTTACATTCTAGCGTACCATCCCCACCTCGTTTACATTCTAGCGTACCATCCCTACCTCATTTACATTATAGCGTACCATCCCCACCTCGTTTACATTATAGCATACCATCCCCACCTCGTTTACATTCTAGCGTACCATCCCCACCTCGTTTACATTATAGCGTACCATCCCCACCTCGTTTACATTCTAGCGTACCATCCCCACCTCGTTTACATTCTAGCGTACCATCCCCACCTCGTTTACATTATAGCGTACCATCCCCACCTCGTTTACATTATAGCGTACCATCCCCACCTCGTTTACATTATAGCGTACCATCCCCACCTCGTTTACATTCTAGCGTACCATCCACACCTCGTTTACATTCTAGCGTACCATCCCCACCTCGTTTACATTATAGCGTACCATCCCTACCTCGTTTACATTATAGCGTACCATCCCCACCTCGTTTACATTATAGCGTACCATCCCCACCTCGTTTACATTCTAGCGTACCATCCCCACCTCGTTTACATTATAGCATACCATCCCCACCTCGTTTACATTATAGCGTACCATCCCCACCTCGTTTACATTCTAGCGTACCATCCCCACCTCGTTTACATTCTAGCGTACCATCCCCACCTCGTTTACATTATAGCGTACCATCCCCACCTCGTTTACATTATAGCGTACCATCCCTACCTCGTTTACATTCTAGCGTACCATCCCCACCTCGTTTACATTCAAGCGTACCATCCCCACCTCGTTTACATTCTAGCGTACCATCCCCACCTCGTTTACATTATAGCGTACCATCCCCACCTCGTTTACATTCTAGCGTACCATCCCCACCTCGATTACATTCTAGCGTACCATCCCCACCTCGTTTACATTCTAGCGTACCATCCCCACCTCGTTTACATTCTAGCGTACCATCCCCACCTCGTTTACATTATAGCGTACCATCCCCACCTCGTTTACATTCTAGCGTACCACCCCCACCTCGTTTACATTCAAGCGTACCATCCCCACCTCGTTTACATTAGAGCGTACCATCCCCACCTCGTTTACATTCAAGCGTACCATCCCCACCTCGTTTACATTATAGCGTACCATCCCCACCTCGTTTACATTCAAGCGTACCATCCCCACCTCGTTTACATTATAGCGTACCATCCCTACCTCGTTTACATTCTAGTGTACCATCCCCACCTCGATTACATTCAAGCGTACCATCCCCACCTCGTTTACATTAGAGCATACCATCCCCACCTCGTTTACATTCAAGCGTACCATCCCCACCTCGTTTACATTCTGGTGTACCATCCCCACCTCGGTTACATTCAAGCGTACCATCCCCACCTCTTTTACATTCTAGCGTACCATCCCTACCTCGTTTACATTCTAGTGTACCATCCCCAACTCGATTACATTCCAGCATACCATCCCCACCTCGTTTACATTCTAGCGTACCATCCCCGCCTCGTTTACATTCTAGCGTACCATCCCTACCTCGTTTACATTCTAGCGTACCATCCCCAACTCGATTACATTCTAGCGTACCATCCCCACCTCGTTTACATTCTAGCGTACCATCCCCGCCTCGTTTACATTCTAGCGTACCATCCCTACCTCGTTTACATTCTAGCATACCATCCCTACATCGTTTACATTCCGGCGTACCATCTCTACCTCGTTTACATTCTGGAGTACCATCCCTACCTCGTTTCCATTCTAGCGTGCCATCCCCACCTCGTTTACATTCTAGCGTACCATCCCCGCCTCCTTTACATTCTAGCGTACCATCCCCACCTCGTTTACATTCTAGCGTACCATCCCTACCTCGTTTACATTCTAGCATACCATCCCTACATCGTTTACATTCCGGAGTACCATCCCTACCTCGTTTCCATTCTAGCGTGCCATCCCCACCTCGTTTACATTATAGCGTACCATCCCCGCCTCGTTTACATTCTAGCGTACCATCCCCACCTCGTTTACATTCTAGCGTACCATCCCTACCTCGTTTACATTCTACCATACCATCCCTACCTCGTTTACATTCTAGCGTACCATCCCCACCTCGTTTACATTGTACCATACCATCCCTACCTCGTTTACATTATACCGTACCATCTACATCGTTTACATTATACCGTACCATCTACATCGTTTACATTCTACCGTACCATCCCTACCTCGTTTATATTATACCATACCATCTCCATCGTTTACATTCTAGCGTACCATCCCAACCTCGTTTACATTCTAGCGTACCATCCCTACCTCGTTTCCATTCTATCGTACCATCCGCACCTCGTTTACATTCTGGCGGACCATTCCCACCTCGTTTACATTCTAGCGTACCATCCCTACCTCGTTTACATTCTACCGTACCATCCCTACCTCGTTTACATTCTAGCATACCATCCCCCCCTCGTTTATATTGTACCGTACCATCCCTACCTCGTTTACATTCTAGCGTACCATCCCTACCTCGTTTACATTCTAGCGTACCATCCCTACCTCGTTTCCATTCTAGCGTACCATCCGCACCTCGTTTACATTCTGGCGGACCATTCCCACCTCGTTTACATTCTACCGTACCATCCCTACCTCGTTTACATTCTAGCATACCATCCCCCCCTCGTTTATATTGTACCGTACCATCCCTACCTCGTTTACATTCTAGCGTACCATCCCTACCTCGTTTACATTCTAGCGTACCACCCCCACCTCTTTTACATTCTAGCGTACCATCCCTACCTCGTTTACATTCTAGCGTACCATCCCTACCTCGTTTACATTATACCGTACCATCTACATCGTTTACATTCTACCGTACCATCCCTACCTCGTTTACATTCTGGCATACCATCCCTACCTCGTTTACATTATACCGTACCATCTACATCGTTTACATTCGTGTACCAGCCCGACCTCGTTTACATTCCAGCATACCATCCCAACCTCGTTTACATTATACCGTACCATCTACATCGTTTACATTCTACCGTACCATCCCTATCTCGTTTACATTCTGGCGTACCATCCCTACCTCGTTTACATTCTAGCGTACCATCACTACCTCGTTTACATTCCGGTGTACCATCCCTACCTCGTTTACATTCTGGAGTACCATCCCTACCTCGTTTCCATTCTAGCGTACCATCCCCACCTCGTTTACATTCTAGCGTACCATCCCCACCTCGTTTACATTCTAGCGTACCACCCCCACCTCGTTTACATTCAAGCGTACCATCCCCACCTCGTTTACATTAGAGCGTACCATCCCCACCTCGTTTACATTCAAGCGTACCATCCCCACCTCGTTTACATTATAGCGTACCATCACTACCTCGTTTACATTCCGGTGTACCATCCCTACCTCGTTTACATTCTGGAGTACCATCCCTACCTCGTTTCCATTCTAGCGTACCATCCCCACCTCGTTTACATTCTAGCGTACCATCCCCACCTCGTTTACATTCAAGCGTACCATCCCCACCTCGTTTACATTCTGGTGTACCATCCCCACCTCGATTACATTCAAGCGTACCATCCCCACCTCGTTTACATTAGAGCATACCATCCCCACCTCGTTTACATTCAAGCGTACCATCCCCACCTCGTTTACATTCTGGTGTACCATCCCCACCTCGTTTACATTATAGCGTACCATCCCTACCTCGTTTACATTCTAGTGTACCATCCCCACCTCGATTACATTCAAGCGTACCATCCCCACCTCGTTTACATTAGAGCATACCATCCCCACCTCGTTTACATTCAAGCGTACCATCCCCACCTCGTTTACATTCTGGTGTACCATCCCCACCTCGGTTACATTCAAGCGTACCATCCCCACCTCTTTTACATTCTAGCGTACCATCCCTACCTCGTTTACATTCTAGTGTACCATCCCCAACTCGATTACATTCCAGCATACCATCCCCACCTCGTTTACATTCTAGCGTACCATCCCCGCCTCGTTTGCATTCTAGCGTACCATCCCTACCTCGTTTACATTCTAGCGTACCATCCCCAACTCGATTACATTCTAGCGTACCATCCCCACCTCGTTTACATTCTAGCGTACCATCCCCGCCTCGTTTACATTCTGGCGTACCATCCCTACCTCGTTTACATTCTAGCATACCATCCCTACATCGTTTACATTCCGGCGTACCATCCCTACCTCGTTTACATTCTGGAGTACCATCCCTACCTCGTTTCCATTCTAGCATGCCATCCCCACCTCGTTTACATTCTAGCGTACCATCCCCGCCTCCTTTACATTCTAGCGTACCATCCCCACCTCGTTTACATTCTAGCGTACCATCCCTACCTCGTTTACATTCTAGCATACCATCCCTACATCGTTTACATTCCAGAGTACCATCCCTACCTCGTTTCCATTCTAGCGTGCCATCCCCACCTCGTTTACATTATAGCGTACCATCCCCGCCTCGTTTACATTCTAGCGTACCATCCCCACCTCGTTTACATTCTAGCGTACCATCCCTACCTCGTTTACATTCTACCATACCATCCCTACCTCGTTTACATTCTAGCGTACCATCCCCACCTCGTTTACATTGTACCATACCATCCCTACCTCGTTTACATTATACCGTACCATCTACATCGTTTACATTATACCGTACCATCTACATCGTTTACATTCTACCGTACCATCCCTACCTCGTTTATATTATACCATACCATCTCCATCGTTTACATTCTAGCGTACCATCCCTACCTCGTTTACATTCTAGCGTACCATCCCTACCTCGTTTCCATTCTAGCGTACCATCCGCACCTCGTTTACATTCTGGCGGACCATTCCCACCTCGTTTACATTCTAGCGTACCATCCCTACCTCGTTTACATTCGACCGTACCATCCCTACCTCGTTTACATTCTAGCATACCATCCCCCCCTCGTTTATATTGTACCGTACCATCCCTACCTCGTTTACATTCTAGCGTACCATCCCTACCTCGTTTACATTCTAGCGTACCACCCCCACCTCTTTTACATTCTAGCGTACCATCCCTTCCTCGTTTACATTCTAGCGTACCATCCCTACCTCGTTTACATTATACCGTACCATCTACATCGTTTACATTCTACCGTACCATCCCTACCTCGTTTACATTCTGGCATACCATCCCTACCTCGTTTACATTATACCGTACCATCTACATCGTTTACATTCGTGTACCAGCCCGACCTCGTTTACATTCCAGCATACCATCCCAACCTCGTTTACATTATACCGTACCATCTACATCGTTTACATTCTACCGTACCATCCCTATCTCGTTTACATTCTGGCGTACCATCCCTACCTCGTTTACATTCTAGCGTACCATCACTACATCGTTTACATTCCGGTGTACCATCCCTACCTCGTTTACATTCTGGAGTACCATCCCTACCTCGTTTCCATTCTAGCGTACCATCCCCACCTCGTTTACATTCTAGCGTACCATCCCCGCCTCCTTTACATTCTAGCGTACCATCCCTACCTCGTTTACATTCTACCATACCATCCCTACCTCGTTTACATTCTAGCATACCATCCCCACCTCGTTTACATTCTACCATACCATCCCTACCTCGTTTACATTCTAGCATACCATCCTTACATCATTTACATTCTACCATACCATCCCTACCTCGTTTACATTGTACCATACCATCTACATCGTTTACATTCTAGTGTACCAGCCCTACCTCGTTTATATTCTGGCATACCATCCCTACCTCGCTTACATTCTAGCGTACCATCCCTACCTCGTTTACATTCTAGCATACCATCCCCACCTCGTTTACATTCTAGCGTACCATTCCTACCTCGTTTACATTCTACTGAACCATCCCTACCTCGTTTACATTCTAGCGTACCATCCCCACCTCATTTACATACTAACGTACCATCCCTACCTCGTTTACATTCTACCGTACCATCCCTTCCTCGTTTATATTCTAGCGTACCATCCCTTCCTCGTTTATATTCTAGCGTACCATCCCCACCTCGTTTACATTCTAGCGTACCATCCCGACCTCGTTTACATTCTAGCGTACCATCCCTACCTCGTTTACATTCCAGCGTACCATCCCTACCTCGTTTACATTCTAGCATACCATCCCCACCTCGTTTACATTCTAGCGTACCATCCCGACCTCGTTTATTCTACCGTACCACCCCTACATCGTTTACATTCTATCGTACCATCCCTACCTCCTTTACATTCTAGCGTACCATCCCTACCTCGTTTACATTCTAGCGTACCATCCCTACCTCGTTTACATTCTAGCGTACCATCCCCACCTCGTTTACATTGTACCGTACCATCCCTACCTCGTTTACATTCTAGCGTACCATCCCTACCTCGTTTACATTCTCGCGTACCATCTCTACCTCGTTTACATTCTAGCGTACCATCCCTGCTGGTGTTCTGAGATTCAATGGATGAGAGTCTTATCCTCCCACAAGACAGAATGCAGAAAGGGCCAGAGCTGATAAACTCTGTCCTTGTGTGGGACAATGTGGGCTTCCACCACTCTGCACTTGTCCGAGGGTGGTTTGAAGGTCGTGCACGCTTATCAAATGGTGTTCCTCCCACCCCCCTCCCCCTTCCTGAACCCCATCGAGGAGTTTTTCTGCCTGGCACTGGAAAGTGTATGACAGTAATCCCCATGAGCCATCACTACTCCAGGCTATGGAGGAGGCATGTCAAGACATCAAGGTGGGCTCCGCCATGCAAGGCGCTTTTTTCCGACATGCATGGCCAGAGAAAACATTCTCCGTGATGTTGATGAGAACACGTCACCTGACAGAAATCAAAAACTGATGTTGAATACCTGTACAATCTCCTTTTTGTTCAAAAAAGTTGTTTTCGTTTTTCCAATTTTTCAGTGATGTCTGCATCATCTCGGGCTAAGTCTATAAAAAAAAGATATACACTTTATTATTTAATTTGTGATCGAGAAAAACTTCTTTTTAAAAAGGTTTTTTTTTTTTTTTTTTTTTGCACAGGATCGAGGCTCATGTAAGAGCTAACATTAATCACAAAAAAAACGGACACAAACCATATTGTTGCGGTTTTGGAATAAAGGTTAATTTCCCCTCTTAGTTACACCACAACATGTAGCCTCGCGATAGTTCAGTTATTTCTTAGTGAATGTAAGCGTAGCCCTTTCCTGTGTTAGTTTTGCGTTGAGTAGGCCAGTGAAATTAGGTGTCCTTATGGCACTTTGGTTTGGTTTTGGCGCTGAAATACCACGCGGCAGGCCTGAACAAGTCAACCGAGGCCGAAGGAAGGCGGGGCAGGAGGAGTAGGAGTGACCGGTAAGCACGAGCCGCCAATCAAGGCTCGAGGGGAGTGGCTTACCACTGCGGCAGAGGCGGGGTTTGGAACATTTGAGTCGGGCCGGGGCGGGGCCATATAACCCTGCTTCGAGCCCCCCACCTCAGAAGGTGAGAGAATACGGCAGATGAGACGGAGACGAGAGGAGACGGCGGATCAGGAGCGCACGAGATTAAGAGAACGAACTGAATTGCCTCGTTGTACACGAACTTTGCCCTGTTCCCCGCGCAGTATTAATCGCGTGCTGTAAAGAACGACCCACGCCGGGCCATAGACGCGCGATTTTCCTCCTGCCTGCCTTTGCCTGGATACATGCCGTGACCGCCAGAGGGCCACGCCGGGTGAGCTGTCCCGGAGCGACCGAAGCAGGCGCGTTTGGCGCGCGAACATCCTTCCTCCATCTCCCCGTGTATGTGAATGGGCCCATTGTCTGGGGATAAGTTAAGACTGACTAAGTTCTGCCCTGTGTCCTGTTACAGATTCGTCACTTCCGTTGTTGTGGTTTGCATTCACTGTAAATATTTCTGATTCCATGTACTATTATTGTTTTCAAAAGGTTTATTGTGCATGAACTGTTTTCAAAAGGTAAAAAAAGTTAATGTTAAAAGAAACAGGAAACCGGATCGGGAACCGGAGGACGAAGAAGAGGAGGAGGAGGAGAGAGAAAAGGGGCGGAGCGAAGGAAAGTCGGACAAGAAGCTGGTTGCTTTGCGGTCTGGATCGAACATTGTCGAGCAAGAGTCACGAGTGAACTTTGGGTCCTGGGAAAAGGGATTCCTGCGATAGAGTTGTTATCGCTGTGACTGATCAACCTGCGTGTCAGGTTTGGCTTTGGATTCCGAGGAATCATCGTCCGGTCGTTGCGTCTCGAGAACGAGCCGTCGGCCATTTTGACTCGCACGCGTCGCGCAAACTTTCTTTGCTTCGTCAGCCGTTTCCACCGCTTTCAGACGTATCTGATGTGTGTGTGTGCACCGTGGCTTTTGAAGATTACTTTGCGGTTCGCCGACTGTGAGCCGTGAGAGTCCATACCCGAGGGTGAGATTTCCCAGTCGCCTTGAGTGAGCCTTGGTGCAGCTTTGGCCGCGTGACCCTTTGCGCCGCTTTGGCCGCGTGCACCTTTGGGCAGCTTTGGCCGTGTGACTGACTTTCATCTGAATGAGATTCTGGTCTCGATTCGACCTCGTTCTGGCGATCGCTGGAGCGGATCGGCTTTGGCTTGGAGCTGGGATCGACTTTGGGAAAGAGACATTGGGAATGTTCTTGTTTCACTCACTTGGAGCACAGTGAGTTATATATTGCGAAACTGATGGTACCATCATAGGAGGTATATTGATTGTACTCTTGATTACTATTATTGTTGTACTGTTATTCTTGTGTGGTTTTTAATACAATATTTGTTTGTTGGTAACAATTGGTGTTGCTTGCCAATGATTTTTGACACAGAATAACACATTTTTCTGCCGTGACTCCTCTCGGGGCTCGGAGGTACACCGTGACCAGGGGGTCGGGGAGGAGCACGTAACAGAAATTGGGGGCTCGTCCAAATTGGCTCGGGGGCTCGAAATTGGGTCTTCGTCCGGGATTAAATTCCCTAAGAACATTCGTCTGGGATAGAATTCCCTAACATTCCCAAAATTCCCAAATTTGGATTTTTTTTCTAAGATTCCCAAATTTTTCAAAAAAAAATAGGAAAATTTTTGTGTGAAGGTTAACAGGTGCTAACTGATAGTCACCATGGTGTTTGATGCAGAACAGTTTGCGGCATCCCCTAATGAGGCACAGTTCCAAGCGTTAAAAAAATCGGAACTCTTGATATTGGCCAGACATTTTAACTTGGAGGTCCGAGTTAATATGAAGAAAGCAGAGATGCAGACATTGGTGGTAGAATCTCTGGTGGGACAGGGAACATGGACAGAGGTAGCCTTAGATTGGTTACCTGAGGAAAAAGAAAATGTGGAGCTCCGGAAAACGGAGATGCAACTGCAGAGCCAGGAAAGGTTAAAAGCAGAGGAAAGGAGAGCTGCAAGAGAACTTGAGGAGAGAAGAGCAGGGGAAAAAGCAGAGGAAAGAAGAGCTGAAAGGGAACTCGAAGAAAGAAGAGAAAAGGAAAGAGCAGAGGAGAGGAGAGCCGAAAGGGAGTTAAGGAACGTGACATGGAGTGTCAGAAGGAAATTAAACTCAGGGAGATGGAATTAATGAGAGAACGGGGAGAAGTAGCATCCATGCCGGCTGGTTCGACAACTAGTCAGAACACCTGGGATGTTGGTAAACATGTGAGGCTGGTTCCACCCTTCAATGAAAAGGAGGTAGCCAAGTTTTTTTTACACTTTGAGAAAGTGGCTCAAATGCTAAAATCGCCTGTGGAGTCCTCGACTATGTTCGTGCAAAGTGTTCTGGTGGGTAAAGCTCAAGATATATTTTCGGCTTTACCGATTGACAAATGTACAGATTATGAGGAAGTGAAGAAAGCCATTCTCAAAGCCTATGAATTGGTCCCTGAAGCTTACCGGCAAAAATTCTGGAATGCCAGGAAGAGGGAGAATGAGACCCATGTGGAGTTTGCCAGAATGAAGGAAACCATGTTTGATCGGTGGTGTGATTCGAAGGGGATTGGGAAAGACTTCAACCTGTTGCGACAATTGATCTTGGTGGAGGAATTCAAACAGTGTGTCCACGAGGACATTAAAGTACATCTGGAGGAAAAGAAGGTACCAGAGTTGTATGAGGCTTCTTCTTTGTATGAGGCAGCAACCGTGGCAGATGACTATGCCTTGACACACAGGATGGGGTTCCACAAACCTGACTTCCCGCCTAGAGTTCGCCAGGGGAGTTATGGTACATCTGGTGCGGAGAACGAAGATTCATGGGGGCGGCCTCGAGATGACTATGAGGACAGATCTGATACTGCGACTCTTAGGGATCAGAAGTCTACAGTTCCAAGACAGACCTATCTTCCGGGGGGCTCGAGGCAGACCACGAGTTTTTCCTCCGGGCCTACTTGCGCTTTTTGCAAGAAACCGGGACACTTGATGTCCCAATGTTATGCCCTGGAAAGGAAAAATCAGGAGCGGAGTCAGATTAGTCCAACTCCGAATGCATTTGCAAATGCGAGAAATCGTCCTTGGAGGACAGTGCCTTGTGAAGGTTCCCATGCCAAAGTTACGGCATCACAGAAGGACCCTGCTCAAGAGGGTTACAAACCTTTTATTTCAGAGGGATTTGTGTCACTGGATGGAGACTTGACTAACCAGAGACCTGTTCGGGTATTGAGGGACACAGGAGCACATCAATCTTTAATGCTGGAAGGCATTTTGCCATTGTCAGAGAAGACGGCAACTGGTGTGAGTGTTCTTTTACAGGGGGTTGGTGGCTGTGTTAAAGCTCCACATCATGTCATCCATTTGAAGTCTGATTTGGTGTCAGGACCGGTCACCGTAGGGTTACAAGCCACTCTACCGGTAGAGGGAATATCTTTTGTTATCGGGAATGATTTGGCCGGTGGTCAAGTTTCTGGTAACCCGATGTTTGTTGAAAAGCCTAGCATGAAAAATAACACTGCACAGTTAGAGCAGAAGATTCCGGGTATCTTTCCATCCTGTGCCGCGACTCGTGCTATGGGTAGGAAGCGCTCTGAAGAGAAGAGGAAGGTATCGACGTCTTGCTTTGCACAGGCACGTCTGGTCAAGTACCCAAAAACTAAGTGTCAGCACACACAAGTCATGGATGGAGGCAATGTTGGCAAGCTCTTTGTAGGTGGACTGAACTTCAAAACAAGGGAAGTTGTTCTGGACTCTGTCTTCGGCCAATATGGACCACTCTTGGAAGTGCGGCTGATAAAAGACAGGGAGACGCAAAAGTAAAGAGGGTTTGGCTTTGTCACGTTTGAAAACACAACGGATGCCAAATATGCAGAAAAGGATTGGAATGGCAAGGATTTGGATGGTTGAACCTGAATAGTAGAGAAGGCAGATGAAGGGCGTCGAGGGGGCTACAGAGGAGGAAAACGTGGAGGTAGTTTCAGGGGTGGCTCTGGCTCCCGGGGTGGGAGTAGTAGTTTTGGTGGTGGCCGCAGTAGAGATTAATATGGAGGCTCCCAAAGTTATGGCAGCTCCCGAAGGGATGATTATCAGGGTAATGGCCGAGAAGGAGACCGCTATTCCCGTGACTACAGCAACTAGCGCTCCAACCGTGATTATTATGAAAGTTAGGAAGAGTTTGAAGCACTGAATGCTGCGGAGCAGCCGAGCCAAGTTTCCGACACGGATTAACCGTGAACTCCATGTTCCTAAAGGCGTCCACGTAGTGAATACTTCCAGGCCTCACCACCCAACCACCATGAAACCTGGCTCTCAGCGCGGCCTCCCTACAAAAGTGCTGCAGATTTGCTTGACTTTGGATTTTTGATCACAACCCCTTAACCTTCATTCAAAAAATGAAAAAAATAAAAATCAGAGGTGGAGGAGATGGAGATTGGCTTTGCAGGAGTTCAACTTGGAAATTGAGCATGTAAAGGGCAGGGACAATGTCGTTGCGGATGCTTTGTCCAGAGGGAACTAACTTTGGAAAAATCTGTAGGTTGTATGAAGTTTTGTTGCTTTATTTTTGGGAAATATTGATTATCGTTGCTCACGGGAATTGATGATTTGGGTGCGAGTTTACTTTTGTTGGTTGGGAGAGTTTTGCCGACAAAGAAAGTTTTCACTATGTTCAAACTTTCTTTCTTGAGGTGGGGAAGTGTTACGGATTCGTCACTTCCGTTGTTGTGGTTGTGGTTGTGGTTCCGTAAATATTTCTGATTCCATGTACTATTATTGTTTTCAAAAGGTTTATTGTCCATGAACTGTTTTCAAAAGGTAAAAAAAGTTAATGTTAAAAGAAACAGGAAACCGGATCGGGAACCGGAAGACGAAGAAGAGGAGGAGAGAGAAAAGGGGCGGAGCGAAGGAAAGTCGCACAAGAAGCTGGTTGCTTTGCGGTCTGGATCGAATGTTGTCGAGCAAGATTCACGAGTGAACTTTGGGTCCTGGGAAAAGGGATTCCTGCGATAGAGTTGTTATCGCTGGGACTGATCAACCTGCGTGTCAGGTTTGGCGTTGGATTCCGAGGAATCATCGTCAGGTCGTTGCATCTCGAGAACGAGCCGTCGGCCATTTTGACTCGCGTGCGTCGCGCGTCGAGCAAACTTTCTTTGCTTCGTCAGCCGTTTCCACCGCTTTCAGACGTATCTCATGTGTGTGTGTGTGTGCACCGTGGCTTTTGAAGATTACTTTGTGGTTCGCCGACTGTGAGCCGTGAGAGTCCATACCCGAGGGTGAGATTTCCCAGTCGCCTTGAGTGCGCCTTGGTGCAGCTTTGGCCGTGTGACCCTTTGCGCCGCGTGACTGTGACTTTCATCTGAGCGTGATTCTGGTCTCGATTCGACTTCATTCTGGCGATCGCTGGAGCGGATCGGCTTTGGCTTGGAGCTGGGATCGACTTTGGGAATGTTCTTGTTTCACTCACTTGGAGCACAGTGAGTTATATATTGCGAAACTGATGGTACCATCATAGGAGATATATTGATTGTACTCTTGATTACTATTATTGTTGTACTGTTATTCTTGTGTGGTTTTTAATACAATATTTGTTTGTTGGTAACAATTGGTGTTGTTTCGCCATTGATTTTTGACACAGAATAACACATTTTTCTGCCGTGACTCCTCTCGGGGCTCGGAGGTACACCGTGACCAGGGGGTCGGGGAGGAGCACGTAACAGTCCCTTTCCTTCTAACAATCCTTGTACATAGTGTAATTAAACCCTGTTCTTTCTTCTGATTTGACTGTCCTGTCTTTTCCATCATTGGCTTCGCATGGTACGAATAAGATTGCTCTAATCGGGTTATAATGGAGAAGTAACAGCACAAGTCACGTGATACACATTCCGCTCGGGCGTACTCAATTAAGCGTGGCTCGTGCGAGGCTCGATCCCCGCTTCCGTTGCGGCGTGGGTACCAAAGGTACGTGTGAATTTGTCCCGAAACCCTTTTCCACGTTTGCCCGGAAGTGGCGACTCGGTCTCGCGGACCCGAAGACCCAGCGGGGAAAAAGGGGTTTAATCTCCCCTTTGTAATGGCAACGGGCTTCGAAAATCCGCAACAATATAATAAGGGGAGCGATAGACAGAATAAAGAAGAAGAAGAAGAAGAAAAAAAACACAAAACATTTGAGTGCAGGGACATCGGGAGATCTGTGGGAGGGAGAGGGCTTGGGGGGAGGAGGCGTGGGAAGGATGGCGGGGGAGAAGTATAAAACACATGGACACTGCAAGGACTTCCAGGAAATAAGTCGGAATTTCTGGGGTGTAAAGTGGATCTGAGGTGAATTATTGGTGGTGTTAAAGGAGTTGCGTCAATAACCTTTTCATAGATCTTTTAAATCGTTATTTTATTTAAATGTAATGACATACCTGAACACTGTAGAACACAAATCACCTTGTCATTTCCAAAAACCTCCAGTTTTGCAGTACTTGGACAAGATATATAAGGTGGTGTATAAGACCATCAACGGTGCTAAACTTCCGGATTTTTTTTTTATACGAAAGATAGAATAATTATTTTATTTCAATCGAATTATATACCTGAACACTGCACGAGGTAAGGTGTTCTGTGAACTCTCTAGGTTTAAACGTGCCCCACGCACGCAAAGTGAAAAGCGGGGTTAAGCAATTGGTTCATGTCCGCCCGTCCGTGTTATGAGCTTGTGATCGAGGAACAACTTGTTTAAATTGAATGTTATATTTTTAACAAGAATAGAAAGACGAGTGTTGTGTTTTACCGTACTTTGGCTCTGAATTCGTCCCGATCACACTTGCACGGAGGAGTGAGACAATATTTTTTATTCTGGCTGCCCAGCAGTCAAATAAAATTGAAAATCATTCCAAACAGGAAACTGTTGTCTCGGACACAAACATTAGGCACGAATAATTCATGTATTGTGTTAGATAGGGTGGTGTAATAGACACTGGGTAAAATGGCGGTAAAACCTGGAATTTGTTTATATGCCTTTAAATCATTATTTTAATTGAATCACATAACTGAAGACTGTAGAATACAAATAGTCCATCATGTTTGTGTGACGATTTGTATTCTACGTAGCATTGGGAATACTTGTGAATGTTCTGCAGCTGGAGAGGAACCCAGGTAGGGCTTGAAACAACAAAGCACTTACCTTGTGTAGCTCTTCATACAACTTTGAATTCTTTGCCTGGAGGAACATTGAGGTTCATCTATATAAACCCCAGCCACCTGGGGGTAACTGATTGGTTATTCCCTCCAATTACGAGCAACAAACATGGTTGGGTCTTATACATAAATAAATAATTAGAAAGAAGACAATGAGCATTAAAAGGAATTTTTTTTTTTGTGGCCGATATATTTTGGGAGTAGTCTTGCTCCCAGCCTCAGAGGCAGTAATGAAGAAATGACGTGTGTGTATGTATGTATGTATGTATGTATGTATGTATGTATGTATATATATATATATATATATATATATATATATATATATATATATATGTATATATATATATATATATATATATATATATATATATATATATATATATATGTATATATATATATATATGTATATATATATATATATATATATATATATATATATATATATATATATATATATATATATATAGTTGCGGTTCTCTCGCCAGCCTTCTCCCCTTATCAAGGGGGGATTAATCCCCTTGTCTTTACTGGGCCTGGTGGAACCGGGGCTTGCAACGTCCCTTCCGGACAGTGCCAAATAGGGTTTCGGGACCAAATTCTCGCTTGTACCTAAGTACTCGCGCTGCACTGGAAGCGAGGAAACAAGCCTCACACGAACCACGTGAGGTTGGAGTACGCCGAGCGGTTTGCGTACACGTGATCTGCACAGTTATAATTAATGGACCCCAATTTAAGCGATCTTATTCGTGCCACGCTTAGTCAATGATGAAACCACAAAGACGATCGAATCAAGAAAAAAGAACAGAGTGGTTTAATTATTATTACACGTATATACAGCTCAAGGACGAAGAGACAGAGAAATCCTTATACAGTCTTAATTATCCCAAGGACACGGGCCCGTCTCACACTCACACGGGGTATTGCAGATGGGCAGGTGTTCCCCAGCGCGTCCAAGGATGGTCCTCGTCCAGCTCTCCACGGTCCCCGGCACGTCCGCGAAGATGGAGGTAGGCGAAGGCAGGGACTCACAGCGTGTCCCTCGAACCACGGAGATAATATCGGGGCGAACAGTAGAGAGGACTTTTACGGCAAAGGGCGAGACGGCTTTTACGGCAAAGGGCGGTTACTCAGCCTCGTTCACTCGCTTGGCTGAAATGCGCAGGTTCGTTATAAACGCGCCTGGCTGCGCCCACGTATATCTAGCGACCAACTCTTCTTCTTCGATGCCTTGGTGTTGGTTAGCGCGGCATAGCGCGCGTTCTCATGCGATGGTCAAGTTCATCAAGCGGTACAATGCGAGTTCTCTCATCAAGTCCCCTCTCTGCAGAGTTGGAGTTCTCGCGAGATCACGGCGAGGTCACGGCTTTTCGAAGCTGTTCCATGCGCTCACGCTTTTGAAGCTGTGATCTTTCACATTTGTGTTTTTGTCGTATCTTTATCTTTCTTTCGGTGCATGTACCTATTGGGGTGACTTTAATAGGTTTCTTGGTGTTGGTTTTTCATACCTGTGTACAGAATCGTCGGTTTTTTCGTATCGTGTATTCTGAGGCCTAGTGTAGTACTAGTAGGCTACCGTGTCCTCAGACCTTGGCTTGAGGCTTTTGTTTTTTGTCTCAGCGGTTCTTCGATCGCGCTGCAACTACTTACGGTCTCTGTTTTTCACGGTCTTTTCACCCATATTCCCTTGTTTTAAAATCTCAAAAAAAAAAAAAAAAATTTTTTTTTCCTTCCCTGTTCTTATCCGCTTGTGCGTTCTTATTTGTTCTTTCGTTCTTTGTTCTTTTGCTCTTTCGTTCTTTGTTATTTGTTCTTCGACCACGTTGTTCGAGATCACGTGATCAAGTTGTTAATACATGTTTCATCTGTCCCCTGAAGAACTTTATTATTATGTCATATTCTATAACACTTTTTTCTACTTCTTCTATAAAAGGATGCTTTCGACTTGCTCACCAATTCTATTCATTCAAAAAAAAAATTCCAGCTCTTACAGTGCATCTTTCATTCATTCCCTAAACTCTCCAGAACTCCACCCATCCTTCAGCGTCCTCAAACGTATTTTTGACTCGAATGTCTCAAGAAACTCATTTTGCAATAAATGTTCGTTTCCCATAAATCGTACACTTTTCAAAATCCAATCACACCCCTCCCCTCCAAATCTTCCCCATCACCCATCTCTGTCAAATCTTCCCCCTTGCCCCTCCCCCCCAAATCTTCCCAAACACCCATCCCTTTCAAATCTCCCCCCCTGCCCCTTCCCTCCTAAACTCCCCCCACACCCCTCCCCTCCGAGACTCTCCCTCACTCTTCCCCTCCTAGACTTCCTCCTCTTCCACATCCTGCCCTACCACTCCCCCCCCCCCCCCCCTGTTCTGTATCGGATGCTCCCCCTTCCTCTTCCTTAACAGTATGGACCTCAAACATCCGGGGCCTTCGCTCAAACTTAACTGATCTCTCCATACAGGTTGCTTCTGACAAACCAGACGTGATCTGCTTAACAGAAACCTTCCTCCTTCATGATGTCTCTGATTCCTTGGTATCTCTCCCAGGTTACTCCCTCCTCCGGTATGATAGACCTGAGCCTCGTCCTGGAGGCGGGGTTGCTATCTTTATAAAAAACTCTCTTCCTCACTCGCCCTTCACTGCCCTCTCTCCACCTCACCCCCAGGAATACTTTTGGCTACGGCTTCCCCTTCGCTCCCACATTTTGTTCATATGCGTGTTGTACCGTCCACCAAACAGTGATGACTCCATCTACATCTCGCCGTCTGATAATATGGACCAACTTCTATCTACCCATCCCAACTCTCTCTTCCTCATATGTGGTGATTTCAACTGTCACCATGCCAGTTGGCTGGGGGTGGGTACCTCTCTCATCAGCCATGGCTCTTCAGCAAAGGACTTCTGTGACTCACTGGGACTGACACAATCTGTCAATTTCCCAACCTGGATCTCAGTCAACGGAGAATCTTCTCTTCTGGACTTGGTTATGACTAAATTCCCTGAAAATGTCTGCTGCTCTTCTTCTGCTCCAATCGGCTCTTCTGATCATGTGCTTGTTAAAGTGGACATCTCTCTGACCATTTTCAGAGAGCCTCCTCAGCGTTGACGAGTCTGGCATTTCACTCAGGCCAACTGGCACGGTCTTCAAACAGCCATCAATCATCTGGACTGGTCTCCCATCTCTACCGCCTCTGACATCAACTCATCCTGGGAATTCTTCCAAAGTAAATTGCTCTCTCTCATGCACAGATTTATCCCTTCTCGTCTTCAGTTGTCATACCCTTCCTCCCGTCCATGGTACACGGAATCTTGTGGTGAGGCTATTGCCCAGAAACAACTTGCTTTCGTCTCCTGGAAAGCAAATCCAATGGAAGGAAATCTCATTTCCTTTCACAAAGCCCGAAACAAGTGTGTGTCCACCCTCAGGGGAGCCAGGAAACAATATCTCTCCATCCTCAGGACCGAACTCTCTTATCTGTCTCCCTCTTCCAAATCCTGATGGCGTCTGGTAAAATCTGTTTCTGGTGTTTGTTCCCCCTCCATCCCCTCCCTCACTTTAAATGGCCACACGGCTGACTCCGCACGTGAAAAAGCTGAATGCCTCAACTCTGTGTTTGCCTCTAAATCTTGTGTCCCAAACCCATCCCTCTCTGTACCCACCATACCCAGCTGCTCCTGGACTCTGTGTCCTTTCCTCCTGACAAGGTGGAAAAGTTTCTGTCAACCCTCGACTCTGATTCTGCAACTCGACCTGACGGCATCAGCCCACGGGTCCTAAAATCATGTTCTTCCGCTCTTTCACTCCCTCTCTCTGTTCTCTTCACCCTCTCTTTTGCTCAAGGTCATCTTCCATCTGCTTGGAAATCTGCCAACATCACCGCTTTGCACAAAAAGGTGCAAAAACAGATCCCAGCAACTACAGACCAATCAGCCTTCTCCCAATTATCAGCAAAGTCATGGAATCCATCATTGCTTCAGATATGAAATCTTTCCTCTTCTCCAATGGCTTGATCTCTGATCATCAATTTGGTTTCAGACCTGGACACTCCACTCTGGACATGCTGCTTCTGCTTTCTCAACAATGGATGGAGGTCCTCAATGCCAAACAGGAAATTAGAGCAGTCTCCCTTGACATATCACGTGCCTTCGATACGGTTTGGCACCCCGCTCTGCTCACCAAACTCTCCTCTTTTGGTATCCATTGAAATCTCCACGCATGGCTGGCGGACTTCCTCTCTAGTCATAGTCAACGTGTGGCCCTGAATGGGTTTCTCTCATCTCCTCTTCCTGTTCAGGCTGGAGTTCCCCAAGGCAGTGTTCTGGGCCCTGTGCTTTTTCTGGTCTTCATCAATGATCTCTCTGACTCTCTTGAAAATCCTCTCTATCTCTTTGCTGACGACTCTGCTCTCTGTCGCTCCATTCTTCATCCCTCAGATCGGCAGTCTGCAGCCACCTCACTCTCTGCAGACCTTGACAAAATCACAGACTGGGCAAACAAGTGGAACATGTCTTTCAATCCTGACAAATCTCACACTCTTACGATGTCTCTTCGAAAAGACCGACTGGACAACCCTCCCATCCACTTTCTGAAAAATCCTCTCCAAGAAGTTCTGTCACTCAAGCTTTTGGGTCTCACTATCTGCCATGATCTTTCCTGGAAAAACCACATTTCAAATCTGGCCTCCAAAGCCAGTCGCCGACTGGGCATCCTCCGTCGTGCGATGTCCTTCCTTGGCACACCTGAGCTCCTCACCACATACAAGGCTTTCATCCGCAGCTCAATGGAATACTGCTCTCCCCTCTGGGTTGGTGCTCCTGCCTCACACCTAGCTCACCTTCGCGCTGTTGAAACCAAAGTATTCAGAATCATTGGAATCTCCCGCGATGAAGCTAACTCCAAGGGACTCTCACTCACTCACCGCAGGCAGGTTGGTGGTCTTTCCGTCTTCTACCGACTCCTCTCTGGCCTTGCCCCCCCCCAGCTCTCTCTGGGCTCTGTCCCGCAAATATTCCTACAGGTCGCACACGATCTGCCTGCAACCCTCTTTTGGTTAAACTGGCAAAATCAAGACTCTCTGCTCACCTTCACTCCTTCATTCCTCTTTTCTCCCGCCTCTGGAACAAACTCCCTCACTCTCTTCAATCCCACTCCACCCTCCAAGTCTTTAAAACAACTGTTCACCACCATCTCTTATCTTCCCCCATCCAAAACCTTGATCTTTTCTACCCCCGCTAATTTCACCCCAATTCCACTTTTTGAAATACCAACTTCTGTCCTGGAAGTCCTTGGTGTCCTTGTGCTTTATACTTCTCCCTCCCCCCCCCCCTTCCCATGCCTCCTCCCCCCAGGCCCTCTCCCTTCCACACATCTCCCTGCTCTCGGATGTTGTGTTTGTGTGCTTCCCCTTTTCTCCCCATTTTGTCTTCTGCTCCCTCTTTTTGTGTATTTTGTTTGTCTGGTCGATTTGTTTGTGAAGTAAATGTTAGCTCTTTCACGAGCCTTGATTCAGTATACAAAAAAAAAGAAAAGAAAAAAAAGAAGAAGTCCTGTGACGCAAGACCACCGCTTCCTCTTCAAGTCCTCTCTTTCCTCTGTAAGTCCTTTACAACGCTGCAGTCCTTTATCTCTCTGCTGCAGTCGTGTTTGCCGCAAGTCCTTTACCTCTCTGCTGCAGTCCTTTCGAGGGCTTTGCGCAGTGGGTTATATAGGCCCGCCCCACGAACCTTCTGGAACTCACCAGACTCTTCTCACCACGCCCTCCGACGCCACCACCCCTGAGCTCTGATTGGCGGCTCATGCTTACCAACATCGCCTCTGCCGCTCTGCCTCGACTCCGCCCCGATCCTCCTCTGCCTCCCTCGTGTTAACTCGCCCAAAATGAACCAACGTTAACAAACTGTATTGCGGTGACGGACGTAGGATGATCGGTGGCAGTAGGGCCTATTTTCCTGGCTTTACCCAACGCAGAATTAACACTGGAAAGGGCCTAATCTCACACATACTAAGAAATAACTATACTACAAATGAGGCTACATGTTTCTTGTGTGACTATCTATGGGGGACAACCTTTAACCTTTATTGACCTTACTGTACACATCTCAAAACTGTAACAATATATATACAATATATATATACAGTATATATATACAGTATATATATATCTATCTATCTATATATATATATATATCTATATATATATATGAATAAATAAAAATTACAACATTAAATTGAAATTGAGTAAGATCATTTACCGACAAATTGAGACCATATGATGCAACATCACTATCAAGCAAGGCCAAAGTACGACACGTATGATGCAATCGTTCATACCTTGGACGACGGATATTACTTACCTCCCCAGAACAATAAAGTGCAATTTACAATCACATAAAGTGATTAATAAACAATTAAAACAAAAATATTTGGTTCAATCTGTAGCTTTTTTGTGAAAACATTGAAACTCTTTCAACTTTACACGTGACAAATCAAAAGATGCCCAAGAGTAAAGTTTATTTAACAAGATGCCGAGTTGGAAACCACAAAAAAAACGTGCGACAACTGCTCATTAAGGGTCCAGGTTAACATAGGTGAGATGGGCCCAGGTTAACAGGTGAGATGAGCCCAATAGCATTCTCCTGTGCTCCGTTAACAACTATGCAAGACCGTGGTCATTGTACATCTTGAGAGTTTCACACAAACTGCCATTTAAACGAATATATTGTTACAATTCCAGAGTTGGAGTCGCTGATGGAAATAAGGCTTTGAATAAGTGATCAGATATGTTACCTGATCAGATATGTTTGTGCAAGGTTTAGACATTTGGAGGTATATAAAGTACGTGTTTCATCTAAATTGTCCATTGCCATCTTATTTTGGGGGGATGGGAGGGGGGGGGGGGGGCTGACAACACTGTCTATCTAGATGTTAGGAATAAGGATGTCCTGTCCTTTGTACCTCTCCGTGTCTACCTGTGAAGAATTCTGAAAGTTTGTGGGGCATGACGGCACTGCGAGCACACCAACAGGATGGCACTGCAAGCACACAAACATGGCGGCATTGCAAGCACACCAACATGGCGGCACTGCAAGCACACCAACATGGCGGCACTGCAAACACACCAACAGGATGGCACTGCAGCACACCAACATGATGGCACTGCCAGCACACCAACATGGCAGCATGCAAGCACACCAAAATGGCGGTGCGTTATGGCACCCTTGTTGGCAACACAGCGGAGACCGTCCTCCCATGCCCGTGCTGCGAGATTCCTCATGGGGACATTTGCTGCGCATGTGCGCGCTCCAGACGATACCAACAATATATTACATCGAAACACGGACCGGTAGAACACCGCTCGCTACGGCTTTGTGGTTAGAGTACCGCATTGGCTATTCTGAGGACTTAGTTGCAGCTTTTTACCTTAACGGTTAAAACTGTCGGGTGAGGAAGGGGGCATGATCAAAAATTTAACAATAATCTTCAGCACTTCAGCACTAATCTTCAATCTTCAGCACTCACTCACCGCAGGCAGGTTGGTGGTCTTTCCGTCTTCTACCGACTCCTCTCTGGCCTTGCCCCCCCAGCTCTCTCTGGGCTCTGTCCCGCAAATATTCCTACAGGTCGCACAAGATCTGCCTGCAACCCTCTTCTGGTTAAACTGCCAAAATCAAGACTCTCTGCTCACCTTCACTCCTTCATTCCTCTTTTCTCCCGCCTCTGGAACAAACTCCCTCACTCTCTTCAATCCCACTCCACCCTCCAGGTCTTTAAAACAGCTGTTCACCACCATCTCTTATCTTCCCCCATCCAAAACCTTGATCTTTTCTACCCCTGCTAATTTCACCCCAATTCCACTTTTTTGAAATACCAACTTCTGTCCTGGAAGTCCTTGGTGTTCTTGTGTTTTATACTTCTCCCTCCCCCCCCCCCGCCCCCCCTTCCCACGCCTCCTCACCCCGGGCCCTCTCCCTTCCACGCATCTCCCTGCTCTCGGATGTTGTGTTTGTGTGCTTCCCCATCTCTCCCCATCTTGTCTTCCGCTCCCTCTTTTTGTATATTTTGTTTGTCTGGTTGATTTGTTTGTGAAATAAATGTTAGCTCTTTACGAGCCTCGATTCAGTATACAAAAAAAAAGAAAAAAAAAAGCAGTGTATCTGCCAATGATAAAATAGCTCAAAAGGATCAAATATTATTTTGAACAATTTGTAAGCCAAAAAACACCACAAAACGACGATACAAGTCCTGTTCTCATCACTTCCCATCTCTTAAAACAAAAAAACAACAACAAAACATGTCATCCTTCCCAACTTTGTTTTATTTATTACAACTGCGCACCACTCGCCTCCAAACCACCAAGGATAAAAAGTTTTAAATTAGGGGTAGAAACCAATTTGATGTGAAAGAGATTGAAGGTTTTTTCTTTTTCCACTTGCATCACGGTTTGCAACATCTAGCATCAATATCCACCTGAAAAGGTAAAACCCAAATAAACCTGAACCTTCACACAACTAAACTCGGTCAATAAAAGGTAGGAGCACAAGTTTGATGAGCCCATGATCCATGTGGTCTGCGACTTCGCAATTACAAAACTTGGCGTTGTTTATTTTTCCCCACACAGACCCGTAATGTTAGTGTTAAATGGCGTACGATGTATCGTTCTCTACACTGAAAAACCTCATTCCCGAATGTTATCGGCCTCCCGGTCGCTATGCCACAGCCGGAAAGCGGTGGAGAAGCGGGACCTCGAAGAAGGAGGAAAATCATCTCCCGTAGCGATGCATCATGACAAAGCATTCGTTGCAGTAGCCACTGCAATTAGCATTCCCAAAATGTTCGCATCCAGGAGCTTGGCAGCGCTCTCGCGTGGTGTTACCCTTGGCCTGAGCGCCGCTTTTGGCCTGAACCTCTACCGAGGCGGATCGACGAACGGTCGTCGGGCTTTGATGCGCCGACGGTTGCAACACGGAAGAGGTCTCCACCGTTGTGGTCTGGGATGTCATACATGGGAAAGGAAGGGAATAAGAAAAAGGAAACATTTATGATGGAGCGAAAAGTTACTACTACAACAACAACAACAAGACATTTTAAGGCCATTTTCCCTGCTAGAGCGGGGGTTAGCCTTGCGGTCTCCATGACAATCTTCTCCATTTTGCCCTATTTTCTGCATCTCCCCTTGTTCACCCCCTTGCCCGCATTTCTTCTTCCACCATCTTTAGCCAAGTCTTTCTCGGTCTTCCCCATCCTCTACTTCCTTCTACATTCATTTCCATCACTCTTCTCAACCAGTCACTTTCATCCTTCCTCAACACATGACCAAACCATCTCAACCTGTTCCTCTTCACAGCATCCATCACAGGATGTAGGGAAAAGTTACAACTTTCCTTAATGCCTTCAGACATTTCCAAAGAGAAAATAATCCATGACAGTGGTAAATGGAAAACTTTCATTTATGGCTTCACAGACTCATTCATCGCTGCACAAATAATTTAAATTATTTAATTGTTTAATGCGGAAACAAAAAAATGACGAGTTTCTCATTTGAAGATAAATTTCTACGAATAGACTTCCTGGTTGCGCCTGCGTCGTACAAGTTGGACCTCACACTAATTATACTCACATTCAGTGGTGTCGATTCGCATTGAGCACATAAACCATGCAGGTGAGCGATTCCTTCTCGCCCACAATATGTGTTACGGCAACTCCTTCCAGACTCCGGGCAGGCGGCAGGCGGGACCGTACGTGGCAGAACGTGCGGCTGGGTCGAGGCTTGCCGATCGGAGCCACCTCTCGCCTGAAGTGACTGATCGGCTAAAGGTAAAATTACAAAGTGTAAGATTGACAGTGAAATACAAAGCAAGCAAGATAGTACAACTAGCCTAGCAAACAAAACTTACCAATATTAACCAGGAAGTTCATAAAGCAAAGTGTGCAGTAGCCCTCCTTGTCCTCTGTGCCAAAGTACGGACAACCAGCCTGGCGACAGCATCTCAGCAGATTGGCGGAAGCGACAT
Organism: Myxine glutinosa; assembly: GCF_964187855.1. Classification (NCBI taxonomy): domain Eukaryota; kingdom Metazoa; phylum Chordata; class Myxini; order Myxiniformes; family Myxinidae; genus Myxine; species Myxine glutinosa. The sequence goes on from NC_136265.1 coordinate 117,663,516, forward strand.
CATGAGGTTCCTTGGATGTGTCAATATTTTGGGTCTGGAAGCAATTGTGGCATAACCCTCTCAAGGAAGCCTCACCAAGGGCCTTACAATCTGGCATGATGCAAACTCGAGGCCGCTGAGGAACGGAAGCAGTTGGAATTGCCGGCTGTTGTGACGCAGCAACGATGAAATTGGGTTGCAACGAGAGACGGGGTTTTGCGGAAGCTTGGCGTCGCATGCACAACGAGCAGAAGCCATCGGTTTCTGCCGTGAATGGGCATGCAGGTGTTCGACACTTAAGAGCAAGGGAACTTTCCTCACTGGACGGTGACAGAGCCAAAGGCTCACCCTTGGCATGGTGCCGCCCAAAGCATTCGTGGCAATAAGAGCCAGTTCTTGTAGAGCGGTTGTATGGGCAGCCCGGTGTCATGCAAAGATCGACAAGTGCCGACATGAAAGGGACCACAGTTTCTTGAGAGGAGCTCGGGTTTTCCCGCAAGTTACCTTTTATAGTTGGTGAAGGTGTATGACCAGAGACCAGTCCGTTGGCTGTAGTGGGCGGACGTCGGCGAATGGCATGCTTAACTAACTCATAGAAGTCTCGGGCAAGATCAAGACCATCTGGCTGTGAGGGTCGTCCCAACCTGGAGAGAGAGAGAGACAGATGCAGGTCAATTGGGCAGCGAGGTAAACCTTTGTTATTACACTTGTGAAATATTTTACTTTACAGAGGTCAAGGTTCATTGAAGAGAGGGCAACAGAGGGGGTTAGAATCCGACATCAGTGGTCGAGAGGAGAAATGGCAGCCAGAAGATGGAAAATTTGGGCAAAGAACAAACAAATTGGCAACAAGAACAGGAACATACATGGCAGAGGGAATGAGTCAACAAAAGTTAGAATAGGAACGATCACGAATAGGAATAGAGCACATCACTGGATGGTGAAAGCTCAATGTTAAAGGAGTGGAGGAAGAACACAACTAGATGGGCACAAAGAGGTGATTCCACAATCAGTAGAAGATGAGGATAAAAGAGTTGCGGTGAGAGGTTGACCAATATCTGGGAATGGCAATGAAGGATGGATTGCTAGCTTAGCGACCACAACCTGGTGAGGCTCGAGAGGGATGAGTGTCTGACAGAGGAGCAAGACCAGGTGAGAGGTCATAAAAACCTGGAAAGCAACCAGTGTGTCTGCAATGGTAGAGGTAGAGCAGCCCCCCGCCAAGTGACTCCAATTACCCAAAGGGTCGAGGATTCCATCCTTTTCAGGACCACAATATGAGAGCTGGTGGCAACATCCAACATAATAGAGCCATGTGGCACCGCCTTGTATTTAATCGATAGAATAGAGCCAAGTGGCACCACCTTTTAGACAGCCAACAGAATAGAGCCAAGTGGCACCACCTTTTAGACAGCCAACAGAAGAGCCAGGTGGCACCACCTTTTAGACAGCCAACAGAATAGAGCCAGGTGGCACCACCTTTTAGACAGCCAACAGAATAGAGCCAGGTGGCACCACCTTTTAGACAGCCAACAGAATAGAGCCAAGTGGCACCACCTTTTAGACAGCCAACAGAATAGAGCCAAGTGGCACCACCTTTTAGACAGCCAACAAAGGAGAGCCGGGTGGCACCACCTTTTAGACAGCCAACAAAGGAGAGCCAGGTGGCACCACCTTTTAGACAGCCAACAAAGGACAGCCAGGTGGCACCACCTTTTACACAGTGTTACGGATTCGGCCCTAATGATTGTTGTTATGATTATTGTTGTTGGTTCGAAGTATTCTGGTGATTGTGGTTGAAGGGAAAGGATTATTATAGTTAAAAGATTTTAAAGCGCTCCTGGTAAAATGTGGCCGGAAATCCGGATCGTGACCGGAAGAGGTGGAGCGAGGAGGAAGGGGCGGTAGGAGATCGTGAAGAGACGTGGTTGTTGAAACTCCGGACCGAGCGGTCGACGTAGTGTGAGTGAACTTTGCGTCCTTGAAGGGAAGTTCGGGCGATAAGAGATATCGCCGGAGTGCGTGGAGCCTGTGTCGTCGGGTATCCTCATTGAGGTTCCGGAGGATCCTGGCCTCAAAGCCCGGGTTCGAGTGAAAGCCATCCGCCATCTTCGCCACGCGAGCAACCTGCAGTGAACCGGTTTTGGTCGTTTCGGCTGGGCATTATTCCCCGGTAGTTTGCTGGGGACGGCTGTGCAAGAAAGGGCACTTCAGAATTATACGGAGGCTCGCGGATTGGACCGCAAACGTGTATGTCGGAGCGCGTCTTTGAGGTTCCTTTCCACCGCTGTATTGCTGGGTGCTGAACAACGTGACCTCGGGGTCGCCTCGATCGCCTACGCCTCAATTGACTTTGATCGGGCCTTGACTCCCCGATCGCGGGAGCGCACAGAGATATTGGGACTTTGCCTTGGAGGGGTGCAGAGACATTGGGGAGGTGCCGTGAGTTTGGGGTTAAGGGGCTTGATAAGGTTATCATCGTAAGATTTGATAGTAGGGGTGATTGCCCCCATTGTTGTATGGCTCTTTTTGTGTGATTTCTAATATATTATTGTTTGTTCATAACCTGGTGTGGTTGCATTATTGATTTGACCGTTTCATTTGCTGGTTCCATTGAGGGTTTCATTATTTGCTTGATTTCAACCAAGGATAACACATCTTTCTGCCGGGGACCCTCTCGGGGTTCGGAGGTCTACCGAGACCAGAGGTAAGGGGAGGACCCCGTTACAACAGCCAACAAAGGAGAGCCAGGTGGCACCACCTTTTAGACAGCCAACAAAGGAGAGCCAGGTGACACCACCTTTTACACAGCCAACAAAGGAGAGCCAGGTGACACCACCTTTTACACAGCCAACAAAGGAGAGCCAGGTGGCACCACCTTGTATACAGCAAACAGAGGAGAGCCATGTGGCACCACCTTTTACACAGCAACAGAATAGAGCCATGTGGCACCACCTTTTACACAGCAACAGAATAGAGCCATGTGGCACCACCTTGTATATAGCCAACAAAGGAGAGCCAGGTGGCACCACCTTGTATACAGCAAACAGAGGAGAGCCAGGTGGCACCACCTTTTCGACAGCCAACAAAGGAGAGCCAGGTGGCACCGCAAATGAAGGCGTTGTATACATTGCTGAACTGAACGCAGCAAAATAATGAGTGAGATGCAGAGTATTCCAAGACATCTCCCTTCACTTAAAGCCAGCTTGGATATATGATCAGTCCACAAACGATCATGGCAGATTGTTAGTCCAATGAGCTCCAAAGACTGCATTTCTGTTTGCGGTTCATTGCAGAAGTAGATCGATTGGATGACGAGTCGTATGGTTTTTATTAAACACAGTGAATGTCTTGGACCAAGACACCATGGATGACATAATCCAGGTAATTAACCAGCTCATTCATTATTATTAATTTTTTTTTACATATGGTGGACAAGGATGTGGCTGTCAATGGTGTGGAGGACATTCCAGCACAGATGGAGGCATCTTGAAAAGTGATAGCAAGTTTTCAAAAGAGGCCACGACGTATAAAAGTAGGAGAGGCTCAATCCCACACAATCCTTAAGGACACCAGCCTCCAAGCTTAGAGCAGATGAGATGATGAGATGATCGCACAGAGCTGGACAGGCAGGAAGAGAGTGACAGACAAACACACACACACACACACACACACACACACACACACACACACACACACACACACACACACACACACACACACACACACACACACACACACACACACACACACACACACACACACACACACACACACACACACAACTGGTGATGCCATCTTTATGACATCACTTTTCTCTGCGTACTCAGCCGGGCAATTGGGGAATTTCCTCATCCTCATGGATGCCACCCAATGCTTCTCTGTGCATGCTCTTATCCTTTAATTGCTGAGCGTCAGTCAGCTCAGCTGAGGCAGCACATACCATCTTTGGAATGACTTGGTTAGGATTTGAACTGTCGACCTCTCAGACTCAGAAATAGCCATTTAATATGGCAAATTTCACAAACCACATCTATCCTCGTTACGCTGGAACGTTGTCTTCGGGTGCAGGGAAATTCCCACCGTCGTGCCGCCAGGCGGGATGAAGACCGCGACCCTTTACCAAGAAAGCTGGTGTGACCGAGTGATGGAATGGAGAACAGCAGTTACAATCATCTTTGGGTTTTGTCTTTTTTTGGGTTCAGACAATCCAATCCAAATCATTATTAATCACGTGGGGAGATCGAGCGGATTTCCCGAAAGCAGCAACACCCCTGAGGTTGTGCAGCCGACGATCACAGGTCGATGCACTAAACTCGTGATCATGGTGTATCGAAAAGTTTTCAAAAACCTATAATAATAATCACAAAACACATAACAAACAAGATCCACCGGACAAACATTTGTTATAGACAGAGGATATTGTTAGACAAACGTCATGAATTAGGGGCAGGAGATGTCGACATGAAGAAAACGGAACAGAGCAATCGCATCTTAGGATCTGGATTAACCTCCACCCCACACTCTACCCCACTCTACCACACCCCACAGCAAACCTTTCAAACCCATGTCATACAAGCGAATGTAGGGTTGAACTGTGAAACCAAAAGGTGAGCAGTTTCCTTACCTGGCCAGTGTGATGACGCGTCTATCGGAATCGGTGGTGGTCACTGTGCTGACGTAGCGTTGTTGAATCTCACTGGCTTGGCCCTCCTCGGATGCCATGAGCATCCGAACAGGCAATGGATTTCCACGGCTGTTGGACAGTGGTGCAGACCACCGTACCACGCTGTCCTCTATGCAAACAAATGGGAACACGTTAAGTACACAGCTGGAAAGACATGGCGCACTGTCAGGATTGTCTATTCTCTTCATGTTTGAGCTGTCCTAATTCTGGTGAGTGAGAGAGTGAGAGAGTGAGAGAGAGAGACAGAGACACAGAGAGAGACAGAGAGACAGAGAGACAGAGAGACAGAGACACAGAGAGAGAGAGAGACACAGAGAGAGAGAGAGACACAGAGAGAGAGAGAGACACAGAGAGAGAGACACAGAGAGAGAGATAGAGACAGAGACAGAGACAGAGACAGAGACAGAGAGAGAGAGAGAGAGAGAGCGAGAGAGAGAGAGAGAGAGAGAGAGAGAGAGAGAGAGAGAGAGAGAGAGAGAGAGAGAGAGAGAGAGACAGAGAGACAGACGTTAGCATTTGCCCCGGATGTAGTGTCATAGGTCAGCACTTGTAGCATACAAAGAAAAACATGTTTCATAACAAATTGGACACATGGGACGTTTGGTTTCTTCGTTTCATCGTGGGTACAGGTCGGTATCGCCAATCGTTGTGCAGAGTTACAAAGGGAAACAGGCCTCTACTCCGAGTGAATAACTTGTAGGACAAACAAGGCAGTGTACAGAACTTGCGTTGATAGAATTAATGTATTGATGGAACTTTTGGAATGTTCATCACAATCTTGTGAAATCATAAAACAAACGTTCTCAAAAGTTATGGATTGATTCGTTGAAGCTGAAGTTTCCTTTTTCTCAAAGAAACAAACAAAAAATAAATAAATAAATAAATATTGGCAGTCATGCGACAGGAAAGGTATATTTAACTTTTACGGCACGTATACACGTGTCTCAAATACAATCCAGGTCACCAAACTATTCCCACGATAACATATCCACATTCCTTGTGGCCCGAGAACCCGGAATTTGTGCATCAAGAACATTAAGCTGGCTGTTCCATCTGATTGTATGGAAGTGATCTCGTATTTTAAACTTTATCAACGAGAAATCTCACACTCTTACTATGTCTCTCCGAAAAGCCCGACTGGACAACCCTCCCATCCACTTTCTGAATAATCCTCTCCAAGAAGTTCTGTCACTCCAGATTTTGGGTCTCACTATTTGCCATGATCTTTCCTGGGAAAACCACATTTCAAATCTGGCCTCCAAAGCCAGTCGCCGACTGGGCATCCTCCGTCGTGCGAAGTCCTTCCTTGGCACACCTGAGCTCCTCACCACATACAAGGCTTTCATCCGCAGCTCAATGGAATACTGCTCTCCCCTCTGGGCTGGTGCTCCTGCCTCACACCTAGCTCGTCTTCACGCTGTTGAAACCAAAGCTTTCAGAATCATTGGAATCTCCCGCGATGAAGCTGATTGTGAGAGCCTCTCACTTACTCACCGCAGGCAGGTTGGTGGTCTTTCTGTCTTCTACCGACTCCTCTCCGGCCTTGCTCCCCCCAGCTCTCTCTGTGCTCTGTCCCCCAAATATTCCTACAGGTCGCACAAGATCTGCCTGCAACCCTCTTATGGTTAAACTGCCAAAATCAAGACTCTCTGCTCACCTTCACTCTTTCATTCCTCTATTCTCCCACCTCTGGAACAAACTCCCTCACTCTCTTCAATCCCACTCCTCCCTCCAGATCTTTAAAACAGCTGTTCACCACCATCTCTTACATCTCAAACATTGATCTTTTCTACCCCTGTTAATTCACCCCAGATCCACTTTTTTGAAATACCAACTTCTTTCCTGGACGTCTTAGCAGTGTCCATGTTTTTTTTTTTTAACCTTCCCCCCCTCCCCCCCACCCACCCCCTTCCCATGCCTCCTACCCCCAAGACCTCTCCCTCCCACAGATCTCCCGATGTCCCTGTTCTCAAATGTTGTACTTGTGTGCTTCCTCTCTCTCCCCATCTCGTCTACCGCTCCCCTTATCACATGTTTTATGTGTCGGTTTGTCTTTTTGTGATCAATGTTAGCTCTTACACTAACCTCGATCTTGTATACAAAAAAAAAAAAAAAAAACTAAAGAAAAAACTCCATGTTTCGATCCTATAGAATATTGCGGAATTTAAAAATAGTCCAGTTTGAAAAAAAATTCCAGACTAAAACAAAAATGGCAAAGGTCACAAAATATTCACGGAATTATCTGATGAAGAAAATTTGTACGTTTTGGTGTAGAGTTTTAAAAATACTCGTTTTTAAAAGCCCCGAGAAGAGGTGGCATGAGTGAGGATGCAGACACTCGTGGCTCAGGCGCTCAAGACCACTTCCTGCAAGCCTACTAGTCTCGTTTCCTTTTGCGGTTTGGGACTTTTGTTGCCAAGTACATTGCCTATTATGGGATTTGGTTGCAGTGTCCGGAGCCCACCGCTTCTGCCCTTACTCACAGAACTATGAGAAGGCAAAATAAAAAGGGTACAATGTCTAAGTACAAGGACGGCAGACACCACGCACTCCTACACACTCATCGATAAGCTCTCGGTTCCAATCTCGACGGCGTTTGCCGAAACCTCGTGACACGCCCTCAGGAATCCAGTTCCTTTCGACACCTGGAATATATTTTTTTTACTTCATTCCCTTGTTTCTGGTTACTGCCGCCACCAGAGGTAGACGGAGGTTATGTTTTCACCCTGTCTGTTTGTCTGTGAGCAGGATATCTCAAAGTTATGGACCGATTTGGACGAAATTTGTTCGACAGGTTGGATGTGAGACAAGGCCAAATTTATTAGATTTTGGTGAAGATCCGGATCCGGATCCAAGAATTGTTGAATTTTTAAGCGATTCTTCTCGATGGAGAGATAGGGCTAAAAAAGATACATAACATGCTATTTCAAAAAGTTGTGGACGGATTATGACAAAACTAGCTGGACGAGTTGGTTAGGTGAAAAGAACAAGTCAATTAGATTTTGCTATCGGTCCGAATCCAGATTCGGCCCATCAGTGGGATACACAACATAGACCGTTTAGCCTGGCGGAGGTATGCCCTCCACCGAGTGCAGTTCTAGTTTTGGACGAGATGCCAAGTAAGTTCAGTCCATAACTGTGGAGGACGCGTCGTGATTTGGGAGCACTGCGACGATTGCACGTTGAAAGACTCAAATCCCTCCATGGCCCAAGTTACCCAAGGCGAGCCGAGGTTTGGCTGTGGTCACGTGTCTTTGGCAAATTGACGACCTTCAATAATGCAGAGAAGGCCTCATTGTCGGGTGTTTATGGCTCATTGCGGGATTTGTCACTCAAATAGCAGGAGAATTCTGGCCGACATAGCAAACTGCAGGTGTGTAGAATCTACACCAGCAAGGTTTTAACCCATTAACCGTTAAGGGGCTCATTCGTCCAATAAAAAAACGTTATTTGTCGATTATGGGGGCATGGAACCATCTACTGGGGGTACGACGGGGCACGTTTGTCAAGCTGCGTCAAATCACATGGCCTAACATCATTATATCTGTGGCCTAACATCTGAAGTTGGATGGAGGTGAAGTGTTTGTCTATAAGCAGGATATCCAAAAAGTTAGGGATGAATTCTTACGAAACCTGGTGGACAGGGTACGTGGGTGGTGGGTGACACGAATACAACAACAACAACAACAACAGGCATTTTAAGGCCATTTTCCCTGCAAGAGCGGGGGTTAGCCTTGCGGTCCCCATGACAATGTTCTCCATTTTGCCCTATTTTCTGCATCTCCCCTTGTTAACCCCCTTGCCCACATTTCTTCTTCGACCATCTTTAGCCAAGTCTTTCTCGGTCTTCCCCGTCCTCTACTTCCTTCGACATTCATTTCCATCACTCTTCTCAACCAGTCACTTTCATCCTTCCTCAACACATGACCAAACCATCTCAACCTGTTTCTCTTCACAGCATCAATCACAGACTCTATTCCCATCATCTTTCGCAATTCATCATTTGTCTTCCTCTCTCTCTCAACGATACTCCACACATCCACCGAACCATTCACATTTCCACCCTTTCCAGCATTCGTTGCTGCTCCTCGTCAGCACGCCACTCAGTTCCCGAAACTTCTTCCATGCACATCTCACTCGAGCAACCGTTGCCGAGTCTGATCCACCTTCTCCATTCAGCATGTCTCTGAGGTAGCAAAATGTTTTCACACCTTCCAGCTTCACGCCGTCTCCAAGATCCAACTCAACATTTCCTCCATCTGCAGCTCCTTCTGTGCACACCTTCCATTTGAATGTAGCTGTCACACTGGTTAATGACCCTCTCAGACCACTACATTTTTGATCAACCCACTCAGCACACATTGGACATTGAATGGAATTCACTCCGACACCCTTCCTGCACACAGCACACGGCCACTTCCCAGTTCTTTCCACCTCACCACATGCTTTACCACTTGCCATCACCTTCGTCTTTCCGATATTCACCTTCAGACCTTTTGTCTCCATACATTCCTTCCACTTGTTCATCTTCTCCTTCAGTCCATTCATACTTTCTGCAATCAACACCAGATCATCTGCATACAACAACTCCCACGGTAAACCCTCCTTTACATTCTGAGCCAGCACCTCCATCACAGCTACAAATAGTAGTGGACTTAGTACCGACCCCTGATGCACTCCCACCTTCACCTCAAACTCACCACTGTTCCCGTCCTTCGTCCCGACAGCTGTGCGCACTCTTTTGTACATTGCCATCACTACTCTGATCAACCATTCCTAAACTCCTAACTTCCTCAACGCCCATGTCACTACTTCACGTGGAACCCTATCGATTGCTTTCTCCAGATCAACAAACCCAAGAGACAACTTCTTCCTCTTCTCCATATACTTCTCCTGCAACTGCCTCACAATAAAAAGCACGTCTGTCGTTCCTCTTCCTGGCATAAATCCAAACTGCATTTCGTCAATCTTCACTTTCTTCCTTATCCTCCTCTCCACCACCCTTTCCAATACCTTCATTCCATGCTCCAATAACTTTATCGCTCGATACGAGCCACACTCCAGAGGATCACCTTTCCCCTTGTATAGAGGGACGAGGGTACTCAGTTCCCAATTCACTGGAATGCGGCCTTCTTTCACCACCAGATTGCAGATCTCTGTCATTCTCTTCACACCCCAATTTCCCGCTGCCTTCAACATATCTCCCACAACTCCCGTCGGCCCTCACGCTTTTCTACTCTTCATTGCTTTTATCGCTTCCTCAACTTCCTTCTCGGTTATCTTCTCTGCCGGTCCTAAAACTGGGTTACTCTCTATATTGCCAGCCCATTCATTCTCTGCATTCAACAGTATTTCCATATATCTCTTCCATCTTCCTTCAATTCCATCTGACAACGATTTGTCCCACTTCATCCTTCAAGCAACTCACCCCCATCACATCACACCTCTTTTGCTCTCTGCTTTGCAATCCTGAATACCGCTCTCTGACCCTCTTCCGAATCCAAGCGTTCTCCGAACATTTTCCTGCATGCCTCCTGCGCCTTTGCTACCTCTTCCTTTGCAGCCTTCTTGGCTGCCTTGTAACTTTCATGCTCTGCCTTTTCTGCCCCCGTACCCTTCGCCTTCTGCCACTCCTTGAACTTCTTCCTCTTCTCGTCAATCTTCTTTCCAACTTCATCATTCCACCACCATGTTTCCGAGTGCCTCGGTGGTCCTTTTGTCCATCCACATACCTCACCAACGGCTCCCAACAAACTATCTTTCATTGACATCCAACCACTTTCAAGCTCAACCACATCATCCTTTACCATACTCAGCCTCTCTTTGAATGCCTCCCTCACTGTCACCTCTTTCAACCTCCACACCTTCATTTTCGTTTGGTACTTCACCCGCCGAGCTCTCCTCGCACCTTTCACCCTTATGTCGCAGACAACCAAGTGGTGCTGTGAAACAGCCTCCTCCCCCGGGATCACCTTTGTGCCCCGGAGGTGTCCCCTATCTCGCCTACGCACCAGCAGGTAGTCAACGGTTGTCGTCGGGACACGAATACGCCAATTCGATTTTGGTTCAGGTCCTGATCCGGATCCGGCCTATCAGTGGGATACAAAACCGTTCAGCCTAGCAGAGTGCCGTTCTCATTGAGGTTTTGTTTTTTCCTTGGCCCGACATTGTTGGCTTGGAATAGTGATCCTGGCAAATCTCCCAAAGATCCCATTGCGGTGATGGCAGAGGTGAGTTGGCAGGTTTATAAAGACGCAATTTGATAAAAATTTTAAAGCAAAAATTAGAAGAAGCACATGGTTCGATCAAAACACAATTTGACAACAATGCCGTTGACACAGGAGTTTGCTGATCATTCAGACCTTTCTAGATTTCAATGATCTGTTCACATAGGTCATCAAAACACCCCTCCTGAAGGAACAACGACTCACCCGTAGCATCTGGGTCACGTGACGGCACCAGAGGCACAAAATGGCCGTCACTATATCCCAGAAAGATGGCATGATGGAATGCTTGCTGCGCAGGCCAATACAGCGGCAGGTACACACCGTGAACGTGCAGCGGAGCGAGCGAGCTGGCGCTCCAAAGGGTCCTCATCACCTGGTCTACAGGGGAGGACGGAGGGTTTGGAGTTACGATCAAGTGGATCAATCCATTTTGATAGGGTTTTTGATGGTTTGCTTATTACATCATCATCATCATCTCGAACCTGCCAAAACGACGATGGGCCTGCGCAGCACGTTTGCCATCACAAAAATGTGCAGCTCCTCGAGGCACTCATAGCGCAAACCTTCGTTTCCAGGTACCTCACAAGGACGCGCCGCAAGCACCACACGCCTCCACTCGGCCTCCCAGTCCTGACAGACCCAAAGCAGATTTACCTTACCCAAAGTCCGACGACCTTGCACATCAATAATGGATTTCCTATAAACCAGCGGATGACGATGTAACCCTAAAACGTTCATTCCAATTATGAGGTCCAGGGGCAACATACCTGAGAGGTGTACTTCAGGCCGGTTCCCACATCGGCCAGGTTACGCTCTCTCTGCCAGCGGCAGAAAAGGTCAGCAGGTACTTGTCGCTGCCTCAGAACATCATGAAGTGCCGTACGCAGCGTCAGGTCACGGTCATCAACCCCCCACAGCACCAATGACAGAGCGTGCAGCAAGCAGTTGCCATCACCTGCACCGGACGGTCCAGACCATTCTTAATAAGGAGACAATTGACGTTTAAAATACCATATTACAAAACCAAAGGTTGTTTAATCTAGGGATGCATGCTCAAAATGACGCCCCTCCGCCAAATCAACCACCAGGTAAAAATCCAACAAGTCATCCATCGTGCATTGTGATTGGAGGAAAATGCTCGACTCGGTCATCCTAATCAGTTAGTTGAATGGAAATGGAACAAACCGTACAACTACGTGCCGATTGGTGTGCAATGCTAGGAGCATACCAGGTGTGCGCAGGGCATAGAGAAGTGTCCCACTCTGGCTCCAGTTAACCAGACCACGGCCACGGAGTTCTTCGAGCATACCATTGTCAAGCAACCTGCTAACACCGCGCCATTGAGAGGCCTGGGAGATCGGATCATACAGGACCAGACTGTGGCGATGCAAAGTCCTGACCAGAGGGGGTGGGGGGGGGGGGGGGGGGCAAATACAGTGAGTGTATCATGTGTGCATATGTGTGCGGGTGTGTGCGCATGCATGCGTGTGTGCATACGTGAGCGGGTGTGTGTGCATGCGTGTGTGCATACGTGTGCATGTGTGTGTGCATACGTGTGCAGGTGTGTGTGCATGTGTGTGTGCATACATGGGCGGGTGTGTGTGCATGTGTGTGTGTGCATGCATGTGTGCATGTGTGTGTGCATGCGTGTGCATGTGTGTGTGCATGCGTGTGTGCATACATGGGCGGGTGTGTGTGCATGCATACGTGGGTGGGTGTGTGCATGCATGTGCGAGTGTGTATGTGCATGCATGTGTGCATACGTGGGTGGGTGTGCACATGCGTGTGTGGGTGTGTATGCGTGTGTGTGTGTGTGTGTGTGTGTGTGTGTGCATACGTGGGTGGGTGTGTGTGCATGCGTGTGTGGGTGTGTGTGCATGCGTGGGCGGGTGTGTGTGCATGAGTGTGCGGTTGTGTGTATGCGTATGTGTGCACGAGTGTGTGCATATGTGTGCGGTTGTGTGTGCGCATGCATGTGGAGATGTTTGCAATTCCTCAAATTTTAACCAAAACCCTCAAAAAACAAAGTTTGTTGGAAGATCAAATCTCCATAAGATAGTCCTCGTCTCGATGTTTTAACTCGCAAACCACAAACTGCCCACTCGGTGTTCCATTTGGAATCACCATGGTGCAGTACTTTACCAGCACACACGTGACATTGCTCTCACTGTTACCATTGGAAATCCTCGATTTTACAAACCCTTCTATTCCCGGGTATATATCTGTAAAACGGTTTGAGGAGCCTGATTAACCCTTCTTGCTTGTGAAGGTGAGTGTCCATGGTAATGAGTTTAAACAGGTTCACTCAAACAGTTGGGTTGATCATTTTCCCACAAAAATAAACACCTTCGTGACCGTGAGTTGGACTACAACTTTTGGGCACATGGTACAATCAAAACACCATCAAGTTGTCCTTCAGAAAACGTGACATCAATTCAGACGGTCAAGAGGATAACCGGGAACCAGTCAAGAGGATAACCGGGAACCGGTCAAGAGGATAACCGGGAACCGGTCAAGAGGATAACCGGGAAAAGGTCAAGAGGATAACCGGGAACAGGTCAATAGGATAACCGGTCAATAGGATAACCGGGAACCGGTCAAGAGGATAACCGGGAAAAGGTCAAGAGGATAACCGGGAAAAGGTCAAGAGGATAACCGGTCAATAGGATAACCGGGAACCGGTCAATAGGATAACCGGGTGTGTGTGTGTGTGTGTGTGTGTGTGTGTGTGTGTGTGTGTGTGTGTGTGTGTGTGTGTGTGTGTGTGTGTGTGTGTGTGTGTCAGGATAACTGTCAGGAGGATAACCGGGAACTTGTCAGGAGGATAACCAGGAACGGTCAAGAGGATAACCAGGAACGGTCAAGAGGATAACCGTGGGATTGTGGGATTTGTATGCACGTCGAAAGGTAACACAAAAACGAGTACAATATAAACAAACTCTCAATCCCTTTGCACGTTGCCCTACAAAAGAGCAGCAAATATCGACATCCATAACACATTGTGGGCCATGTGGGCCATGTAATTCATCAGGTGTCCACTCACTGGAGATGTGGGGCCGCCCAGGTCCCACCCGCCGGTTGAGTGGAGACCAAGTCTGTAGCAATGGAATCACGCAGTTTTGAAGCTTTAAGAAGATTTGCTTCATCCAGGGACTGCGGCAGTGAGAGGAATATGGCATCTCCATCACTACTGGGGAAGAGATAGGTGAGGAGGTATGTAAAGGGGGGTGAGAACAATGTGCATCAGAAACAAAGGATGACATTCCTGTTTTCCCCACCCGATACTGGTTTTCCACCTCTGACACACCAGTTCCAGTTCAACCACACCCCCTCCCCAGAACACACAGTCCGCATGACATTCCTGTCCCTCTCCCATGACATGCCAGTCCCAGTCCCAGTACAGCCTCCCCAGAACACACATTCCCATGATATTCCCGTCCTCCTTCCCCACTCTATGCTAGTTTTCTCCCTCCAAAAACATGCCAGTTCCAGTTATTTTTTATTTTTATTTTTTTTGTATACAGAATCGCGGCTCGTGAAAGCTAACATTTATCACACAAAAAAAATCAAACAGACACACAAAGTATATAATAAGGGGAGCGGTAGACAAGATGGGGAGAGAAGGGGAAGCACACAAACACAACATTTGAGAGCAGGGACATCGGGAGATCTGTGGGAGGGAGAGGGCTTGGGGGGAGGAAGCGTGGGAAGGGGGGAGGGGGGGTTGGGAGAAGTATAAAACACGACACTGCAAGGACTTCCAGGAAAGAAGTTGGTATTTCAAAAAAGTGGATCTGGGGTGAAAATTAGCGGGGGTAGAAAAGATCAAGGTTTTGGATGGGGGAAGACGAGAGATGGTGGTAAACAGCTGTTTTAAAGACATGGAGGGAGGAGTGCGATTGAAGAGAGTGAGGGAGTTTGTTCCAGAGGCGGGAGAAAAGAGGAATGAAGGAGTGAAGGAGAGCAGAGAGTCTTGATTTTGGCAGTTTAACCAGAGGGTTGCAGGCAGATCTTGTGCGACCTGTAGGAATATTTGGGGGACAGAGCCCAGACAGAGCTGGGGGAGCAAGGCCGGAGAGGAGTCGGTAGAAGACAGAAAGACCACCAACCTGCTAGTCAGGTTCACTATGTTTTTTCGTTCAAAATTTTGGTAGATTAGCAAAACTATACATTTTTGGAATATTCAGAGCATGAGGAATCCAAAAATTAATGTTTACATTTGCGTAGACACCTTTGCGAAAATGACACTCAGGACAGTGATGAAGATCTGTAAAAGCATATTCCTGAACGGTATAGACCTCGTAGATCCTGTGTATAGGACTTATAGTTCAATCTGATACTACCTATAACTTCCTATAACAACCTATAACTTCAAAGGACTTGCAATATCATGTATTATGTAATACAGTTATATCACAAATATAAAGACAATGGTTTTCAATTACCTTTGTTTGTTGCTTTTCTATAATCCTGAGCACTATTTTGAGGCCTTTATTGGATTCCTTGACCCAGAAAACATAGGATTAGCATATTTAATTAAGTCTCTAGGTTGACTAGAAGCCGAGATCGCGCAAAATATGTATTTTATGGCGGCCATTTTCAAAATCCAAAATGGCGGCCATGCAGGTGTCTGTGCAAATGCCAACATTGATTTTCAGATTCTCCATGCTCTGAAGATTCCAAAAATGTACAGGTTTGCTAATCCCAAAATTTTGAAAGAAATTATATTTGTTAACATAGTGAACCTGACTATCTTCATCACTGTCCTGAGTCATTTTAGCAAAGGTGTCTATGCAAATGAAAACATTAATTTTTGGATTCCTCATGCTCTGAATATTCCAAAAATGTATAGTTTTGCTAATCTACCAAAATTTTGAACGAAATTATATTTGTTAACATAGTGAACCTGACTATGCCTGCGGTGAGTGAGTGAAAGGCCCTCGGAGTTAGCTTCATCGCAGGAGATTCCAATGATTCTGAAAGCTTTGGTTTCAACAGCGTAAAGCCGAGCTCGGTGAGAGGCAGGTGCACTGGCCCAGAGGGGAGAACAGTATTCCATTGAGCTGCGGATGTAAGCCTTGTATGTGGTGAGGACATCAGGTGTGCCAAGTGTTACGTGCTCCTCCCCAAATCCCGGTCACGGTGTACCTCCGAGCCCCGAGAGGAGACACGGCAGAAAGATGTGTTATTCTGTGTCAAAGATCAATGGTGAAACCACACCAATTGTTACCAACAAACAAATATTGTATTAAGGTCACACAAGAATAACAACACAAAAACAATAGTAATCAATTGTACAACCAATATATATTTCCTATGATGGTACCATCAGGTTCGTACAATATAACTCACTGTGCTCCAAGTGAGCGAAAAGAAGAACATTCCCAATGTCTCTATTCCCGGCTTCAAGCCAAAGTTGTTTCCGGTTTCAAGCCAAAATCGATCCGCTCCAGCGATCGTCAGAATGATGTCTAATCGAGACCAGAATCCCGTTCGGACGACAGTCACAGTCCCGCTGCCAAAGCTGCGCAAAGGCGCCCTCAAGACGACTAGGAAATCACACCCTCGGGTATGGACGTTCCACGGCTCCAAATCGGCGAACCGCAGATTTCCCACTTAAAAGCCACGCTACACGCGCACACCAGATCCACGTCTGAATGTGGTGTCAGTGATTAAAGTGAGGCGAAAAACCTTGAATGATGCGCAAAGCGCGTGAGTCAAAATGGCCGACAGCCCGTTCTCGTGGCGTAACGGCACTCCAACGATTCTCTTCGGAATTGACCGCAAAACCTGACACGCAGGTTGATCTGTCACAGCGATAACAACTCTGTCGCAGGAATCCCTTTCCCGGGAAACCCGAAGTTCACACGTGACCTTCGTTCGCCAACGTTCGCTCAGGACCTCGAAGCAACTCGGCTTTCTTGTCCGACTCACTCGCTCAGCCTTCTCTTCCTCTTCGTCCTCTTCGTCGTCGTCCGGTTCCGGTTTCATTTAAAACATTAACTTTTTTACCTTTTGAAAATAGCAATGTCTGTCTCCCTCAAACGACAACAACAATAGTACATGGAATCAAAAATGTTTACAGTGGATGAAAACCACCACAATGGAAGTGACAAATCCGTAACACAAGGAAGGACTTCGCACGACGGAGGATGCCCAGTCAGCGACTGGCTTTGGAGGCCAGATTTGAAATGTGGTTTTCCCAGGAAAGATCATGGCAGATAGTGAGACCCAAAAGCTTGAGCGACAGAACTTCTTGGAGAGGATTGTTGAGAAAGTAGATGGGAGGGTTTTCCAGTCGGTCTTTTCGGAGAGACATCGTAAGAGTGTGAGATTTGTCAGGATTGAAAGACATGTTCCACTTGTTTGACCAGTCTGTGTTTTTGTCCAGGTCTGCAGAGAGTGCGGAGGCTGCAGACTCCCGATCTGAGGGATGAGGAATGGAGCGGCAGAGAGTGGAGTCATCAGCAAAGTGATAGAGAGGAATTTCAAGAGAGTCGGAGAGATCATGGATGAAGACCAGAAAAAGCACAGGGGCCAGAACACTACCTTGGGGAACTCCAGCCTGAACAGGAAGGGGAGATGAGAGAAACCCATTCAGGGCCACACGTTGACGATGACTAGAGAGGAAGTCCACCAGCCATGCGTGGAGATTTCCATGGATACCATAGGAGGAGAGTTTGGTGAGCAGAGCTCGGTGCCAGACCGTATCAAAGGCACGTGATATGTCAAGGGAGACAGCTCTAATTTCCGGTTTGGCATTGAGGACCTCCATCCATTGTTGAGACAGCAGAAGCAGCATGTCCAGAGTGTTCCATCGACGCTGAAATGGGACCGAAGGATGGTCTTTAAAAAAAAAAAAGAGAAACTTAAACAGTGACAACAACATTCTTCATCATTTTCAAAATCAAATCACCACCAAACTGGTATGTGCCTATATGAGTCCAAACACCATAATGGTAGTTCAACCACCTCCATCCCCACCCCCACTCCCCTCCACCCAACAATACATGCATTCATCCAATAACATGCATGTACCCTGTGCCAGTGAGAAAACACCCCCTCCCCTCACGCAATTCCAAGATGTCCTTCCTCACAATTACATCCTTAACTACAGGGGACGCTTATCAATTGCCATCCCCGAGTCAATCAGACGACTCAAGGTGCTTGTGGTCGATCCACCAGAAAGCGATAAAATCGTGATCGCTTTATAAACATTCCCAAGCACCACATCCACCGACGTCACGTGGTCGCAATCTGGCGTCACATGATGACTCAATTAATCCACCAAGCACATCTCGGTGACGATTTGAACCCAACGTGGGATGCACATCACCCGATAGTAGTTTGATGGGGAGAAGTTTGGGTTTGAAGGTTAAACATATTTCATCGACGCTGAAATGGGACCGAAGGGATCATTTAAAAAAAAAAAAGAGAAATTTAAACAGTGACAACAACATTCTTCATCATTTTCAAAATCAAATCACCACCAAACTGGTATGTGCCCAATCCCATACAAGTCCAAACACCAAACTGGTATGTGCCGATATGGGTCCAAACACCAAACTGTATGTGCCTATAAGAGTCCAAACACCAAACTGGTATGTGCCTATAAGAGTCCAAACACCAAACTGGTATGTGCCTATAAGAGTCCAAACACCAAACTAGTATGTGCCTATATAAGTCCAAACACCAAACTGGTATGTGCCTGTAAGAGTGAAAACGCCAAACTGGTATGTGCCTATACAAGTGAAAACACCAAACTGGTATGTGCCGATATGGGTCCAAACACCAAACTGGTATGTGCCTATACGAGTCCAAACATCAAACTGGTATGTGCCTATACGAGTCCAACCATCATACTATTACAGGTATGAGTTTAAACAAACTGGATTCCCGACATAACACAACAAACTCGATAGTGAACAAAACAGAGTACCTGTAGAGCTGTGCTCTCACGTCGAACTCAAACAAAATGGACGCGACAACGAGCTGATTTTCACTGAGCTGTTTATTCCGAGCGCGGCACGAATGCACTGAAAAACGTCACGCCGAGCGGCAATACATCTTTCAAATTCAAACAGTAAGCCACGCCTCTCAACGGGGCGTGGTATGCAACCCGAGTGACCGCCCGCTGATTACGTCACCGGCCGGTACAAGAGAATTGTGTCCGGTAACCGCTACATGCGCCCCCCCAGAATTCACTTGTACAGGGAGAGTCAGTTTGTGGGGGGCCTTAATGACCGGGCCGAAACGACCCCTGGCGATTCGTGTGGGGGTGGGAGGCGGCTTGGCGGCGGATGGTCGGGCGTGGGGCTTGGTCGACGGGGGACAGCCCCGCCGTGGAGGAAGGGCCAAACGTGGAGATTGGTCGAGGTCCAAATGGGCCGACTTGAGGCGGTCCACGGAGATATGGTCCGGTTTGCCGCCAATGTCGACGACGAACGACTTGTCGCCCCTCCTCAAGACCCGAAAAGGCGCATCGTACGGTGGCCGGAGTGGTCCCCGGTGCGCGTCGTGGCGCACAAAAACGCACTCCGCTGTGCGTAGCGCTGGGGGGACATGGGGCTGCGGACAGCCATGGTGAGACGTGGGCACCGGGGCAAATCTCCTGGCGGCCTCCTGGAGGACTGAGCGTTGGCGAGCCGCGGACCAGGGGCCGGTGGCGTCGGGGATGAGCTCCCCCGGCACGCGCAGTGGTTGGCCGTAGACAAGCTCGGCGGTAGAAGCCTGGAGGTCTTCTTTAGGGGCCGTCCGGAGGCCCAATAGCACCCACGGGAGCCTGTCAGCCCAACCGTCATCCTGGAGGCTGGTCCTGAGAGCGGCCTTCATTGAGCGGTGAAACCTCTCGCACAAGCCGTTGGCCTGGGGGTGGTAGGCAGTGGTGCGGTGAAGTTTGACTCCCAAGGCCTGAGCGACCGCACCCCAAAGCTTAGAGGTGAACTGTGGGCCTCTGTCAGAGGAGATGTTGGAGGGGGCGCCAAAACGGGCAACCCAGGTGCCGATGAAGGCCTGCGCCACGTCGGCGGACGTCGTTGACGTCAGCGGGACGGCCTCCGGCCACCTGGTGGTCCTGTCCACCATCGTCAGGAGATGGGTGAAGCCCCGCGAGGGGGGAAGGGGTCCCACCAGGTCCACATTGACGTGGTCGAAACGCCGCGCAGGCACGTCGAATGGTGCCAATGAGGCCTGGGTGTGCCGGTGGACCTTCGCACGCTGGCAGGCGACACAGGCATTGGCCCAGTCGCGGACGTCCTTCCGGAGCCCGTGCCAGACGAATTTCGCTGCCACGAGCTTCTGCGACGCTTTCCGGCCCAGGTGGGAAAGGCCGTGGATGGCGTCAAAAACGAGCCGTTGCCATCCAGTGGGCACAATGGGACGAAGTTGGCCGAGGGAAACGTCGCACAGGAGAACTGTGCCTGTGTCCTTGAAGGGGACGTCGGTCAACCGCAGGCCCGTGTCTGCTGTCCGGAGGGCTTGCACCGCGGGGTCGGAGACCTGGTCGGCCGCCATGCGGGCGTAATCCACGCTGAGGTGGACGGCGCCCACGACGGACCGGGAGAGGCCATCGGCCACAGCATTTTCCTTGCCCACGAGGTGCCGGATGTCCGTCGTGAATTCGGACACGGTGGAGAGGTGGCGCTGCTGATGAGCCGACCACGGATCTGAGACCTTGGCCATGGCGAAGACCAGGGGTTTGTGGTCCACAAACGCCGTGAATGGGCGGCCCTCTAAAAGGTGGCGGAAGTGGCGAACCGCCAGGTAAAGGCCGAGGAGCTCGCGGTCGAACGTGCTGTATTTGCGCTCGTTAGGGCGGAGCAGCCGGCTGAAGAAGGCCAGCGGTTGCCAAGCCCCGTTAACCCACTGCTCGTGTACGGCGCCCACCACGTAGTTGGAAGCGTCCGTGGTAAGGGTGATGGGTGCGTCGAGCGCCGGGTGCGCCAGCATGGTGGCATTGGCGAGGGCCAGCTTAGCGACCGTGAACGCCCCGTCCATCTCCTCAGTCCAGGCGATGTCGTGCTTGGCCGGCTTACCCCTAAGGGCCTCGTACAGGGCCGCATGAGTTGGGCGGCGCGAGGCACGAACCAGTGGTAGAAGTTTACCATACCCAAAAACTCTTGCAGGGCCTTGATGGAGCGGGGGCGCGGGAAACCTTTAACGGCCTCCACCTTGGTCGGCAGCGGAACGGCCCCGCGCTTCATGATGCGGTGTCCCAGGAAGTCGAAGGCAGCCACGCCAAACTGGCATTTCGCCGGGTTAATGATGAGGCCGTGCTGGCTGAGGCGCTCAAAAAGCGTGCGCAGGTGAAGGAGGTGCTCCGCCCGGGAGGTGCTGGCGATGAGAATGTCATCCAGGTAGACGAACAGAAAGGTGAGATCGCGCAGCACACTGTCCATCAGCCGCTGGAAGGCCTGGGCCGCGTTCTTAAGGCCGAACGGCATGCGGAGGAACTCGAAGAGGCCAAAAGGTGTAATTACAGCCATCTTCGGAACGTCGGCCGGCCGGACAGGTACCTGGTGGTAGCCCCGAATAAGGTCGACCTTGGAGAAGATCACTCGCCTTGCCAAACGGGCAGAAAAGTCCTGGATATGCGGTATCGGGTACCGGTCGGGGGTGGTGGCGTCGTTGAGGCGGCGATAAATCGCCGTACGGTCGCCATCCGCCACCCGGTTTGGGTACTATGTGCAGGGCGAGGCCCACGCGCTGTTCGAGCGCCGCACAATGCCCAACCGCTCCAGCGCGTCGAATTCCGCCTTGGCCACGGCGAGTTTGGCAGGGTCGAGGCGACGAGCCCTGGCGTAGACCGGTGGACCAGTGGTCGGAATGTGGTGTTCGACGCCGTGTTTGACGGCGACGGTCGAAAACGTCGGCAGCGTGAGGGCGGGGAACTCAGCGAGGAGGCGGGTGAAGTCGTCCGCGGCCGGGAGCACGCAGGCTAGCCTGGTCGGTGCGGAGCCGCTCAATGAACAAGCGAGAGAGCTGAAGGTCTCCGCGTTGACGAGCCGACGGTGTTTTACATCAACCAAAAGTCCGTGGGCGCAAAGAAAATCCGCACCCAACAAAGCCATGGGCACAGTCGCTGTGACGAAATCCCACTTGAAACGCTGGCCCCCGAAGCAGAGTATGACGCTGCGTGAACCGAAGGTGCGGATAGAGGAGCCGTTTGCGGCGACCAAGGCGGGGCCGCAAAGCGCGGCCTGCTTGTCCTGCCCCGAGGCGGGTATAACTCACCTGCGCTCCCGTATCGCACAGGAAACGCCGCCCGGATGCAGTGTCCGTGATGAACAAAAGGTTGCCGGAATGGCTGACGCTCATGGCAGGAAGCGAGCGCTGGCCTGGTCGTTTCCCGACCCGCCGAAAGTGCACGGTGGGCAACACGTTCTGGCCTTCTGCCCGAACCTGGCGTGGTAGTAACACACGGTCCGCCCCGGTGGTGGCTGCGGCGCCGGTCGTGGCGAGTGCGGCCGACGGGGTGTCATGGCGGCCACAAGGGGCGCTGAATCGGCCGGTGGCAGCGCCGGTCGTGGCGGGGGCGTCGCCTCGGCCGGGCCAGGTTTCCAGGCGGCCACTTCAAAGTACCGCCGGCCGAGAAAAATTTGTCGGCTTCCTTAGCCAGGGCGCGAGGGTCTTCGATTGCCGAGTTAGCCAAAGCTAAGCGTACCTGCCCGGGTAGCTGTCAGAGAAACAGCTCGCGAAAGAGGAAATCTGGGCGGTGTTCGCCGAGCAGGGAGAGCATGTGGTCCATGCGCTCGGATGGTCGAGCCTCGCCGAGCTCAGGCAGATCGAGCAGCTGTCGCGCACGTTCGGCCTCAGCGAGGTCAAACGTACCGAGGAGTAGTCGTTTGAGTGCGTCATACTTGTCGTCGGCCAGCGGGCTCCGTAGAAGGCTCAAGACCCGGGAGGCGGTGGCGGCGTTTAGCGCGGAGACCACGTGGTGGAAGCGAGTCTCGTCAGCCGTGATGTGCCGCAGAGCGAACTGGGACTCCGCTTGGGCAAACCAGACAGCCGCGTGCGATTCCCAGAAGCCAGGAAGCTTCAAAGCAACGGTCGACTCCATTGCCGTGTTCTTAAAAGGGGTCACCAATGTAGAGCTGTGCTCCCACGTCGAACTCCAACAATATGGACACGACAACGAGCTGAGTTCCACAGAGCTGTTTATTCCGAGCTCGGCACGAATGCACTGAAAAACGTTACGCCGAGCGGCAATATATCTTTCAAATTCAAACAGTAAGCCACGCCTCTCAACGGGGCATGGTATGCAACCCGAGTGACCGCCCGCTGATTACGTCACCGGCCGGTACAAGAGAATTGTGTCCGGTAACCGCTACATATCCGCCAATGGAGCCGTTCTTTGTACAAACAAAAATCCACACTTCGTGTACACAACACAGGTACGCACGTCGCTTCGTGTACACAACACAAGTACGCACGTCGCGTCGTGCACACAACACAGGTACGCACGTCGCTTCATGCACACAACATGGGTACGCACGTCGCTTCGTGTACACAACATGGGCACGCACGTCGCTTCGTGTACACAACACAGGTACACACGTCGCTACGTGTACACAACATGGGTACGCACGTCGCTTCATGCACACAACACAAGTACGCACGTCGCTTCGTGCACACAACACAAGTACGCACGTTGCTTCGTGTACACTGTAGACAACACATGTACGCACGTCGCTGCTGTTAAATGCCACAGATTTCCAGATTATACATACCAGCACGAAGCTCATTTACTCGCCTCTCATTTCTCACCACAACGAAGACCATTCTCGCGAAATTAATGCGACATTAAACGAGTTATGGACACTCAAAGTGACGCTATTTTCACGTTTCCGCAGACAAGACGTGAACGTACGTGGATCGTCTGCACTCCAACGTTATAACCGAACAACCGAGACAAAACATACACCGCCTGAAACCAGAAGCACCAGCAAAGTGACGGCGACTTGTTAATGAAAACTTCAAAGATGACAATGGCACAAACGACTGGAGACGACGCGCCCGACGGGTTTCCCAAGGGTCCACGTTAACCGCCCGCCGGGTTTACCAACGGTCCACGTTAACCGCCCCATTGGGGCGGGGTCTTGCACGGATCGAGGAAGGTACGAGTCGCTCACCCAGAGTCTCCGGCGATGTTCACACCAAGCACAGTCAATTCAAGCCTCGCACTCGCCATGTCCTTCACACAACCGCGTTTCTTTTGACTATATTTACCAAGTTGAGAAAATCACCCGATCGGGGCCCGGGGGGCGGAGTTGGGCGGCGGAGGGGGCGTGGTCACTCTCTGGAAAGTCCCGAATTCACGAGCTGGGAATCCCCCGAGGCTCCGCCTCCGGCTCTCGCATTCGGGCCACCCCCTCACTGGTACCATTAATCATCATGTTCATTTATCCACAAGTTAAATGAGAACAAATTACTTTATGGGGTCAACAATCAATAATTAGAGATTAATAATCATATAATAAATAATATAATCCTTTTAAAATTATAAAGAACTTCGCGCTCGCGTTATAAAGTCTAGGGTCAAGCAGAGGACTAAGGGAGGGGAGGAGGAGAGGTGCTCAAGCAAGTGACCAGGGGGGAGGGGTGTTCAAGCAAGTGACCAGGGGGGGAGGGGAGGGGTGTTTAAGCATGTGACCAGGGGGGGGGGGTGTTCAAGCAAGTGACCAGGGGTGGGGGGGGGGGGGTGTTCAAGCAAGTGACCAGGGGTGGGGGGGGGGGGTGTTCAAGCAAGTGACCAGGGGGGAGGGGTGTTCAAGCAAGTGACCAGGGGGGGGGGAGGGGAGGGGTGTTTAAGCATGTGACCAGGGGGGGGGGGTGTTCAAGCAAGTGACTAGGGTGGAGGGGTGTTCAAGCAAGTGACCAGGGGGGGGGAGGGGAGGGGTGTTTAAGCATGTGACCAGGGGGGGGGGGGTGTTCAAGCAAGTGACCAGGGGGGAAGGGTGTTCAAGCAAGTGACCAGGGGGGAGGGGTGCTTAAGCAAGTGACCAGGGGGGAGGGGTGTTCAAGCAAGTGACCAGGGGGGGGAGGGGAGGGGTGTTTAAGCATGTGACCAGGGGGGGGGGGGGTGTTCAAGCAAATGACCAGGGGGGGGGGGGGTGTTCAAGCAAGTGACCAGGGGGGAGGGGTGTTCAAGCAAGTGACCAGGGGGGGGAGGGGAGGGGTGTTTAAGGGGGGGGGGGTGTTCAAGCAAGTGACCAGGGGGGAGGGGTGTTCAAGCAAATGACCAGGGGGGGAGGGTGTTCAAGCAAATGACCAGGGGGGGGGGGGTGTTCAAGCAAGTGACCAGGGGGGAGGGGTGTTCAAGCAAGTGACCAGGGGGGGGGGAGGGGTGGGGTGTTTAAGCAAGTGACCAGAGGGGAGGGGTGTTCAAGCAAGTGACCAGAGGGGAGGGGTGTTCAAGCAAGTGACCAGGGGGGAGGGGTGCTCAAGCAAGTGACCAGGGGGGGAGGGGAGGGGTGTTTAAGCATGTGACCAGGGGGTGGGGGGGGGGTGTTCAAGCAAGTGACCAGGGGGGAGGGGTGTTCAAGCAAGTGACCAGGGTGGGGGGGGGGCAGGGTGTTCAAGCAAGTGACCAGGGTGGGGGGGGGCGGGGTGTTCCAGCAAGTGACCAGGGAGGAAGGGGTGTTCAAGCAAGTGACCGGGAGGGGGGAAGCGGGGTTCAAGCAAGTGACTAGGGGGGGGGGGGGTCTTCAAGCAAGTGACCAGGGCGGAAGGGGTGTTGAAGCAAGTGACCAGGGGGGGGTTGTTCAAGCAAATGACCTGGGGGGGGGGGGGAGGGTGTTCAAGCAAGTGACCAGGAGGGGGGAAGGGGGTTCAAGCAAGTGACCAGGGGAGGGGGGGGGGTCTTCAAGCAGGTGACTAGGGTGGAAGGGGTGTTGAAGCAAGTGACCAGGGGGGGGTTGTTCAAGCAAATGACCAGGGGGGGGGGGGGGGGAGGGTGTTCAAGCAGGTGAGGAAAGAGCAAATATCTATTTGGGGGAGCAACTCCCTCCTCCCCCATAGGGCCCAATTTATTTTAATGCAGTGAACAAATGTTGGTACATCGCGGGTGATGAAGGTTCTAGTAAAGTTTCATTACTCCCGCCAGGGACAGGTGATACTCCCGCCTCAAAATACACTCACTTATATAGAATTGAACGTTGAATCCGAAAATGTAAGTGAAATTGCCTTTTTTTTTTCACATCATCTTCTATATATTCTAAATATATATCTGTGCAGTGTCTGTCTTGTGTTGTCTTGTCTTGTCACTGAACTAGTCCCTCAAACTTTTGTGAAATCGTACTATTCCACCTTGACCCACGGCGGGAGTATGCGCTCCACTGAGTGGCGTTCTAGTTGGAATTGTTTGTTTAGTTTCAGAGGGAAAAGCAAATTCCTATTTCGGGGGGTGAAACCTGGATCCACTTTGACCCCAGGTAAACTCCCTTAGACCCTGATTGTTATTAATGCCGTAAACAAACTATGGGAAAAACACAACAAATATCATTTGTGCCGAGTTTGGTCACGATCCTTTCAGCGGTTTCGAAGAATAAGTTTCAAGTGTTTATACGGTCCGAGGACGCGCCATCGCATAAGCTCACCTGGACTACGTTCCACGTGACCTAACAACTTGAGGACACATTAGGACAAATCTTGGTGGACAGGTTGGTGTGTGACAAGGACGAATCTTGGTGGACAGGTTGGGGTGTGACATGGACGAATCTTGGTGGACAGGTTGGTGTGTGACACAGACGAAACTTGGTGGATAGGTTGGGTGTGCGACAAGGACGAAACTTGGTGGACAGGTTAGGTGTGTGACAAGGACGAAACTTGGTGGACAGGTTGGGTTTGTGACACGGACGAAACTTGGTGGACAGGTTGGGTGTGTGACACGGACGAAACTTGGTGGACAGGTTGGGTGTGTGACACGGACGAAACTTGGTGGACAGGTTGGGTGTGTGACAAGGACGAAACTTGGTGGACAGGTTGGGTGTGTGACAAGGACGAAACTTGGTGGACAGGTTGGGTGTGTGACACGAACGAATCGAGTCGATTTTTGGTTCAGGTCCGAATCCAGATCCAGCCTATCAGTGGATACAAACGGTAAACTGTTCACCTAGTCGAGGTGTGTTCTCTCCCGAGTCCCATTCTAGTTTATCAACTTTAATCTTCACCCACGATATGAGAAGGGGTTAAATACGTCATCAGGCTGTGCATGACGAACCGTAAAAACCGCAATAAATCATACGACAATGTACGTGCGATGAGTTGAAGGGTGCACTAATCTAGATGGTACACTGTGAGGGGGGAGAGAGAGAGGGGGGAGAGAGAGAGGGGGGAGAGAGAGAGGGGGGAGAGAGAGAGGGGGGAGACAGAGAGGGGGGAGAGAGTGAGGGGGGAGAGAGAGAGGGGGGAGACAGAGAGGGGGGAGAGAGAGAGGGGGGAGACAGAGAGGGGGGAGAGAGAGAGGGGGGAGAGAGAGAGGGGGGAGAGAGAGGGGGCAGAGAGAGGGGGGAGAGAGAGGGGGGGAGAGAGAGAGGGGGGGAGAGAGAGAGGGGGGGAGAGAGAGAGGGGGGAGAGAGAGAGGGGGGAGAGGGGGGAGAGGGGGGGGAGAGAGAGAGAGGAGAGGAGAGGAGAGGAGAGGAGAGGAGAGAGAGAGTATCGTATCGTTGGTTGTTATCTCCATTTGTGGGTTTCAGGAGGTGGAACAGATTCCTCCCAGGACCCAAAGTATCCTCCTCTTCGGTAAGGGGTCACGTGGTTCATGGACCAAACTGTTCAGCTTTTTCAGAGTTTTGTTCCAAGTTCTCTTTTCAGTTATTGTCACTGTTACGGATTCGTCACTTCCGTTGTTGTGGTTTTCCTCCACTTGAAACATTTCTGGTTCTATGTATTATTATTGTGGTTTGAAGGAAAGGGCGGTTATTGTTGTTAAAAGGAAAAAGGGTTAATGTTTTAAATGAAACAGGAAACCGGATCGGGAACTGGAAGAGGGAGAAGAGGAGGAAGAAAAGAAGGCGGGGCGAGTAAAGTGGGACAAGAAGCGAGTCGCTGCAAGCTCCGTAGTGAGCGTGGTCGAACAAAAGTCGCGAGTGGACTTTGAGTTCCTTGAAAGGAACTCCTGCGATAGGTGTTATCGCTGGGATTGAGAAACCTGCATGGTCAGGTTTGGCGTTGGGATTCTGACGAATCCTCGCCGGGTCGTTTCGACTCAAGTATGAGCCGTCGGCCATTTTGACCCTCGCACTTTGTTCATCACAAAAGGTCTTTGCTACGCGTCAGTTTTTTCACCATCCTGCCGTCTGTCGGGGATGTGTGTGCGCAACGCGGAGTTTGAAGATTAACTTGCGCTTCGCCGACTGAACAGTGAATGTTCATAGCTGGAGGGTGCCTTGGGATTTCCCATTCCTCCGTGAGTTTGCCTGACACGGTTTTGGACCACGTGACTTTTTATGCCGCTTCGGCTGCCTACGCCTGTGAGCTGTTTTGGCAGTGTGACCGGGCCCGTCATCTGAACGGGGTTTGGGTTTCGATTTGATCTCGCTCTGACACTCACTGGAGAGGATCACCTTTGAGTTACAGAGACATTGGGGAGTGTTCTTTTTGAATCACTTGGAGCACAGTGAGTTATCTTACCCTAGCTGATGGTACCATCATAAGATGTGTGGATTGTATTGTTGATTGCTATCATTGTGGTATCGTTATTCCTGTGTGATTTTTAATACATTATTTGTTTGTTGATAACCATTGGTGTGGTTTCAATATTGATTTTGACATGGAGTAACACATTTTTCTGCAGTGGCTCCTCTTGGGGTTCGGAGGTACACCATGACCAGGGGGTCGAAGAGGAGCACGTAACATCACCGAACACCGGATTGCCTCCAGTTGTAGTTCATTTGTGGTAATATTCCCGGGGATGGTTTTTAAAATCTCAGTAACGTTCTTCTTCATCATTCCTGTTGCTCCAATCATCACTGGTACAATTTTGATGCTCTTCAGCTTCCAAGATCTCTTGATCTCATTTTCGAGGTCCTGGTATTTGGTCATTTTCTTGATTTCTGTGTTGTTTAGGCCAAAATCGCTGGGTACCGATATCTCAATCATCAATGCATTGTTTTCCTTTTTGTTCCCGAGTACAATGTCCGGACGCAATACTTTGTTTTCTATGTTCACGCTCGATGGAATCATCAGGCCGTACGTGAGCATGACGTCTTCATTTTCAACAATTGCCCTTGGTTCGTGTTTCCATGAGTTTTCTGGTTCTGGGATGTTTACATTTTTTCATATATGACAATGAATCACTATGTATACTTTGTTGTGTTGTTGTGTGTAAAGTTGTTCTGATAATAGATTTTGCATCCCCAGAGCAGGTGACTAGTACTTCCTGTTTCTGTCTTGCAGAATCTACACTTGTCTGTCTGGCTCAGTCCCGCCATCTTTTCAAATCCATTGGTGTAGTGTCCTTGATCTTGGGCATTTATTATGATTCGTTCTCCGTCCCAGTTGAGCTGACCTCTTCTTCACCATTCCAATGAGCCTTCTTTGTCTATCCTCACTCTATCCAATTTTTTTTTCTTGCTCTTTTGTTATTCTCCCAATTGTTGGTGTATATTTCTTGATATTTCTTTTTATATATTTATTTTGTCTTTTTTGCAATTGTTGAGGCTGTATTTGTTGCTGTTTCATTTTCGTGTGTGGCATCTTCTATTCACACCTGTTTTTGGAACTTCTTTGCAAGGAGAGTTAGGGATACTTTTTCAGGGTTGTTGTGTTTGTGGCGGGCACAACGGTCAATAATTCCGCGCACCAGTGGGTGGCGCGAGCGTCCGGGCGTGGAACTGAGATACATGCCGCGCCTTTCGGCCGTTCGGCCACGCCCGGGGGCAAGGCGTGGCCTCGGGATATATATGCGGGCTCTAAGGTCGAGCCCGCCCAGTGCTGATGTGCGAGCTTGTATTAAAGTGCTTTCGTTTGTATCCACGCATTGTCGCCTACCTTTCTGGCAATCGAGTCGTGTGTGCACAGCACCACACTGGTGACCCCGACTGGTTCAGCCGTTGCTGACCCTCGAACGCGCCATGGCTATCAACGCCGTCGCCATCAAACTCCCGGAGTTCTGGGAAGCGCAAGCCGACGTTTGGTTTGTGCAGGCCGAAGCTCAATTCCAACTCCAGGGCATCACGGCGGACGAGACCAGGTACTACCACGTGGTCGCCGCCTTCGGGCCCGGCACTGCCGCTCGCGTTGTGTCCATCCTTCGGCGCCCGCCGGGCGACCACAAGTACGAGGCGCTCAAATGTCTCCTCCTCGCCACGTTCGGGCTCACGGAGGTCGAATGCGCCGACCGCCTCCTGGACCTTCCCGCACTCGGCGACACACGACCATCCGTCCGGATGGATTTTATGCTGTCCCTGCTTGGAGACCAGCGCCCGGATTTCTTGTTCTGAGCACTTTTCCTCCGCCAGCTACCTGTACAGGTGCGCCTCGCGCTGGCCGGTTCCAAAACAATGGAACCCCGCGCCCTGGCCGGAGAGGCCGACAAATTTTTCGCGGCCTGCGACACGCGGTCGGTGTACGGTGCTGCCCGTAGTAGATCCCGGTGCGGAGGCTCCAGCGCCCCCTGCTTCCCTCGTGGCTGCTGCTACGCCCCGCCCACTACCGCCGCCGCCACCACCACCGCCGCCGGCACGGCCGACGTGGCCGCCGCCACCGCAAACCTGGTGCTACTACCATGCCAGGTTCGGCCGCAAGGCTCGAACGTGCCGCCCGCCGTGTACTTTTGACGGGTCGGGCAACGACCGGGCCAGCGCTCACTTGCGGCCATGAGCGTCGGCCATTCCGGCAGCCTCCTGTTCATCACGGACACCTCATCTGGTCGTCGTTTTCTGTGCGACACGGGAGCGCAGGTAAGCGTCCTCCCTGCCTCCGCGTCCGACAAGCAAGCCATGGGCCAGGGCCCCGCTTTGCTTGCCGCCAACGGAACACCCATCCACACATTCGGGAAGCATTGCCTCTCACTGCGGTTCGGAGGGCAGTGTTTGAAATGGTCGTTTGTCACCGCCAGCGTGCCAATGGCCCTGCTCGGTGCGGACTTCCTTTGTGCGAATGGGCTGTTGGTGGACGTTAAGTGTCGACGTCTCATCCAGGCCGAAACCTTCAGCTCGCTCGCTTGTTCACTGAGCGGCTCGTTGAGCAGCTCGCTGAGCGGCTCACCGAGCGGCTTGGAAAGCGGCT
Source organism: Myxine glutinosa (assembly GCF_964187855.1). Lineage (NCBI taxonomy): Eukaryota > Metazoa > Chordata > Myxini > Myxiniformes > Myxinidae > Myxine > Myxine glutinosa. Next base: position 117,694,638 of record NC_136265.1, read on the forward strand.
TGCTGAGTGGTTCCATCCCGGCGAGATTAGTTTGTAAGCTTCTGGCAGCGGGCGAGTTTACCGCCTCCTCGCCAGTTTCCCGGCACTCACGCGGCCCACCTTCTCAGCGGTGGCCGTCAAACACGGGGTGGAGCACCATATCCCCACCGTCGGCCCACCGGTCTACGCCCGGGCGCGCCGCCTCGACCCCACGAAGCTCGCCGTGGCGAAAGCAGAGTTCACCACGCTGGAACGGCTGGGCATCGTGTGGTGCTCCAACAGCGCTTGGGCCTCTCCTCTGCACATTGTGCCCAAGCCCGGCGGCGGATGGCGGCCGTGCGGTGACTACCGCCGGCTCAACGATGCCACCACCCCCGACCGCTACCCGGTCCCGCATATTCAAGACTTTTCCGCCCGGTTGGCAAACACGACTGTTTTCTCTAAGGTGGACCTCATCCGGGGCTACCACCAGGTCCCCGTATAACCGGACGATGTCCCAAAGACGGCCGTCATCACCCCTTTCGGCCTCTTTGAGTTCCTGCGGATGCCTTTTGGGTTGAAGAATGCGGCCCAGGCGTTCCAGCGGCTCATGGACAGCGTCTTGCGTGACTTACCTTTCATCTACATCTACCTGGACGACATCCTAGTCGCGAGCGCGTCCCGGGAGGAGCACCTGCTCCACCTCCGCACGCTCTTCGAACGCCTGGGCCAGCATGGCCTGATCATCAACCCCGCGAAGTGCCGTTTCGGCGTCACCGCCATCGACTTCTTGGGGCACCGCATCACCAGGCACAGGGCCATCCCTTTACCGGCCAAGGTGGAGGCCGTCAAGAGTTTCCCGTGCCACCGCACGATCAAGGGGCTCCAGGAATTCCTGGGCATGGTCAATTTTTACCACCGCTTCGTGCCCCGCGTCGCACAGCTCCTGCGCCCCCTGCACGAGGCCCTCTGGGGGAAGCCGGGCAAAGGTGACATCGCCTGGACGGAGCCGATGGACGTGGCGTTTGCGGGCGCATCGCTGGCCTTGGCCAACGCCACCATGCTGGCGCACCCGGCACCCAATGCACCAATTGCCCTCACCACCGACGCGTCAGACTACATGGTGGGCACGGTGCATGAGCAGTGGGTGCGTGGTGCTTGGCAGCCGCTAGCGTTTTTTCGCCGGCAGCTTCGCCCGCACGAACGCTGCGACAGCACCTTCGACCGCGAGCTGCTCAGACTCCACCTGGCGGTCCGGCACTTCCGCCATCTACTCGAGGGCCGCCTGTTCACGGCTTTCGTCGATCACAAGCCCCTTGTGTTCATGATGGCCAAGGTCGCCGAGCCATGGTCGGCCCGGCAGCAGCGTCACCTCTCTGCCGCATCCGAGTATATGGCGGACATCCGTCACGTCGCGGGTAAAGACAACCCAGTGGCGGATTGCCTTTCCCGGTCCGTCGCACACGCGGTCCACCTCGGGATCGACTATGCCCGGATGGCGGAGGTCCAGCCCGCCGTACCCGACGTCCAGGCCTTGCGGACCACCGTCACGGGCCTCCGCGTCACCGAGGTGCCGTTCGACGTCGCGGGCACGGCCCTCTTGTGCGACGTCTCTCTCGGCCGGCCTCGCCCCATCGTGCCCGCTGGCTGGCAGCGCCAAGTTTTCGACGCCATCCACGGCCTGTCCCACCCGGGCACAAAGGCCTCCCAGAAGCTTGTCGCGGCGAAGTTCGTCTGGCATGGCCTCAGGAAGAACATCCGCGACTGGGCCAGGACGTGCCTCGCGTGCCAGCGCGCAAAGGTCCACCGCCACACCCAGGCCCCGTTGGCCCCGTTTATGGTGCACGAGCGTCGGTTCGACCACGTCCACGTCGACTTGGTGGGACCTCTGCCCCCCTCGCGGGGGTTCACCCACCTCCTCACCATGGTGGACCGCACCACCCGGTGGCCGGAGGCCGTGCCATTGGCAGCGACGCCTGCGGCTGACGTGGCGCAAGGGCTCGGCATCAAATTGCACCGCACCACGGCCTACCACCCCCAGGCCAACGGCCTGTGCGAGCGCTTTCATTGCTCGATGAATGCCGCGCTCCGGGCCAGCCTCCGCGATGGCAGCTGGGCGGATAGGCTCCCCTGGGTCCTGCCGGGCCTCAGGACGGCGCCCAAGGACGACCTGCGCGCGTCCTCGGCGGAGCTGGTCTTCGGACAACCGCTGCGGGTGCCGGGCGAATTTATCCCCGACTCCAATGTTCCTTGGTCCGTGGTGCAACAGCGCTCCACCCTGCAGGAGACCGCCAGGAGGTTCGCCCCGGTGCCGACGGCACACCACGGTTGCCCGTCCTCCCACGTCGCCCCTTAGCTTCGCACGGCGGAGTACGTTTTCGTCCGGCACGACGCCCATCGGGCACCGCTGCGGGCCCCGTACGACGGGCCCTTCCGCGTGCTGGAGACCGGGGACAAACATTTCACTGTGGACATCGGCGGTGCCCCGGATCGTATCTCCGTGGACCGCCTCAAGCCGGCCCACCTCGATCTGGACCACCCCCCGTAAGCAGCTCTGCCTCCGCGTCGAGGCCGCCCCCCGGCGGTCAGGCCCCCAGCACCCCCCAGCCCCACTACCCCCCAGCCCTGCACGCATCGCCAGGGTGCGTTTCGGCCGGGTCATCCGGCTTCCCCGCAAGCTCACCCTTCAGGTGCGCGGGAATTCTGGGGGGGCGCGTGTGGCAGGCACAATGGTCAATAATTCCGCGCACCAGTGGGTGGTGCGAGCGTCCGGGCGTGGAACTGAGATACATGGCCCGCCTTTCAGCCGTTCGGCCACGCCCGGGGGCAAGGCATGGCCTCGGGATATATATGCGGGCTCTAAGGTCGAGCCCGCCCAGTGCTGATGTGCGAGCTTGTATTAAAGTGCTTTCCTTTGTATCCACGCGTTGTCGCCTACCTTTCTGGCAATCGAGTCATGTGTGCACAGCACCACATGTTCATGTTTGTTTACAAATTACATCCGATGGTCTGTTGAGCATTTCACATACGCAGCTAGTCCTACACTCGCCGCTCTGTGTACCTGGTTGAGTTCCATCAGGCCGCTCCCTCCCCATCGTCTCGGCAGGTACATTCTCGGGATGCACTGGTTTTTGTAAAACATTTTGTGGATGGTAAGGCGTTTTCTTGTTTTCATGTCTAACTTGTTGATTTCTGATGGGGCCCAGTTTATTATTCCACAGCTACATTGGAACACTGGTATTGTGAGCTGGTTTATGGCTTTGATTTTGTTTCTTGGGGAGAGGTATGTTTTCAGGTTCAGCTTCGTTCTACGTATATATTGTTTGTTGATTGTTTTACGTATTTGTTTGTGACATGCTTTGTGGCCCTCTTCTACTCCGAGGTATTTTTATGATGCTTCGTTTTCTAACTGCTGTATTGTTGTTTCAAGGTCAATTTTTATGTTGTCTGTTTTTGTTGGTTTACCTTGTACAAATGTGCACTTGGCACATCTGTCTAGTCCAAATTCCATTTGGATGTCATCTGAGAATCGTTTTACTAGTTTTACCTTGTAGAACCTACAGAGTGGCCACAAAGTCCCTTTGCATAATCGTGTGTTCTCTGTTACTTATTTGTTTTATTTGTTTTCCAGGTACGGCTTTAGCATGACGGACACCAGTGAGTACACGATAGAAGAGAGAGACTGATTACTTGTGTTTGGGTTTATGACCGCACGCGAGAAGAAGCAAGTTTTGAAGACATGAAGAAGATTTTCGAAAAGGCTCGACAAGCCAGCTCCTACGCGCGACACGATGCGGGCATGGAAGAAGAAGGCTTTTTCAACAGGGAGCATCCTTGACTTGACTTGATTTAGAGCAAGGCTCTTCTGCAGCGATTTCCCACCATTAAATCAAGACGAAGCGTATTTTTTTCAGATGAGTGTGCTATTTACCTCAGCAATCAGTCCAGGAATGTTAAATTTTGGTACAAAGAATTTTTTATGAGGAAATTGAAAAGCAACCTCCTGATGTCATGATGTGGGCAGAAATTTCAGAAGATCACTTGATAGGGCCATATTTTTTCGATACAAGTGTCAATCACACTGCTTATTTGAACATGCTCAGACGCGGTTTGTTCCACAACTGCGTGAGAGAGGTATCGAGGCAACAACTATCCTGCAACAAGATGGTGCACCAGCACATTATGCTCTCGTAGTTAGAGGATGTCTCGACGACAAATTCAGTCGACGATAGCTCGGACCTGGATCTGAGATAGTACGGCCTCCTCGAAGTCCGGACTTAACATATGACAACTTGCTTTGGGGCATTGTGAAAGAGGAAATTTCTCATCGCCGCCTAACAACAGTTGAAGACCTCAAAACAGCTGTCAGGGTCTGCTTTTATGACCTCCATCCCTCAACATGGAAGAAGATGTCCAGAAGAACATGTTGAAAAATTCAAATTTGTGCGGAGAATGGATATGGAGCATACAGATAAATTCCAACTAAATTATAACTGCGTACATTTGTGGCCATTCTGTACACTTGTCCGATTGATTCAGTCCCACCATTTTCTTAAAGCCATTGATGTTGTGTCCTTGATCTTGGGCATTCGTTCTCCATTGCAGTTGAGCTGACCTCTTCATAGCCAATCCAATGAGCCTTCTTTGACTATTCCCAATATTTCCAACTCTTTTTTAAGTCTTCCTGCCTGCACCATCTTCCTGCTATCTTCCTGCTCTTTTAGCGTACTCCCAGTTGTCGGTGTATATCTGTTGATATTCCATTTTATATTTTTACTAGCAAGGTACCCATGATACGCACAGGTCGGAGCCGAAAGCAAACAAACAATGCGGAAAAGGTGAATGCTAAACCATGGAACCAATAAATTCCACATTCCTGTGCCACCTTCAGTCACACGTCAGAGGTGGACAGCAGGTTCGTGAAAGACTTAGGTAAAAAAACGACGAATGGGAAACCATGAACCAATAAATTCCACATTCCTGTGCCACCTGTAGTCGAACATCAAGCATGGACAGCAGGTTCGTGAAGGACTTGCATGAAAAACGTATCCGTTTGATGGTTATATACCCAGTCAATGGTGAATCTGCATATGGCGATCCGCGAATGTCACGGTTAGAAAGTAGAAACCCTCACATCATTTCCTCATTCACTGGAACTCAATATCTCTATTTTCATTCCAAACAGCATAACTCCAATCACAAATTAAATAGCATTAACATAAAAAATAAACTTTTACCAACATTCGTGACATAAACAAATATTTAATTCCGTGCGGACGTTACATCCGGATATGGAGTAGTTCCGTGCGGTTGGAAATTTAAAATCATAATTGAACTCACTCAATTCCAAACCAAACCATTCCAATCATACGTTAATACTACTAGCAACGGTACCCGCCCGTAGGGCGGGGCTTCAATTGGGAGGCCCAAATGAAAAGGCAAAATATCAGAAATTGAAGGCTGTTTTTATTTTAAACGATTTATAATCCATTAAATAATATCACATGCAAATCATCAAAATCTAAACAGTATTTGTAGAATTTCAATAAAAGCCACATCACTGTTCATATCGGTAAATATTATTCCATCGTGTTTGGAAAAACTGGAAAACTTGGAAATTGGAAAAATTGGAAAAACAATATAGCCTATTTTACTCCAGGGGGTCCCAGGATTACCCACCCAAAATTTCATTGCAATTGGTTCATCCGGTTTTGCAGTACCTGCGAACAGACAGACGGACATTTGGTGAATTATAGTAAGATAACAAAATACTGTGTAAAATCACGATTGTATTGAGATATTATCAAACCAGCTCATTATCGTCATCCATCCACTTCCGGATTTGCGGCAGGTTCGTATGGGGTCAATTTCAAAATCATAATGTTATTGAGGAATTTATGAAACCTCCTACCTACTGTGGAAGTGTAAATTTATAAAGCAAGTAATTTCTATGAGCCACAAACCTGCTTTCCTAGTCTGCAAGTTTTTTTGTGGTTTCCATGCAAAATTTGGGATCTCCTACAGTAGGCGAATTATCTCCGACGCTCTGACCAAGTGACACTCTGACCAAGTTCGTTTGCTCGAGAAAAGTAAAACTCTTAGTATAGGCAATGCTAGATCGCATATTGTCATCGCAAAATCATTTATGACTGAGGGTAATATGTAATACAGATGGGATGTTTTTGGAAATAATGTAATGTTAGATCGAGTATGTCTTATGGAGTTATATAAGCAAATTGGAGAAAAGATTGTTTTCTTGGTAAATAATTAAATAATATAACTGACGCAGCAATGTCTGACCAGCTGCCTGGAATAATTAGCATCCACTGAATTGCTCGACAAATCCCATTGTGATTCTAAAACTAGTGAATAAAACTACCATTGTTTTAATAAATTAGATGTAAATATTTGTAAGGTGTGTCCCCTCCCACTTTTGCCCACGTGACTTCTGGGGGATGGTAATTCACGTATCCATCATCAATTTTAATGTTACAACTAGGCTTTGAGAAAAATTGTGTATGGAACTATAAAAAATTGCGTGCAGTATTGATTTTTAAAATAAAACGAAACTGAACAACGGTTCGGAGATAATATACCTATAATTCATACGATTGCATGTAGGTTTACTCCGTCTGGGTAACTATAAAAATCCATGTAGGCTAGCTCTCTCTCTGGCTCTCTGATATGGGTTCATACCTCTTACTTATGAGGAAGAGTTGAGTTTGCAGATTGGAAAAGGATGTGATTGCAATAGCTACTGAGTGACCTTTTTATTAAATAAGGACTTTCTTATTTCTATGCCTGTTTGTATATTTTCTAAATATTAAATCATAAATGTCCCTGCAATTGCATTATAAAACATTGCTGCAAAGTTATAATAACGTTATGATTGATAGGGTCTTGGCGCCGAGAAGTCTCAACCAAACACATTCTCCTCATTAAAGGATTTGTAAATGCAGATCTGCTCCCAGCGGGGAACACTCCCATCTCAAGATTTCACTCGACCAATCACATTGTATCCCCCGATCCTTGCTCCCTCCCACCCAAACTTTGCCCAACCAATCCTACTGCTCTCCTCCCTTCTCTTCGCTCCTCCCCCCTCCACTTGCTCCTCCCACTTGAAATTGTATAAATATCAGAAACTGATGTCCAAATAGCTAGGATACTTCACTTGGCTGGTCGATTCTGTATGTTCATACTGTATGTTAACTGTATTCTATGCATGCTACTGTATCCTTATGATTCTGTATGGTTACACTGTATGTTGACTGTATACTGTGCATGCTACTGTATCTGTATGATGTTTCCTTTGATGTACATCTCCACTGTACCAGGATTTCACTTGGGACCTTCTGTGAATCTTGCAATGTGCTTCTGTGAATTGTAGCGTGCTCTCCTTGGTTTGATAAGGGTTATTGTTTTCTTGCTGTGTATTTCTTTGTAGAAAGAAAGTGTTATCCTCCTCGGGAATTAAAATTTGTGACTCTCTTCTGACAAGTTTATGGACATTGAATTTTTGGTTCATCTATTACATTCTAGTGTAGGAAAATATCCCTAACACTAACTTACAACATCCGCTGGGACCCCAAAACTGAGGGAGTAGTTTGGGGACGGACAGACAATCCTGTTTTATAATATAGATTTTGTCTTTTTTGTAATCAATGGGGCTGTTTTTCAATAATAATTGGTAATTTCAATTTTAATAATCGGTAATTGGTAATAATTTCAATAATAATTGGTTTCAATCAATAGTTTTTTTTCCTCTTCAGAACAGCCCCATTGATTACAAATATATATATATATATGTATATATATATATATATATATATATATATATATATATATATATATATATGTATGTATGTATATATATATATATATATATATATATATATATATATATGTATGTATATGTATCTATCTATAATTCCAGTAATCTCTGTGTGTATGTATGTATGTATGTATGTATGTATGTCTGTATGTCTGTGACCGCTGTTTCTCGACAACCACGGGTCCGATATACTTTAAACTTGCCAGGTATATTGCTGGGGACCCGAGGATGTGCCTTTTCAAGGTTTCATATTAATCGGACAAGTAGTTAGCGAGCTATGTCCAAAAAACGATTCAACCAATCAGAGAGCAGCGAGCTATCACGTGTGCCGAACGTGGCGAACAGACTCTGCCTCGGACGGCACATTTGAGAGCGTATTCATTTATTTCACGTTGGCAAACTATGTTGGCGTTAAACTATGTTTTAAAACTAATTAAAACTACTTTGCGATTCTTTCGCTTTCCTGCGCGTTTGTGCACGCTATGGCGATTTCTTTACCAAACTCCGCAAGCCGTTCGCTTTGGACCAAACCATTTCATGTAAATAGAGGGGGGGGGGGGGATTGTCACTGTACTCGCAAGCCGTTCGCTTTGGACCAAACCATTTCATGTAAATAGAGGGGGGGGGATTGTCACCGTACTCGCAAGCCGTTCGCTTTGGACCAAACCATTTCATGTAAATAGAGGGGGGGGATATAATTTTAGATATATATATAGTACGGGCATGCCCTAGTATATATATATACAGTATACAATATATATATATATATATATATATGTATATATATATATATATATATTTGTAATCAATGGGGCTGTTCTGAAGAAAAAAAAACTCTGAAAAAGTTGAACAGCTTGGTCCATGAACTGTGATCCTTTACTAAAGTGGAGATGGATACCTTGAGGCCTGGGAGGACTCAGTTCTACCTCCGGAAGCCCACAAATGGAGATAACAACCAATAACACATACACACGCTGAAGTGAGAGGGATGGGCGGTTAAGGACACCAATTCATGGCAACAACACAAACAGATACAACTGATAACGGACAGAAAGACTTAGAGGGACAGAGGAGAGGAGGAGGGGGGATGATGATAAGGAACAAAGTGATCTGGAAGAGGAGCTGATTAATAAGATAGAGGAGGTGTGATTGATACAAACTGAAGAAAGATCACGACTAATTTGACTACATAATAATAAATGTGCAAGATCACAAATAAGCAGAACAAACAAATCTTTTTTTTTTAAATACCAAAATCAGCCACACGGAAAGAAATAAACATAACAATTTTATCAGGAAAAAGTAACAAGAAACACCACAAGAATAGAACAAGTATCATTAAAAAAAACAAGCACCACCTTGAAGGAACGACTCGTGAGACTGAGGGAGATGCTCAGAAAGGAGCCAGGACGAATACAACAATTTCAAAGAGAAAATCAAAGCACAAAACGAAAGAGGAGAATCCAGAAAATAAAATACAAATATAAAATTGAAGATAAAGACCTAGAGGTAATTAATTAATGGTTGAGAAAAAGCAACATCTCGAGGAAATGGCCCCAGCAATAATATATTCAGAAAAGACAAAACAACAACTTGGAAAGATAGCAAACTTCAAAAGCCCAGGCCCACATGGGATCCCAAACTTCTGGTTAAAGCAATTTGATGCTATCCATGTTCACTACGCTCGAGCATTCAATGAACTTATCCAAGGGGATCAGGAAATGAATGAATGGTTCACAGAAGGTAACACCTTCCTCATTCCAAAATCTGAAAAGACCCAAATACCCCACACATATCGGCAAATAACTTGTTGACCAAAAACATACAAAGTTTGAATAGGAATCATCACAGACACAATGTACTACCACCTAACATAACAAGGAGGCCGAGAGGCAAAACAGAAGGGATGCAAGAGAGGATGTTACGGAACAATAGACCACCTATTACTAAACAAGGCCATACTCGAAAATTGCAATACTAGAAGAACCAAATTGTCCACAGCAGCATGGGTAGACTACAAAAAAGCTTTTTACAATGGATGATAAAGACAATGGATTTTGACAATGGATGATATCATCATGGATGATAAAGTGCATTCAAATGTACAAGATAAATCCCCAAATAATCAAGCTGATTGAGAACGCCATGGATCTATGGAATACCACATTATTCCTGCAGCACTCAGAAGGAAAGATTGAAATACCAAGAGTAAAGATACGACACGGGATCTTCCAAGGGGACAGCCTTTCTCCTCTCCTGGTTTGCCTGGCCCTGGACCCACTAAATAACCTCATTAATGAGCAAGGACACAGATACACCCTAACATCCAATAAAAGAACGTCCAAAGAAACAAGAAAGGTGACACATCTACTGTATCTGAATGATTTAAACCTTTTTGCACTGAACGATGAAAAATTGTCAGAACAACTGAAATTAATGAAATGGCTCTTCGACGACATCCAAATGGAATTTCGCCGAGATAAGTGTGCCAAGTGCACATTCGTCCAAGGTAGACCAATAAAAACGGAGAACATAAAAATCGACTTAAATACAACGATACAGAAGCTACACAACGAAGCGTCTTACAAATAAATACCTTGGAGTAGAAGAGGGCCACCAAATTTGTCACAAACAAAAGCACAAAACAATTACCAAAGAATACGTGTGCAGAACGAGGCTGATCCTGAAAACACATCTCACCCCAAGAATCAAAGCCATAAACCAACCAGAGGTACCAGTGTTCCAGTACAGCTGCAGAATAATAAACTGGTCACAAGCGGATATCAAAAAACTAGATATCAAAACAAGAAAACTACTTACCATTCAAAAAATGTTTTACAAAAATCAGTGCATCCCAAGAATTGATACAGAAGCTGTGATTGATGTTGTGAAGAGGATCAGGTTGAGATGGTTTGGTCATGTGTTGAGGAAGGATGAAAGTGACTGGTTGAGAAGAGTGATGGAAATGAATGTAGAAGGAAGCAGAGGACGGGGAAGACCGAGAAAGACTTGGCTAAAGATGGTGGAAGAAGAAATGCGGGCAAGGGGGTTAACAAGGAGAGATGCAGAAAATATGGCAAGATGGAGAAGATTGTCATGGGGACCGCAAGGCTAACCCCCGCTCTAGCAGGGAAAATGGCCTTAAAATGCATGTTGTTGTTGTTGTTGTTGTTGTTGTTGTTGTAGTGCATCCCAATAATGTACCTGCCAAGACTAGAGGGAGGGAGTGGCCTGATGGAACTCAATGTGAAATGCTCAACAGATTAACGGATGCAATTTGTAAACAAACATGAACACAATAAACCTGAAAAAGAATCCCGAACTCACCTTGCAAAGAAATTCCAAAATAGGTGCGAATAGAAGATGCAGCATCGGAAAATGAAACCTGGAAAAGAATGAAACCAAGAAATATACACCAACAACTGGGAGAATTAAATGACAAAAGAGCAGGAAGATGCAAAAAAGAATTGGACAGAGTGAGGATAGACCAAGCAGGCTCATTGGAATGGCAAAGAAGAGGTCAGCTCGACTGGGACGGAGAATGAATCATAATAAATGCCCAAGATCAAGGACACTACACCAATGGATTTAAAAAGATGGCGGGACTGAGTCAGATGGACAATTGTAGATTCTCCAAGACAGAAACAGAAAGTACTCGTCACCTGCTCTCAGGATGCAAAAACTATCAGAACAACTTTACACACAACAGCACAACAAAGTATACAAAGTGATTCATTGGTATATCTGAAAAAAATGTAAACATCCCAGAACCAGAAAACTCATGGAAACACAAACCAAGGGCAATCATGAAAAATGAGGACGTCATGCTCACATACGACCTGATGATTCCATCGAGCGTGAACATAGAAAACAAAGTATTGTGTCCGGACATTGTACTCGGGAACAAAAAGGAAAACAATGCATTGATGATTGAGATAGATATCAGTACCCAGAGATTTTGGCCTAAACAACACAGAAATCAAGAACATGACGAAATACCAGGACCTTGAAAATGAGATCAAGAGATCTTGGAAGCTGAAGAACATCGAAATTGTACCAGTGATAATTGGAGCAACAGGAATGATGAAGAAGAACCTCATTGCGATCTTAAAAACCATCTCCGGGAATATTACCACAAATGAACTACAACTGGAGGCAATCTGGGGTTCCCGATCCTGAACAGAGAACTTGGAACAAAACTCTGAAAAAATTGAACAGTTTGGTCCATGAACCGTGATCCCTTACCGAAGAGGAGGTGGATACTTTGGGTCCATTCCATGAACAGTGATCCTCCGTTCCACCTCATGAAACCGGCAAATGAAGATGACAACCAACGACACACATACAGTCACGTGAAAAAGTAAGTACACCCCATGTAAAGTTTTGACTTTTTCAACATATTTCAACATACAGCTATTTGATCTGCATTTCAACAATATTGATAGATAAAGGTGATATAATATAACAAATATCATGAAACATTTACATTTTGTAGTCCATTGTATAATTTAAATAAACATAAATGCAAATTTCTCATGTGGAAAAAGTAAGTACACCCTTGGTTCTAATAGATGGTATTGCCCCTTTTGGCAGAAACAACCTCAAGTAGGCGTTTCTTATAACTGTCTACCAGTCTCTGACATTGACTGGGAGAAATTTTTGCCCACTCCTCCATGCAGAATTCTTTCAGCTGTGCGATGTTTGAGGGGTTTCTTGCATGTTCAGCTCGTTTCAAATCCCCCACAACATCTCGATGGGATTTAGATCCGGGCTTTGACTTGGCCATTCCAGAACCCTCCATTTCTTTCTGTTCAATCATTCCTTGGTGGATTTACTGGTATGTTTAGGGTCATTGTCATGTTGCAAGGTCCACCTTCGGTTGAGCTTCAACTTTCCGATAGATGGCCTCACATTATCCTCAAGCAACCTCTGGTACAATGAAGAATTCGTAGTGGATTCTATGATGGTGAGCTGCCCAGGCCCTGATGCAGCAAAGCTGCCCCAAACCACAATATTTCCACCACCATGCTTTACAGTTGGTATCAGGTTCTTGTGGTCAAATGCTGTTTTTGGTTTTTGCCAAACATGTCTTCTGGTACTGTGGCCAAATAGCTCTACCTTTGACTCATCTGTCCAGAGCACATTGTTCCAGAAGTGCTGGTCTTTGCCTAGGTGTTCATTGGCAAACTTTAGTCTTGCCCTGATGTTCTTTCTGGACAGCAAAGGTTTCCTCCTGGCACACCTCCGGTGTAGATCAAATTTGTGCAGCCTCTTTCTAATGGTAGACTCGTGCACTTTGACATCAACAGTGGCAAGAGCTACCTGTAGGTCACGTGATGACATTCTGGGGTTCTTAGAGACTTCATTCAGCATCTTGCGGTCTGCTCGCGGGCTGAACTTGCTGGTGCGGCCTGGCCTGAACAAGTTGGCAGTTGTTTGGAATCTTCTCCACATGTGGATGATCTTCCAGACAGTCGAATGATTGATTTCAAATTGTTTGGAGATCTTTTTAAATCCCTTCCCAGACTCGTGGGCATCTATAACATTCTTTCTGAAGGCCTCAGAGAGCTCTTTTGATCTAGGCATGGTGACACCACACACTTCAACAACAAAGAGCAAACCAAACTAAATGTCTGAAGTTTAAATAAGACAGATTCCTCCAAGATCCTCTCTAACGATGTTCTAATCATTTGCACCTGAGCTGGTGCACCTGATTCTAATTTTGGGTATTTGAAGTCGTGATAAATGTAGGGGTGTACTTACTTTTTCCACATGCGAAATTTGCATTTATGTTTATTTAAATTATACAATGGACTACAAAATGTAAATGTTTCATGATATTTGTTATATTATATCACCTTTATCTATCAATATTGTTGAAATGAAGATCAAATAGCTGTATGTTGAAATATGTTGAAAAAGTCAAAACTTTACATGGGGTGTACTTACTTTTTCACGTGACTGTACATGCACACATACATACACACATGCATACACACACACACACTATCTTGAGAAGAAGGACATGGGAAGGGTCTTATCGACTCTTACTTTGTGTTTACGAGCACGATCGATATTTTCTCCAAGCCAACATTTTGTGTGAATCTCGATATTCCCCAGCACAGAGTAAGACCAACACACACACACATATATATCTATATATATATATATATATATATATATATTATATATATATATATATATATAATATATATATATATATATATATATATATATATATTATATATATATATATATATAATATATATATATATATATTGTTGCGGATATGAGGACTGTATATTTTTTTGATTGTGTGAATTATTATTATTGTTTATTCTGCGCCTCCTGCCTCCGGAGCTGTGTAAAGGTCAAAGGGCATCCCATAATTAGTCCATAAAGCATCCACACCACAGCCAATCATAGAATACCCCTGTTCAATAGTTATATCTTATTATGTGTTTTAGGGTAAGGCTGTGTCTCCCATTAATTGAAATACTCCATTGCACCAGTGAAAGAGATAGATTCCCTTCATTCCCACTCCCAACACTTCCATTCCCCCCTTTTCGTCAATTGCAATTCGCATTGCCAACTGCATGTTGGGCGGTTTTCCCTTCATCCGCCATTGACCACGAGGCAGGGTTGGGGAAGAAAGGCGGGTCCCCACCTCGTCATAGAGGGGAGGAGTGAGTCAGCCCCACTCAACCAACCACGAACAAGGGGTTGGACTTGGAGAGGGTGTGGAGAGAAACATCGAGGAGGTTCGCGAAGGTTGAGGGGCGGGGCCTATATAACCCGCAGGCAGGGCGTGTCCAAGGCAGATGAGCTTTGACGGATGAGCTACGACAAGAGCGGAGAGTGTGTGGTTTTTTTGGTCAGAGCTGGGTTGGTCGTCAGTGGTGGTCAGTGTTTGCGGAGAGTGGAGGGGTTGCGTTGAGTTGTCGGTGGTGAGGAAGAGTTGGACTAAGCAAGAGAGAAAGAGTCCTGGAGTTAGTAAGAGAGAGAACCCGTCACGCGAGAGAACCCGTCACGCCAGACCCCCCACCAGCAGCGTTGGCTTGGCTCCACCAAGCAGCTCTGACCCGCTACCCCGCGCACACGACAGGATCGGTGGCATCGGCGGCCGTCGAGGTCCAGCCCGACGTCCCGTGCGGGATCAAACTCCAGCCAGCTCCGGGCCTTCCTCCAGCCACCCACCTCCTGTCATTCCTGCCTGCAATTTCCATCCATTTGCGTACGTGAGTTTGTTTTGTTCGTGCTGTCCTGGGTAGTAACAATAAGTCTGTATAAGGTAAAGATTGCACTGTGTCACCTGCGTCTCATGTCCCTGTAAATAAACGTGACTGCTTGCTTCCTACTTATATGTGTAAATAATAAATCCAATTACTCTTCTGTACGTCTTCTCGTCTTATTCCTTTTCCTCTTTGCATTCGGTCGTTTTAGAGTTTTCCAGATTGGGCAGCTGCGGTGCGATACGGCCAAAGTTTGGGTGGAATCGGGTTCTAGTCGGGGAATAACTGTTCGGTCGCGGTCATACCAACCGCTCGGTCAAAATAACATCTTAACCGCTGTCCGCAACAATATATATATATATATATATATATTGTTGCGGATTTGAGAATCCTGTGTTTTTTTTGTTGTAAATATCATCCTGGGTAAATGTAGTAATTCTTGTAAATACCTCAGTTTTGTGTGTAAATGTCAAAGGTCGTCCCCCTAGCTAATCCATCGCAAGCACGTAGGCCACCATATACCCTTCTAAATAGTTATTTCTTATTCTATGTAGTTTAAGGCCTTGTTTCCCACTAGTTGACTCTGCATTGCACCGAATCAAATAAGATAGATCCCCTTTCAATTGCCCAAAACCTCCATTGCCAACCGCATTGCCAACCGCATTACCAACTACACCAGTCCTCCATTACGCACGCGGTCAGCTCGGAGAAGAAAGGCATGTCTCCACCTCGTCATCAGAGGGAGGAGTGAACCAGCCCCGATCAACCAACCAAGGATGAGGGGTTTGGCTTGAGAGGGTGGAGAGAGAACGATCGGGCAGTTTCGCGAACGTTCCAGGGTGTGGCGCTATATATCCCGTCACGCGACGCCCCCACCGAGAGATGAGTGAGCAGTCCACCGGAGTCCAGTTGAGGAGGAGCTGGGATGCGCGTTTGAACCAACCGCAGCTTTGAGACCACCGCAGTGGAGGCCACCGTAGTCCAGCCCCCCCCCCCTGTGACACGCAGCTTCGACCTGCTGCTACGCGGGAACCAGATTGTGGTGGCATCGGTGGCATCGGTGGCCATCGAGGTCGAGCCCGACGTCCCGTGCGGGAGCAAGCTCCAGCTGAACCTTCCTCCCCTTTCCAGCCATTCGTTCCTGCCTTCATTCCCCATTTGTGTAAGTCTGATTGTCATCTGTTTTGTGTGTCTTGTCCTGGGGTATAAGTAAGCTTGTATAGGTAAGCTAGTATTGCACTGTGTCTTCTTCTTCTGTAAATTCTTTTCGTATTTTTCCTCCTCCTTGGTTCCTTTGATTGTGTAAATAGTAATTGGTTAATAAATCCTTGTTCTTCCTACCTTGCCTTCTTTCCTTTACATCCGTTTTGTTTTAGTGATTTCCCCATTGAATACCTGTGGCACGATTTGGCCAATGTTCAGAATCGGGTCAGGTGAATGCTAATGGTTCGAGCCGCGGCTGCTAATCCGCTCGGCAATTAACATCTTGTCCGCGGTCTCGAACGAGGTTGCTCACCTGCCTCCCTGGAGGGAGCTGGGCAGCTTCAGGACTCACGTTGGTCAGGCACAGACAAGGGGATTAATCCCCCTTGGTAAGGGGGAAAAAGGGCCGACGGGGAGATCCGCAACAATATATATATATATATATATATATATATATATATATATATATATATATCTATCTATCTATCTATATATAAAGGAGGAGTGTCTGTGTGTGTGTGTGTGTGTGTGTGTGTGTGTGTGTGTGTGTGTGTGTGTGTGTATGTGTGTATGTGTGTATATGTATATATGTGTATATGTGTGTCTGTCTGGATGTCCGCTTATAACTCAAG